>NC_072446.2:11053653-11362884 GCF_028878055.3 Symphalangus syndactylus | reverse complement strand
CAACCACATTCTTTCTCGCTGCTGCAGCACATTCCTTATGAATATACCTCAATTTATATAACTGCTTCTGCACTCCTATACATTGCAATATAATGACCCCCAATGATTTCCTAATACAAATGGTGCTGAGATGAATCCTTTTAAAATACATCATTGTACATTCAAGCAGTTATTTCTATAGACTAGAACAGGTCTGTAAACTTAAGAAATGGACTGCCTGCGTAAGAACTCTTCACTCGAAGTTAAAGTCTTCCAAAGAAATGGGCATGCCACGTTAAAGCAACCACCTGCCTGTCTCTCACCCAGACGCCAGCCTCTGAAGGTTCCACTTATCTGGAATATTCCCATAGGCTGTCTACATTAATTAGCCTCAACAGATAATTATTTGACAAGTTACATGTTGTCATAATTTGCTTGAGACTTTGGAAAGAGGTGACATAATATTGTGACAAGGTACTGTAACACTTGGAAAATCTTAACACCCCATGTGTGCCCCTGGTCACAAATTCCCAGCCCAGCCCAGGCTCACACGCACTGCAGCATCATCGCCGGAGACAGATTGCATCTACTTAGGTCGAGCTGCAGTTTTCAGGAAGACACTAAATCGTGACACATTACTTCTCACCTTGCTGAATTTGTGAACAGGATACAACATATCTTGCCTTCGAAATAGCCAATTAGAAATATAGAAAGAAGGGCCTGGTACAGTGGCTCACGCCTGTATCCCAGCACTTTGGGAGGCTGAGGCAGGCAGATCACGAGATCAGGAGATCAAGACCATCCTAGCAAACATGGTAAAACCCTGTCTCTACTAAAATAAAAAAATTAGCCATGCATGATGGCATGCACCTGTAGTCCCAGCTACTTGGGAGGCTGAGGCAGGGGAATCTCTTGAACCTGAGAGGCAGAGGTTGCAGTGAGCCGAGATGATGCCACTGCACTCCAGCCTGACGACACAGCAAGACACCATCTCAAAAAAAAAAAAAAAAGAAAGAAAAAGAAAAGAAAGAAATACAGAAAGAAGGGGATTAATTTTGGAGCTCCCATAAACTGGCCATTTTTCCCTCCTATTTTAGAAGAATAAAATATTCCAGTTAAGACTTGGTAACTAAATAATATGGTCTAGAACTATCTATGAACTTCACAGTGTTCTCCCACTCACCCTGTACAACAACAAAATGTGCTTTAGTCTTCACAATGAGAATTACAGAAGCAACTGCATCAGACAAAGACAGGGGTGCATTTTTTCTTCCAACCCGCTAGGCCCAGATTCATGCATGGAAGCTTAATTTATTTTGCAAAGTGAGTGTCATCACAGCCTGAAGTGTTTAAAAATCACTCATTCCATCTAATTAGATCTTTCAGTAGCTCCGAAAGTTAATATTATACCAATTGTGGCACTAATGAGCATCATGATCTTGTGTGTCACGGAGACAAGCCCCACGTAGACACCTCGACATCTGGACATGTGTGTGGTATCAGGAAAGAGCACTGTTCAGCCTCATTTTTGTGACTTTATTGAGGGGCAAGTAGCCCATCTTAACAAGATCACATGACATCTGAGTGCTGTGGCCATTTAGCCTGCTATATTTGAGGAGAAAAGGGAAAAAATATATAACCAAGCACGATTTAACATAACCGACATGCCATTTATTCAACTTTTGGTCAAAACCCCATGTTTTCAGCATCGACCTCATTAAAAACCCTCTAAGCAGGGTAAGGATCTAGGTCCTGTATATATTAATAAAATCATCAATTTTCACAGAGCCAACTTTTGTCCGGCATCAGGGAACCTAACAAGACTCCATGAAAACATGGCTCATGTCAATTTCCAGTGTGCCACTGTCAATATCCAGTTTCAAGAGCACATCTTTTATTTGTAAAAACAAATTGCTAGAAAAAGCATTTGCCACTGGCATTCTGTGTTTCTAGTTCTACCATGTATTCTCATGGAAAATTTATAGGAAATATTTTCCTAAATTGTTTTGCATCCCATATAGTACGGATGTTTATTATATATTTAGAAACATATGTGGCTTGATTAATTTTTTAAATGACAGCCCATGAATTTAAAATGAGGTTACTCTGGGGTGCACAAATTAAATAGCTTCCAATGAAGGATTAAAAATGGAAGGTAAAGAGGGCAGAAGCTATGGACCTACTGCCACACACAAGCTTGAATTATCTTTAGCATTTGGTGTGGGGCCCTCTCAATCAACAGCCACAAGCCGTAAAGCTGCAGCCTCTCTAGGTTGGGGAGTTAATAAGAACGACTCTGGGAATTAAAGCAAGAAAATTAAGGACATTTGCGGGAGAGTTCAAGGAAACCAATGGTTCTCTGGAATTACTGATTGAATGATAAGTCAAGTAATATTAGCATCAAGTAGAGAGTGCACACCCAACAAGTAAATAAAAGAAGGATGCATTTTAAATGCAATTGTTTCAAAGGGCACTAAGCACTCACTCTATTAAATACAATGCTTGGTGCTGAATGCATTTAAAGCTCCCAGTATGTCTGTGTATGCATATAAAGTATTGCAAAACAGAACCAAACACAAGTCGAATAATAATGTGAGCAGGTCCTGAGTTAACCTGTCAAATCAGGCTGCTGATATCACAATTTGGGTGACAGATCATGAGGCAAAGCCATAAACAAGATAATGAAGTATTAGCAGAAACAAGGTAAAAATGTGTGAATATAAAAGCCACGCTGTCCAGGGCAGGCACTCAGAGTAATTAACCTGTCAAGGATGCCGCTCAAGGAAGTGTTTGGGTCCAGCGTGATCAAGGAACAAGCCAGGGTCCCCAGCCTGCCAGCAAGGGGCAGCCCGCTGGTTCGTCGCGCTTCACTTTCACAGTGCTTTTTGCCTTTTTCATTTTTTAATGACCTGCTGATATTTAAAACTTAGGTGATTTCACTTAAATATAAAAAAAAAAAATTCCTGGCTTTTCATAGAAAATCCAGATCTAATAGCCCTGTGGCTACCTTCCCACACCACTGGAATTGGCTGTAGCTACAGAGAGGGGGAGAAGGGAGTATTTCTTTCTCTGCTCTGCAAACCCAGTGAGTTCTGCTTCCTCACACACCCTGACCCCAGGACACTTGATTTTGAGACTTCTTATGCAAGAGGACCCCGAATATGAGTGAACTATCTTCCCTAATAGGCCAGTAGGGTTTACCAGGATGTGGTTGAGCAGTTGAAAAACACAGACTTTCCAGGCCCTGATGAATTTATATGCAGTAGTGGCTTTCTTTATATATCATTGTAAAGATTATATAAAGATTATGAGAGTTCGTGTGCTCCATGCTGTATGAGGAGAAAATCAATTTCTCATTCTTCTAAAAAGCTCACAATGCAACTGGAATTTTCCCTGAACCAAGTAAACAAAAGTGTCATTTAACTTGAACGGGGAAAAGGTGTTAGAAAAAGTCTTTATCATTCTACTTTCAACTTTCCTATTATTATCCAAGTTTGACTGATTTTTTGAGGGGTGGCTAAGATGAAGTCATCCTTCCGAGTTTATAATAGAAACGTTGTATAATCTAAATCGCCAGTGAAAGATTGGAGCCATGCAGTTGGGAAACTGATTTTGTTGTTGTTGTCATTTCTTTTCTAGGGAAGGTTCAGCCCTACGTGGTGCCTACTTCTTAGCCTGACAATGGGGTGTCCAGCGGGTGAAGCAGTTGAGAAGTGGGCAGTCGACCTTGGCTTTGCCCTCCTCCCCAGATGTAGACCCCAAGGTGCCCCACTGAAGATGCCTTTGGGATAGAAAACAAGCTCTTTGAAGATCGTTTCCCAATTCTTACATTTGAGGCCAGGAGGAAGTTCCGAGGTAGCCTAGAGTCCTGTCACTGTCACAAGTCTACACATCTGGGAGAAAACAGGCTTCAGAAACCACCTACTCTGCGATGACTGCTCTGGCTTATTGATGCGCAATTGATCTGGCATGCCTTATTGGCATGCAACGGGTCATTCCACACACCCCGAGTGCGGTGGCAGGCTGCGTAGCGTGCTTGGCGCACTGCCCGGCACTCAGGTAATGATGGATGCATGCTGGCTTAACTGCTGAGAAGCCACTAAATAACAGCCATAAAGGGGTGAGGAGTTCAAATCTGGGTGCTCCTCTGTGTTGGTAGGAAAAGTTATTTGATCGCTAAGCCTCGTTTATAAAATTAGAATACCGACTTTTACATTGCAAGCATTCCATGAGATAACATGAAAAGTGTGGCCCCAGGCAAGCATATAACTATTATTATTGTTGTTGTTGTTGTTGTTATTATTACAAGTAATAATCTTCTTTCCTATCTTTCAAGGACCCATCTTCCAGGAATTGGCTGGACGTGGGCAAATAAATTGGACATCTATTGATCAGCACTCCTGCCAATAACTTGGAACATCATTTCCCAGTCAATGATTGCAGAAATGAAGACATTGCAAAATAGTGTTCGTTACCTGCCCACTACAGGAACTGATTGCAAATGTTCACTTCAGTGTGCCTGCCGGAGGAATACAAACCCGATACGGGTGTACTGGCCACGTGTTGGAGAGATGAAAAGGCTTACTGAACATTCTTAGTAAATGTGCCATTTGCTCCTGGTGGGTGAAGCATTTCATGATTCATGCAATGTTGTAAATTTTTATTTTCTTTACACAGACTTGGCTATTATTGTAATTTCTACCCTTGAGTTCCTTTTTCTCTTTTCTTTTCTTTTCTTTTTTTTTTTTTCTTTTTTTGAGATGCAGTTTTGCTCTTGTCGCCCAGGCTGGAGTGCAATGGTGTGATCTCGGCTCACTGCAGCCTCCGCTTCCCAGGTTCAAGCGATTCTCCTGCCTCAGCTTCCCAAGTAGCTGGGATTACAGATGTGCGCCACCAGGCCCAGCTGATTTTTGTATTTTTAGTAGAGACAGGGTTTCACCATGTTGGTCAAGCTGGTCTCGAACTCCTGAGCTCAAGTGATCCACCCGCCTCGGCCTCCCAAAGTGCTGAGATTACAGGCGTGAGCCACCACGCCAAGGCTGTGGTTTTCTGTTTGGGATTCAAGGCATTCACCCTCCAGAAGGAAGCTGAGATATGTCTCTTATTAGATGGCATACACTGTCCCTCAAACATCCTAGTGGTATATATGAAACACATCCAAGGAACTAAGAAAAGAGTCTTCATTTAACAGAGCAGCACACCCATGAGACTTATCACTTGCACATGCAGGCAAGCATCCCATCCACCCAAGCATGGCAGGCTCAACAGAGTGCATTTTGTCCTTATAATTCTCCATCTCACCAACAAATCTCCAAAAGTTTCTCCTGTTCCTTGGTATATAGAGGTTTTGATCCGAGATTCCAGCTGATGACTTCATTCTTGAAGAATGAGCACTAACTGTTTCAGGTTTTTCTGGAATTCATGTAATGCAAACAGGAATTCATGTAATGAGCTATTGCTTCCTCAATATGTTTGGAGGAAATAACCTTTCATTTGAACTCCAGAATTTTCTCCTGATCAGCAAAGAGCTGGCGTCAGCCTTCTAGGTGAACAGTATTCTGTTAAGTTGAATGCCCCAAGCCCAAGCCCCTAAGCTCCATCACGCCTTACAGAGATGCACCATCTGCTGTCAGACATTCCAAAGAGGACGTCTGTGCCAACTGGGTTTTTGGTCATATCTTAGCCACTTCTGTGAGTGAAGAAATATTTTGAAAGCTGCCAAGTCCACCTTCCTCATTCCGCATGTATGAAGAATTCATTGAGGTTGCTATTTGTCAAGAGGCTGCAAACGTATCCTATCATTTGTCTCAATCCGTGCTTCCGTTTCAACACCCATCGCAGAAATCCAGTCTCAGTTGCTTTAAGCCCCTCATCCTCCTGCCTTTTCCACTCAAACCAGAATTATCCATCATTTATTTTCTAAGAACAGAAAAGATGTCACTGCCATTGGTGCTATCAGTTTCTACAAATATATTGTGTACCTTACGGGAGGAGAGTATAATTTTTGGCCAGCGGAAGTTTCATCGTAGCACTCTAGCTATAATCTCAAATTAGTAAATGCAGCAGAGCACAGTCCGCTATGCGGGATGGGGTTTATGTTTTCAGAATACACATTTGGGCGTGTAATTGTTGTAATAGTAGCGTGAAGCTTTAGCCATGTCTGTGGGTGTCGATTTGTTCCAATGTAGTATCTAAATACTTACATCATGGCTGTGCAGCAGAACGGAGACATTTAATAGCTGTTTGGAATATGTGTTCTGTCTAGATAGCTGAATTAAAAATCAGTAGGGTTTTTTGTTTTGTTTTGTTTGCAGGGGCAAGTGGGATGTTAGTGATTTAAAAATCATTATTAGTTTTCATTCTGCTTTTCGATTTGCTAGCAAATTCTGTCTTCATTCAGGTCCATAACCATTGTCTTACACACACTCCTTCGGGAGATAGCAACTGGGAATTTAACTGTGACAAGGCAGACATCAGAACGGTGTCTTTCCAAACAGCTTGAGCCTCCTTGTCATTGAAAATCTCAAACTCTATCACTGTAAACAAGTGACATTAAAAAGGCAGCTGGCGCATTTATTTCCATGTGTTTTATCCTTTCATAATACCTGGTTTTTTAAAAGGAGCATGATCAAACCTCAGGACTGGTACCTGACAGCAACCCTGAGAAAGTTAAGCCCCTTCCAGACAACTTGAATAAAGAAGATTATTCCTATTAAGGTATCAAATCATATCAATAAAGCTGCCTGGCTCTTAGACGTCACTGACGGAATTACAGGAGTGATTAAGGGGTTAAGCTGGCTCTCCCTGAGTTAGTGGCATCTCGTCAGCAGCATGAGGGAACCTTGTTGCCCGGAGGGGCCCTTTCCCTCCCAGGTCAGGCCACCCCTGTCTGTCAGGCAAATACAATAGGAATTACTTAATTTAACACCGTTTCAGTTCTAATTGAATCCCATTTTCTAAATCCTGAATAAATACATTACAACTGCTGCTTCGGTCAAATGGAGAGAAATAGCCATCTTTTAATGACTCCCCTGTGGATTTAATGCCTATTCTATCCCTGAGAATAATGATTCCAACATCCCTGGAATACATTGAAGGGATAATGGTTATTTAAACATGCCAAGTCTTTACAGAGCAGATAAGTATTTTAATTTGCATTTATGAAAATCAAAAAGTAAGCATGGGAGCAGGAAACAGTTTGTCTACTTCCCCAGTCATCAAAACCACAGAGTGGCAGGTTCACGACGTGGGAGCACAAGAGAAACTAGGCACCATCAACCCCACCATTGATTGTTTCCCAGTAGGACCTGCCACTGACCTACCTGCCCCCACCAGCGTGCTGGAGAGGGCTCCTGAAACCAGCACATCTGGCCAGGCCCTAGCCTGGCTTTTAGCCCCCACTGGCTTTCCATTGCTCTGACGTTGGCAACCAAAGGACCTACTTAGTTGCCATGGCCCCTGCTCGGCCCTTGGGCCTTGACACCACCACATCCTTAGCGCTCTGTGATCTCCAGTCCTTTGTAATCCGTGCTTCCCCAGTGCCTGGGGCCTTGGCACGTGCTGGACTGTCTGTGACCTCACGTGCACATGCTCCACAATTTGTAGTCATTACGTTCATTGATGCCATTATTCGATCAGTGTCTGCCTCTCCTGCCAGGCAGTAAATTAGGAACCTTGTCTATTTTGTTCAATATTGTTATATGTAAAAATGTTTATTTAGAAATAGAATGCTTGTTCCCTGGTGCCACATAGAAATAGCATTTGAACATAAATTTAATTCTTTTAGCAAAGCAATTTTTACTTTCTGCAGAAAGGGTGCTCATTGCAGATGGAATAATGGTGAGAACACACTGGAACAAAGGAAAAGCAGATGTATTTATTCCTTATGCATTTTGTCTTTGCTACTGTGTCCTGTCTTCATTGGCTGGAGCCAGACCTTACAATTTAAACTAAAACCCGATTGGCTAACAGTTTAAAACTTTTTTAAATAGGTAAAAGCAATGGAAAGATAAAGGAAAAGAGGAAGTTTCTTACAAAAGGACTTAGAAAAGTAATAACATTCCTAAATAAGGAAGGGGCGTAGGCTGGGAGCTGGGACATGCATGTGAGCACGCCCAGCACAGATATTTTAGTTAAAGCACAAGGACTTACAATGTACCACGGGCCTGTGAGCATGTCTAGCATAAAGTTAGTCTTTAAAAGAAACTATTATTTATAACACTTATGATTAATTCTTTAACAAGAAGGGAAATTTTGAAGAGGAACTTTTTATTTTCTACAATTTTTTCTTTTTTTATAGTTTTTTTAAACTTTTTTTCAAAATATGCCTTGGCTTATTTGTTTTAACTTTTGGATGTATGGTATAATATAACATCTAACAAGGAGAAGCACACTTACTATAGTTGCTAGAGAACTAAGGACTGAGACTGTAGGGTTTTTTGTTTTTTTTGTTGTTGTTGGCCAAACCACTTTTTGAGCCGATTTGAAATAGGGTTGTTAACGCCAGAATTTTTTGTTAACCTATTTGATAAGGCAGTAAGTTCCTGGAGGGCTTTTGTTATGCTTTTATTGGGAGCAGTGTTGCTTGGGATAAAGGTGCAACATTGAGTTTTGCTTATAACACAAATACCACTTTTTTTTTTGCTAATGTTATATTTAAAGTTTCTTTTTTTAGGCCATTTGACTAGTGGATTCTAATTGTTTAGCTATTTTTTTCCACAGTAGTTTTGGTATATTTAACAAATTGCTGCTGGTTGTAATGAATGTAGTTTATTTAACTTACATTTGTATTCATTGTTACTCACCAAAGCAACATTGACTCAAACCCTGCAGCTATTTGGCTTTACATTTATTTGATACTTTATAAGGAACTTGCATTTAAATAGACATGGGAATTAAAAGATCTATAAGCAGCTGCTTCTTTTGAGGCTTTTTTTATTTGCCTATGTTGTATTTTTTTTCTTTTTCTTTTTTTGGTTGATGAAATGCCAGGGTAAAAGGATAGCTAATTAAACTGCAGCATAAGTACTGCTTTAATTACGTGGCCGAGTGTTCAGTAAGGGTTTTTTATAATACTACCATATATTTGCTTAGGGATGACTAAAGGTGGACTGAAGGGTTAGAGCTCTCAGAGTGCCTGACTTTACTGCATTTTGTTAAGTCTTTAAGGTATGCCCAATTTTCCCCTTGTCATTGGAGACACGAGGTAAAACTGGTCTTGGATGATGGAGGCTGCACGGCCCTTGGGGGCTGACCTGCAGGGTACTGCACTTTAGAAAATGGCAGAGAGAGTTGGGCACAGTTTATTATCCTAGGCTGCAGGATTTTGAAAAAGAGCTACTACGCACTTCATGTTCTGTTGATTAGAGTGGAAAGGGGACAGCCTGGCCTTTGGCTTACTGTGCGCACAAGCACAACTGTCGTTTTTATTAAGAGTGTGCACAAAATATTTAATTCGTTTTAGCCAGGCATTTATATTTTGATATCTTGTTTTAATTGCTATTGTTTGCCTTATGAAACAGTGGGCCACGGGAAGTGCTTCCGCACCACAGGTACCACAAGGCTGGGCCACAGGTACTACAGGGGCTGACCATGGGTCCTGCAGGGCTGGACCACGGAAACTGCAGAGTTTCACTGTGGGTCCTGCAGGGCTGGGCCATGGCTACTGCCTTAGGTTTTTTTACTTTTACTGTAGAGACTTTGGTCTCTCTAGTAAACTATAGTCTTGTTATGGTAAACTTTGGTCTTGTTATTATGTTCGGGAGGAGTGATAACTAAACAAGCATTAAAAGTAATAACTTCAGGAGAGTTAGATTTACTTACATTAATAATAAGTTGGGGAGTGACAGAAAGAAAAGAAAAAGAAAAGATAGATTAAGTTTTTTTAGCTTTAACTTGGTAGGGCTTGGCCCTGGAATAATGGCCTATGACTGATGGCGATGACCCTTTCTGACTCGGGTATGACGTGTTTATTTATATTTTTGCCGTGCGAACAGCAGTCTTGGTGGTTAGCAGCACAAGATACGGTCCTTCCTACACTGGCTTGAGTTGTTTTTTTTTTTTAATCCTTTGATGAAGACATGGTCTTTAGGCTGGTGCTGGTGTACTGGAAATTTTAGGGGTGGTACCTGTGCTAAAAGATTTTTAGTTTTGAGGGAAGGGAAAGTGGAAGATAAATTAAGCAAATAATTTTTGAGAAACCAATTTTTGTTTTAAATGTGGGGATATTAGTAGTGGATTTTATAGTCCTTAGTGCCTTTTTGCTGAGATTTTCTTTTTTCTTTTTTTTTTTTAATTCCTACCCATGTTGCCTTTGAGGGACTTCTTGGGGCTTTCCACCTTGCTAGAACTTTGCACATTCTGGGGCCGGAGGCCCTACGGTGATGCCTCCTGCTTTAGCCCCGCTTAGCGTTGCCCAGGGGCCGCTGTGGCCTGGCCCTCTTTTGAGGTCTTGGCCTCCCTGTGGCATTTACAGCTCCTGCACATCGTGTTGTTGGGATAAGGGGTCTTGTGATTCACCTGCCGCCTTTGGACCTTGCTCCTGCCTGAGCCCCTGCTGTTCGGCCCTTGGCCTTGGACTGGGCTGTGTGGTTTCGAGGCTGCTTGGCCCCTTCCCTTGCACAGAAGTGTTTGTTTGCAGTTAGGAGCCCCCCAGCTTGCGCTGCGGCTTTTTTAGGAGCCGCTGGAGGTGGAAACTCCTTGGTATTAACCCTGTGCTGGAGGACCCCAATGGGTTTTTTGATGCAGTTGGAACACGAATTTTTTTATAAGGGGTTTGGATAGCTTTTTTTTTTGGTTTAGCAATTTTTTTTTAATTTTTTTTAGAATTTTTTAAAATTAGTTTTTAGAGTAAAGAAAGCAAAACACCATTTTATATTTGACAATGCTTTTTGTATGATTTTATACCAGATAAGTTAAATTTTACTTTTATATTAGTGTGTTATTAATGTTAAACTTAATTTTAATAAAACCTTATAGATATTATTTTATTTTAATGTCTGACTATATGGTAAGATTTTTATAGACTTTTTGAACTTTATATAATTTTTGTTAAAGAGCAGGTTAGTGCTTAAAAAAAAATCTGTTGTGCTTTTATTTGAATGTCCAGTTTACAGAAAAACTGGATGATACCTTTTTAACTTTAGCTAATATGCTTACACATAGAATTTTCTTTATAATTAACATTTTAAAACGTGCTTAAACCTTAAAACAAAACATATACATTTTTAACCTTTTAATGTAGGTAAAAATTTACATTTTTATGCTTTTTTACAATTTTTGTACTAAAAGTATATTTTTTTACATACCTTGCACATAAACTGTTTCTTTAATAGTTTTACATTTAGGAGGCCTAATTACTTTTAAATTATGTAATTTTTTTGCATACATTCCCTTTTGTAACTTTTTTTTTACGACTTTCACAGATAATTTTTAACATGCCTTAACTTTTGGCCTTCCTTTTACACTATTTCTTTTCATAGTTTTACCCTCTGTGCCTTTCTTTGATCTCTGTCTTTTTCAGTCTTTCTCTTACTTATTTTTCCCTTTTTTTTTTATTTGAGCTTTCTCTCTCTCTCTCTCTGGCATCCTTTGTTTCCTCTTTCTCTCACACTTACTTGCTGGATGGGATCCATGCGGCTGCAGTCCAGGCCCCAGGCCAGGCCGCTGTTGGCCCAGAGGCTTGGCAGGTGCCCTGCGCAAGTTGCACAGGTCGTTAACCTTGGGCCAGAGGGCCCCTTTGTCTTTCCTCCTTATTTTTACATTTACGGCCCTTACTGCGCTTACTTTGACCTTCTCCTTTAAAGTACTGACCTTGCCTTCTTTTTTTTTGGTTGCATTCCTGACATGTCTTAGCTTTTTTTTTCACCTTTTCTAGAAAATTTTGGAATTTTGCCAAAAGATTTTTGCTTTCTGTCTCTGCCTGTCTCTTTCTCTCTCTGCTGGTTTTTCCCTGCCTCTGCCAGCCGCCTATGCTGCTGTTCTCCCTTCTCCTTCCCCTTCCCCTAGGGAGCAGCCAGCAGAAGTGGAGCTTAGCCTCTTTCTTCCCCGGAGAAGAGGGGAAACGGAATTTTTAAATATATATATATATATACACACACACACATATATACATATATATACACATATATATACACACACATATGTATACACATATATACATACATATATGTATACACATATATACGTATATACACATATATACACATATATACATATATACACATACATACACACATATATACATATATACACATATATATATACACACACATATATACACACATATATATACACATATATACATATATACACATATATACATATACATATATACATATATACACATATATATACACACACATACGTATACACATATATACATACATATATGTATATACATATATACGTATATACACATATATACACATATATACATACATATATGTATACACATATATATACACACACATATATACACACATATATATACACATATATACATATATACATATATACACATATATATACACACACATATATGTACATATATATATATATATAATTATTTTCATCTACTGGAGGTTTGTGTCATGTTCAATCTTCCCCTGATGGGATTTTTTTAACCTCTTTTTAACCTCGAAGACATCCAGGCTAGGGAATACTTCACCACCATCCACCCCCCACATCCCCCCACCCCCCGCACCCCTGCACCCCCCTGCACCCCCCAACCCCCCGCATCCCCCCACCCCCTGCACCCCTGCACCCCCTGCACCCCCAATCCCCCCCGTATCCACCCACCCCCCCCCGTACCCCCACCACCACCCCCGCAGCTTTTCTTTCCTCAGCCCTGATGAGGGAATGATTTACCGCCCCTGGGGGTTCTTTCACTTTGGTGTGTCCCAACCAAGGAATGCTTTACTGCCCCGCGGCTTTTTCCTTAGTCCCGACCACCAAGGAAATACTTGACCAGCTCCTCCAGTTTTTCTCCTTCCTTGGCTCATGCAGGAGGTCACCTGGGCCACCTGATATGTGACGATCCTTTACTCCAGGTTGCTGGCCAGTTTCTTTCCGCGTTGCTGAGAGTCCGGGTCTATTTGTCACACCGAGTGGGTCTCGATTCCTTACCCTGGAGGCCACTGCAATAAGGCAGTGGGGCGCCCCCCTCACGAGAGAGGGCTAGAGACAACCCCGGAGGGGAATGTATCCCCGTATGGGCCACCATTTGTTATAAGTAAAAATGTTTATTTAGAAATAGAATGCTTGTTCCCTGATGCCACATAGAAATAGCATTTGAACATAAATTTAATTTTTTTTAGCAAGGCAATTTTTACTTTCTGCAGAAAGGGTGCTCATTGCAGATGGAATAATGGCAAGAGCACACCAGAACAAAGGAAAAGGAGACGTATTTATTCCTTATACATTTTTTCTTTGCTACTGTGTCCTGTCTCCAATGGCTGGAGCCAGACCTTACACTCTAAACTAAAAACCGATTGGCTAAGAGTTTGGAACTTTTTAAAATAGGTAACATTAATGAAAAGACAAAGGAAAAGAGGAAGTTGCTTATGGAAGGACTTAGAAAAGGAATAACATTCCTAAATAAGGAAGGGGCATAGGCTGGGAGCTGGGACATGCATGTGAGCACGTCCAGCACGGATATTTTAGTTAAAGTACAAGGACTTACAATGTACTACGGGCCTGTGAGCATGTCTAGCATAAAGTTAGTCTTTAAAACAAACTATTATTTATAACACTTATGATTTATTCTTTAACAAAAAAGAAAACTTAAAAAAATCTTTTTATTTTCTGCAAATATAGTAGCCCCAGCATATTTTGTCTAATACATAGTATACTCTCAATATGCTTCTGATTGAATAAATTGGGAGATCAATAGACAAATCGATCAATCTATGCCCTACTTTGCAAATTCTACTGAATCTAAAAATTAGCCATTTGGTCAACCTATCTCGATTACTCCCGTAACGCAGTGCCTCTAATATTTAGAATTATGTCACGTTAATTAGTTTCCCAATTTTCCTTCCTGTACTCCCTCTTTTTTCTATTTCTTACAATTTTCGGATTGGTTAACTCAGCACAATTTACCTAAGAGACAGTGGACTCTTCTGCCGGTGATTTTCTGTGCCTGGATTCCCTTGCCGGGGCTGCTAGGAACCCATTGAGACGAGTCTCGCTCTCAAGTTCTGTGTGCAAAGCATGCTGGGGCCAGGGCTTGCGGAGGACATGGGCCAGGTGGGAGTCTCCCTGCAGGTGTGCCTTAGTTCTCTTTTACAGCCTAAGTCTCCCTTGCTTGCCACAGCCTGAAAGTGGTCTGCAATCCCCACTATGTTCTCCAAAAATGAGGCTACAGATGTTACCCGTCTAAGCTCCAGTGGGTACCTGGGGAGATGACCCATGGGTTCCAAAGTGGGCAGCCAGACTCTTTCTTCAGCCAGCAGCCCAATCACATCGATGTGGAGACCAGGGACAGGCAGGGGCACTGGTGTGCTGGTAAATGTTTAACATCCAACGCTCAGGAGAGGAGGGTAGGAAGGCCCCAATTTGTAGCGTTAAACAATTCCTCTGGTGTAAATACTTTCTCTGTGGCCCTCGGCAAGCTTACCAACGTGACGTGACTGGAAGCAGAATTGGGAAGAGGTGTGAACTGTCACATCTGATGGGCCACAGGAGGTGCTTCAGCACCACAGGTACCGCAAGGGCCACAAGTACTACAGCGGCTGATCATGGGTCCTGCAGGACTGGACCATGGAAACTGCAGATTTTCACTGTGGGTCCTGCAGGGCTGGCCCGTGGGTATTGCAGGTTTTCACTGTGGCTCCTGCAGGGCTGGCCCATGGGTATTGCAGGGATTGGTCACAGGTACTTCAGGGCTAGACCATGGGTACCCCAGGCTTGCAGGAGAACATGAAGAAACATCAAGTTCTCTCCTTTCCCTTTCATACCAACTTTGATTTTTGTTCACTGTACACCTCCCAGGATCATATCTTTGTCGCATTTATTCTGATATCTAAATTTATCTTATTGATTTCTCTGCCTTTCTGACACCCATACGGTGACGATACAAACTCTAGGAGGACAGCGATATTGCCTTTCCCACTCTGGGGAAGCCTGGGCTACTATCCAACACATCGAGTTTACTCATTACCTTTGTCTAAATTTTCTTGTTGAATAGAATATGGTTCCAGCCTCCGGCAACCAGAACCTTCAGGAAAGAACTAGATTAAGCCTCATTTCTAGGTGCTCATGAACCTGTGTTCTTCCCAGAGGTCTTTGGAAATGCTTATCTAAACCTAGTGAAATGGCTTTTAAAAGCCCGCACTCCAATTTCAGAAAACAGCCCTGCAGCTCTGAAGTCTTAATTTCAAACATAAGCAAAATTCCAGAACATCTGAGCAAAACAATTCCTTCAAAATAAGAATAATAGTCAAATGTTTCAATATAAAAGAAGGTCTAAACATTAGAGAAGCCTCAAATTCCTAGCTTCTCTGGCCTTTGAATAATTTGTCACCATAGATAAAAAAGGAACCAGAGCCCAGGAAATGGCAGACCTGTAGCCTGGTTCTCATATTTCAAACACCAGCCTCTCTCGCACTGGCTCTGTTCCTCCAGTCAGCAAAAGAGACCAGCCTTTACAATAGAAATCCAACATTTACATGCAGGCCTGGGGATGAGAGTCCAGTGCCCAGGACCTCTGCAAAGCCCAACTACTTCACCTTCAAGGGCGGGATGCCAGATCTGTTTTCTGCCTTGAAAAGCAAAAAGAATGCATCTTGGCTAATGTAGAGTGAAGAGGGTCTTGGGCTTGAAAGTTCACCAGCAAGTCACGTTGATTGTGTTTGTTGTTTTGCTTTGGCATTGTGTGCATGTGAATGAGAGAACGTCCTGGCCATGGGTGTGACAATGAGGGGCACTGATCTGGGACTCAGCTGTAAACCAAACATGGGCAGTTACCAGGGCTGGAAGTCCAGCTGCCAATGCAAAGGCCAAGTATGGCCAGCAGAATCATGCACAACACAGAGATAGCAGCCTCAGAAGAGCCCGCATCTGTGTGATGGGGCAGTGGCAGCAGACCACAGGCTGGTGAGCATCTCCATCAGCGCCTGCCTGGCTCCTGCTGCCCCAGCCGCTGTGTGCAGCAGTGGAGCAGAGGTGGGCCTGTGCACACCAGTGAGTGCTGCAGTCTGAAATTAGAACTCTTCTCCACAATGGTAATTTCTACCTGCCCCTTTACAAATCGAGCTACTTTTTAAATGCATGATGTCTCCACCCTCTCCTTCTATTCACAGACTCCCTAGGAAGAGGGATCTGCCCCCATGGCAGCATGCCCCAACTATGCCACTACCCTTAAGATGCCAGGGGCAAACACCCTATTATCTTAGCAGAAATAGCGGGACTGTCAGCCCTATTATCCTGGGAATGTTGCTGAGGATGTGGGGATGGGATCTCTCACTCACTGCTCATTAGATAGTATTTCCATGGAACACTTTTAGATTATTTTTTGTTTGTTTAGATTGATTTTTTAAATTTTCGCAGAGCAGTTGGCAGGATCATTGAGAAATTAGAATGCCCATTGGCTCGACAATTCCATTTCTAGGAAATCTATCTACAGAAGTAATACCAAAAATGAGCAGACGCACGTATATGGAGAATCATCATGAATAATGGAAAACGGGAAAAAATCCAAACATTTATCGAGAATGGGCTCTGTCATTTGGGGCATCTCTATTACGGCACATTCCGTGCGGCTAATCCAATGACGCACATCTATCTATAATGACGGCAAGGTGCCCAGGGCATTTTTAAAATCAGCTTTGTTGAGGCACAATGGCCATAAAATAAACTGTGTATATGTAAAGTGTATAATTTGGTGCATTTTGACACACTCATGGAACAATCACCATCATCAAGACAGGAATCCATCCACACCCGAAGTCCTCCCGGGGTCCCTCTGCACTCTCTCTCCCCAGGCAACCACTCGTCTGCTGTCACCAAGGATTAATTTCCCTCCTCTAGACTTTTATACAGATGGAATCGCACACTATGTACTCAATTCTATCTGGCTTCTCTCACTCAGATAATTGTTTTCAAATCCATCCGCCTTTCTGTGTCAATAGTTCATTGCTTTTGTGGCTGAGTAGCTTTCAGGGGTGTGGATGGACCACAGGGCTTTACCAATTTTTCTGTTGATGTGCATTTGAGTTGTTTTTAGTTTAGGACTTATAAAGCAGCTATGAACGTTCACGGATGCATTTTTATACAGACTTCTACTTCTTTTTTGATAAATGTCTAGGAGTGGAATGGCTGAACCATGTGGTAGGTGTAACTTTCATTTTTTAAGACACTTCCAAGCTGCTTTCCTGTGTGGCTGCTACATCTTGCTTTCCCACCAGGAGCAGGAGCTTGCACCCAGGACATGTTTCGCTTTTGTTTGTTTTTTTCTAATTGATTTATTTATTTTATTAACAAATAATAATTGTATATTTTATCATGTACTCGTGATGTTTTGAAATACGGGAATGTTGTAGAGTGGCTCAATCAAGCTAATTAAGGGAAACAAATAATAAAAGAAAATATCTAAAAAATACATACGTACATTTACATAACTAAATAAAATACTACTTAAATGTGTACATAAGCATATGTAAGGTGTGTGCCTGTGTCTATGCACACACATAAGATAGACGCACTCACATCAAATTCCTAACAATGCTCACCTCCACAAGATATGATGGAGACTAATTTTTGTTTTTGAGACGGAGTTGCTTTAAAAAAAAAATAGCAAAGTTGCTTTAAAAAATAGCAATTTTATTAAAAAACAATTAATTAGTAATTAGAAAACTTTGCATTTTTGAAAGACCAAAATTTGAGCAAATGCTGTGGACACCCTCCAGAAGGCTTAACAAGCTTGGCTCTCCATAGTTACGGGTCATGATGGGCTCTGCTGCTGGGGGCCACACCCCAGCCCCCAACACCTCCAGGGCTTTCTGGTCAGCAGGCTCAGATACAAGATGAGGCACTGAAGGAAGTAAGAGGAACTGATAGTCATGTACAAAGGACCCGACAACCCAGGGCTCCTCCAGCCCGAACATTCTGACCGTCCACGAGTCTGGGCTGGGATTCATCCTAACTCTCAGGCAAGAAAGACTCCTCCAAGAATGAGGATGCGGGTAGAGTGCGGACTCTACCGCTCTTAATCTTGGCATGGGGGTCCATGCACTAGGCTGAAAGCGTAGGAAGGTTACCAAGACAATCTCTGAAATCTCTCATGCATTTGGTCAAATACAAATCAAGATAAAATGGACTTAAAGTTATCACTCATGGAAAAAAAATGGTTGTCTCCATTTGTGGTATAAAATTAAGGCATCATTTTGAGCCAGTTCTATAAATTTCTCTAAGTGTATATGCAACGTACTTTATGACTTTTGTAAATTAGTATCTCAATTTTGTCTTCTGTAAAATGAACATAACAGCACCTGCCTCATAGGCTTGGCATGTGCTAAGTCAAGTATCTAAAAACAGTGCTGAGCACACGTCAGGGGCTGTGGCAGCACTGACTGTTGGTGCTCGTATTCTTCCTCTCTAAAGTCTGATCCTCTTTTCCACAATATAAGATTACCGTCACGTACTCACTCACAAACTCACTCGTTCATTTGCTTATCCAATGTTTATTGAGTGCCTTCTGAAAGCTGGTGGCAATGTCTCAGCTAGCTGTGGGGGATGAAGTAGTGAACAAGGGAAACCTCCAAGTCCAGGAGAAGAGAGAGGCATGAAGTGGAGGCATGGATGTTAACGGAACACAAGAAAGGAATCTGCCCAGGGACAGTGGCAGGGAGCTCAAATGTTTGGGAAGCCAGCAAAGGCATACAGCCCTGAGGAGCCAGGACTCTATCTTAGGAAGAGCACTTGGCAATAGAGCAGAGAAGAGCATGGCAGAAACGCAAGTTCACAGTTGATGGAGCAGTTCTAATGGAAGGTGCTGGTCGTTTTGAAAGGGAGGGAAATATCATTTGGAGAAAAACCAGATATGAGGGTGAAGAAGAAAGAAGAATCAGGAATCGTTCCTAGATTTAGAGCTTGGACATCTGAGTTAACTGGGGAGGCATGGACTGGCTTGGAGAGCAATGGACAAAGAGCAGCTGTGACCTGTGGGGAAGGGTAAAGCCTGCAAGAGGTGACGATGTGGCCATTCTGTGATTAAAAAAAAAAAAAAGATTTAGTGTTTCATGGAAGTCTACCAAAGAATCCTTCCTACAGAAACAAATGTGTTTGAAGCTTTTACTGAGTTACTCAAATAGTTGTTACTTACTGGGAGTAACTACCTAAGATAAAACAAAATGGTGGCTGCATAGGTTGTCATGTATGTGAGAATTCCTTTCATAAGCACAATTCCACATCGTGATCACCCCCACTCTAGGAAGACTTGGAGAAATCAAGAATGTCAACATTGTGGTTCAACTAGAAGTGGTGAATCACAAATTTGAACCCAGATCTCCCTGATTCTAAGCATTATTGCCATTCTAAGGGCACCTTGGAGGATTCTTGAGAATTTTTTTGCAGAGAAAGGAATCTTCAAGGTAATGGAAAGGTAAGATATCATTTGCAAGTTTTTGGTGTGAGATACAATTGGTAGGTGTTCACAAGTCTTGGCAGGTACCCTCTAACAGTTTCTTAAAAGATGCGCCAGGCAGATAGCCAGATAAGACCAAGTTTCTATGATAAAACTTTAGTACACCGAGAGATGGTAAAATACAGTTCAAACAAAGTGGAGTCCAGGACTTCAGATTTTGAAGTGGCAGAGAGATCTGGAAAGGGTACTGCTTCCACCTTTACAATGAGTAAAGAACTGAACAAACTGCAAACCATTGACTTTTCCTGATATCATAAAAGAACTGAAGTTGCAGAGCAAACAAAACGCCCCAAACCTGGGGAGAGACAGATGCTTGTGGAGAAAAAGAAGAACCAAGCACTCATTTACTTGGAGCAGATGTTGCCTGATTCTACATACACTGGTAATAAAATCCAGCTATGAATTCTTAACTAATTGCTTAAAGCCAAGTATGGGAAAGTGTAAAGCCCTAGGACTAGAAGCATGGATGGGGTTTGCACTGTCTTATGAGCATGCCTACTACTGTGTGCTTACAGCATATGCAACAACAAAACAAAGTGAAATCCACGACAGCTATGGCACAAAGGATGAGAAAAGGACTTAGAAACATACAGTTAGCAGCCCTTGCACTTTTTATACAAATTAATATACTATTATTTGAAGAAGACCTTAGATTTTTTAAAGTACATATTATAAATACCAGGGCAAATATTAAAACATCAAGTGAGATAAATAATTAATAGAGGAAGTGAAATGAAATTATAAAAACAGTCCACCAAATCTAGAGAAGACAAAAAAGGAGAATCAACAAATAACAAATGAAACAACCAGACAATAGCTGACAGTATGGTAGGTTTTAATCCAGTTATACTGATAACCATTTTAAATGTGAATGATGTAAACACAGCAATTAAAAGACAGAGATTGCCAGGTGGAATGAAAAAAAGACCCAACAGTATGCTGTCCACATGACATTTATTTTAAATTTAAAGACATAGAAATATCCCAAGTAGAAGCATGGAGAGTGATAGATCATGCCAACACAAGCTACAGAAAGCTGGAGCAACTGTAATAATTCCATACAATGCAGAATGTAGAACAAGGAATATTATCAGAGATAAAGAGTGATATTACATAATTATAAAAGAATCAAGTCTCCCACAAGAGACAATACTAGCAACACAGCTTTAAAATATGTAAAGCAAAAATTGATTTATTCGAAAGTGACAGCAAAATTTACAGTTACAGCCGGAGCCTTGAATACTTCTCTCTCAGCAACTGGTTTAACAAGAAGGCAAAAAGAAGTACAGATAATGATAACCTAAACAGTGTCATTGACCATTTGACATAATTGATACCTAGAGAACACTTTGACAACAATAACAAAATACCCTTCTTCACAACTGCAAATGAAATATCCACCTAGAGAGACTGTATTCTGGGCCTTAAAACACACCTTAACAAATTTAAAAGCATGAAAATCATACAAAGTATATTTTAAAAGATCAAATTAAACTAGAAAATAACAAAGATATCTGAAAATCTTTAAATGTTTGGAAACTAATAATGTACTTGTCTGTAAAATGTGGATAAAATGGAATTATCTGAGAATTAAAATTGTTTTGAACTGAATGACAATAAAAATACAGCATATCAAAATGTATGGGATGCAGTTAAAGCAGTGCTCAGAGGACAATCTATACTACTAGAGGCTTTTATTAGAAAAAAATATTTAAATCAATAACCTAAGCTTTCACCATTAGAGAAGGAATTTCCTCACTCAGGACCCTCCGCGGGTTTCGCCTCCATCCTCACTCAGGACCCTCCATGGTGTCACCTCCATCCTCACTCAGGACCCTCCATGGTGTCACCTCCATCCTCACTCAGGACCCTCCACAGGTGTCACCTCCATCCTCACTCAGGACCCTCCACAGGTGTCACCTCCATCCTCACTCAGGACCCTCCATGGTGTCACCTCCATCCTCACTCAGGACCCTTCATGGTGTCACCTCCATCCTCACTCAGGACCCTTCATGGTGTCACCTCCATCCTCACTCAGAACCCTCCATGAGTGTCACCTCCATCCTCACTCAGGACCCTCCATGAGTGTCACCTCCATCCTCACTCAGAACCCTCCGCAGGTGTCACGTCCATCCTCACTCAGGACCCACCGTGAGTGCCACCTCTGTCTACCCACAGGACCCTCCACGAATGTCTCCTCTATCTACCCTTAGGACCCTCTGTGAATGTCCTCGCCATCCACACTTCCCCCTCTTAGACCCAGACTGTTTCAGGGTTGGGCACTGAGCTGTGGCCCCTGAGCCTGGATCTTCTCTGAGCTTCTCTTGGGCACCTCTCTCTCAGACTAGGCTCAGCTCCAACACGAGTTCCCAGAGCCCTTCCTGTTCACTGTCTGGTGTCTCACACTCACACCTGCTCACACACACACTGATTCACTCACACTCAAACTCACATCCACGGTTATACAGTTCACTGCTTTCCTCACATCCTTCTGCAGTCAGGTGGCCACAGTCACCTTCTCCCACACAGCCTCACACACTCATGCTCCCAGACACGTTCACAGGTATACACAGACTCATTGACACACTGGCACACTCAATACTGTGCACACCTGCTCTCAGGCACACACTCACACACTCATCCACACAGAGACACTCACTCCTGTGCAGGTGCACACATGACACGCCCCCCCCCCACCCCTCCCTTCTGGCACCCGCACCCTGTGTTCCCTGTCTCAGGGCTCACACTTTATGAGCACTTGTGGAAGTTGCTACTGCAGGGCGGATGCCAAGACAGGGAGCCTGCACAAACAGGTTCATGGCATTTGTTGTTTATGTGGCTGTTGCTTGTCCTTCACTGAGGTCCAGCATTTAGAGGGCAGGGACTCTGTCTCTGGGGCATCCCTTTATTCCAGGACACAGCAAGTACCTGCCACATCTGGGAACTCAGTAAATATTTCTTGTTTAATAAGAGAGGGTGGAAGCACAGGCTATAGGATAAAAAAAAAAGAAGAAGAAGAAGACGGCAAGGAAGGATGGGTGCTGAAGAAGACAGAGAGATGGACCCTGTTGAGCCTGCGAGGTCTGGGTGGGAGCTGTTCTGGGCGTGGTTGTTCTCTGATACAGTCTAATTTCGATGTGGCCTCGGTGTGGCATACTATGGGACCACAGCTTCCCCATCAGGCTGCCTTACTGAGATGGAACTCCGCAACCTTGATTTAATAGACAGAAGCTGCATCTGCTCCCCACAAGTTACTAGCCCACAGGGGCACTGCTCAGAGTTCAGAATGTGTTTCCATGGTGACCTTCCGGTAATTAACTTTTTGGAAGGTGTCCAAGACAGACCAGCCTCCTCCAGAATTCAGCACCACCTGGGGTCCTTCCCGCCCAGGGCTACTCTTTCTGGAAAATCAACTTGCATGTCCTGGCCGCGGGAGGGGTCACCTGATTTCCTTTATGCCTTTTGAGGGGCTCACTCTTCCTTAGACCAAGGTTGTGTACTTCCTTCTTTTACCTTGTTTATGCAGCAGGACCCCAGATCCAACCTGTCTCCTGTGAGCTTTATCAATAGACTAGGATTTGTTGTAAGAAACTGGGAAGAAACCCAAAGAAAGGGGTGGGATGGGCTAGTTTCTAGCCACTTTCATGATTGGTATGGCTTGGAAAATGACAGACAATTCCTTTCTGGCATGCTGTGAACAGGAAAGTGAGAGCGAGCGTGGTAGGGTACTGCAGACGTATTTCTTAACATATCATATGTTCTTAGACGGGTGTTTTTGGCCAAAATTTTGAATGTCTTTGTTTAGCTTCTTTATGCTTGAGGCAAAACACTTAACAAGAGAGTGATAGGGGCATTGTTGAAACAATGATGATAAATTATAAATAGGCATAATTAGCCTGTGGCCTGAAAAGAGACCTGCACACAATTAATATTGAAATTTGGCAAGTGCATGATTGGAAGAAGGATGTGATTTCTTAAGTAAGGAAATTTTAGGAATGCACCCTTATGTAGCACTGTACATAACGTCTTCTGCAGGGAAAATGAACTCCCATTGCTGATCAACGGCATGGGTGCAGGGCTTAGAAAACACCCACGGATCCAAATCAATTGCTGCTTTCTCCCCTTTCTACACGCAGTTCCAGCATGACGCTGAAAATGATTCAAAGATTCAGCTGGGAATATGTGTGCTCGAGGAAACAGGCCTGTTTGCAGCGAAGAGACTGGCAAGCTGTTCAGAGTTCTATGCACCGTGAGCTAAGCAGATCCAGTTCCCCAGAAGATCTGGTACAGACTGTTTTTATCTGGAGAGAAACCGAGGCTGAAACCTAGCGTGCTGAGCAAGTTTACTAGCATAAAGGGAGCAGCGGGCAAAATTTGAAGATATTGGCTCAGGGTGAGCAAATGCAAGCTCTGTGCTCTTGGAGGGAGGCGCTCTGCACAGCCCAAGGGTGTGGAAGTTAACTCTCTGGTCTTGGAGTTAGACTGTCTTGCTCCATCCCTCAAGTCTGCCAATGACTTGTTTTGAACCTTCACCAGTTTCACAGCCTTTCAGAGCCCTGTCTCCATGTTCCTGTAGCACAGATCTCCAACTCCTAGGGTTGAGGATGACCTGAGATCAGCAAACTGCCTAGCATGTAGTTGGCACTCAATCCACAGCAGCTCAGACCCCCTACAGCAGCCTTTGGTGCCTAGATTCTCAGATCCCCATCCAGCAGCTAGGCCCTCAAGGAATGACGCAAAAATGAAGTGAATGCTTCACCTTCAGTCAACATGGCACGCATGCGGTGGGATTTAACTTCCCATTATTGAATTAAAAAGAAATGGCCCAGCAGTTCCAACTCCCAGGGATCCTGTTCCTGAGTCCCAGTCCAACTGAGAGTCAGGTATCCACGAAAAATGCTTTCAGCCTTTGAACTTGGACTTAAAAACCTTCAAGAAAATTCGTGTTCCAGAATCTGTTGTTTCATCAGGAGGATGGGGGGCGGATCACTGGGATCACCCCAGCGTGGCAGCTCTGAACCCTCCCAGCACATGGTCAGGGCATGTGGATCACAGGATGAGCTACGGCTGCCACGTCTGCAGCATCGAGCTCACCCCAGGTGTGTCCTGCCCTCCCCTGGTCCTCTCCCCACTTTAGAAGTTATTCCAAAAGTCAACTTCCTCCTCCCACCCCCATTAAAAGCAGCTGTTTTATTTCTGATTGACTCTTTTTTGAGCAAATTCTCCAGAATCAAGTCACTTGAAGGGTAATTGTTTCTGAAAAATATCTTGTTTTTGCATCTGTGCAGCTGTGGTTATTCAATCACTGGAACACCATCTATTGAGTGGCATATTTATTGCTGACTTTTTCCCCTCCTTTTATTCTGGTAAGACATGGTTTGGTTCCCTTAGTTTGGGGATGGGTTGTGTTCTTTAGGTTTGCGAGTTATTTTTTGCTGTATTGTATTCCTAATATAGGGTATAAGAAATTTCTATTGTAAAAATTAAATAATTTTAAAATTAAATATCTCACTGAAAACATCTTAAAAATTTGACATGAGTCCATTAACTGACAACATCTGTGTTTTAAGGAAAAATGGGTCATCTCGGATGTCCAAAGAGCAACTTTAGAAACCCTGGAACCACGGGTAAATCAGTTACAGGAAACCCTCTTTAGGGAATAGTTGTCATACTCATGTACATGTTTAATTCATAACCACAAACACCAGGGAGGCATTCACTGTCCTCTTGAAACTGTCTAGGAACAGAGGTTCCATGATCTCACCTGAGTCGTGATGGCCTGGGTCATCCCTCTTGAGTCTTCTCACTTGTAAAGCATCCTTGTAGGAAAACAGCACCCTCTGAAGGACAGGGTCCCCGCCCCCGGCCCCAGGAAGCCAGGGCACTTGTCCTAGCACAATCAGGGGCCTAGCATCCGAAGTGGGGCTTGGGAACGGAGCAGGAAGTGGGTACCAGGGAGGCCCAGGTGTGAAGGCATTGTCCACCTCACCGAGTGCCCTTTGACTCCAGACCACCAGCGTGGAGGGGTTATTTTATAGACAACGCACCACTAGCTCCCCAGTCACAGTCCCATCTTAGAGAACACGCCCCTCCCAACCCCATCAGGACCACCACATGGCACTGAGCCCTCACTCCCCACCGTGAGGAGCAGCACCAGCAGGTAGAAAGGAGCGGTCTGTGTGTAACAGCTGGCGCTTGGGAGGTCATCAACGCAGGCAGAGCGAGAAACAGCAGAAGAACAGGAAGAAAGGAGGGGAGTCTGGGAGGAAATGGCCCCTTTTCCCAACCTCTAGCTCCTGCTCAGAGTCTGGTCCAGCTCCACATGGCTTGCACAGCCCTCATCCTACTGCACTGTAACTGCTTAGCTATGTGTCTGCCTCTAAATTATAAGCTTCACAAAGTCCAGCATCTGTGTCTGTCTTGTTCATGCTTATGCCCAGAACATAGCTTCACGGCTGGCACAAAGTGACTTTGCACCAAGCGGCTCTCTACAATAGAGGAAGGAGGAGAGAACTTTCAGTTAAGAGGGAAACAGGCCAGGTTGTCAGCAAGGCTGTTGGAGGCCAGGCAAGCCCAAAATTGGGGCTTAGCCTGGGATGGTTCTTGGCTTCGACCAGGAAAGAATTCAAGAGCAAGCTGGTGGTAGAAGAAAACAGCCTCACTGAGGCACAGCGTTACAGCTCTGTGATTGCCCCTGCAGAGCAGCAGGGTCATGTCCTAGGCAGTGTGTGCACAGCAGCAGTTCTGGGGCAGTTCTGCAGCCATATTTATACCCACTTAAAATGACATGCAAAGTAAGGAAAAGGTTATTCAGAATTTACTAGAAAAGGAGGTGGTAACTTCCAGGTCATTGCCATGGAAACGGGCAACAACTTCTGGGTGTTGCCATGGCAATGGTAAACTGACATGGCACTGGTTGGCAGTCTTATGGAAAGGTGCTTTCACCTCTCCCCTGTTTCAGCCGCTCTTCAATCTGCTCTAGAGTTTGAGCCCCACTTCCTACCTCAAGGGGACCCCAGGGTGGTGGTCACAGTGTATGTAAGAATTATAATCACAATTACAGTTACACATTCAGGTAAACATATTAGAAGACAAAAATATTTCCTTTTTCAACATTAGGATACAGTTTGTTTGAAAGGTCTAGTAATGCAATGGTTACATCGCAAACTCATGCTTTAAATACTAAGTACCTTCCCCATCTCTGTCAGTAAAGGAGCCACGAAGATTCCCACAAGACAGCCAGGTACATCTTCCAGTCCCCTAGGTTTTTATCTTAAACATTAGTCTACAATAACATGAGTCAGAGCTCCTCAGGGAGAAACTGATTTGATGTCCCAGGAAGAGGAAAGTGGAGATGGTTCTGGTACATCTTATTGCCAGAAAGCAATAATTATTTCCAAATTTTTTGGGAATCATATCAAAAGGACAAAAAAGCTAGCCCAAGAGGCTCCCAGTGGACATATTATGCCAATGTAACCATCATCAAGAGAGTGATAATTATGGATAATTAGGACTAGTCATTTCCTTTAAAACCACAGGTCTATAATGCTACTCAAAAAGGGAAAAGTTATTATAAAGTTTGCAAAGCCATCTGTGAAAGGTTGATGAGGAATTGGAGATGTGTTGATGCCAGATTATAACTCCACAGATTACTTGCGGGTCTGTAGGAGAAAATATAATTATAAAGCAGAGGGATCTGACTGCGCTCACCACAACCCAGTGAGAAAACAACATCACTCATGGTGAAGCAGCTGGACATGTGTGTCAGGATGTGACACACATGATGTACAAAGATGGCACCATCGTCAAAGTAGACACCAAAACGTGTTTACCTGAACCAAGTGAGGCCCCCAGATCTAACATCCAGCCTGCAGGAAATGCTGGGGGTAGAAGGGCTGTCTGTCATGAGGCCTGATCAGACTCAGGCAGAACACGGGGCCTCCTACAGGATGGCAGCTCGGCTCTTCATCCAATCACAGTCATGGCAGCAACCGGCGGCGCAGGGCCCGTCTAAGAGAAAAGAGACGTAATCTGTAGAGAAGCCAGCTAGACACAGGGGAAATGGTAAGGCAGCTGCAGCAAAATGTCAACACTTGTCCTTATTTCCTCATCTACAAAGTGGGGGTGGCATCAACAGCACTCACCTTATAAGATTATAAAGATTAAATGTAAAATGTTTAGAACATTGCACATTATCAAGTAATGGTTCCAAAAGCTGTTAGGCGGTGCTGCTGAGTGTTCTTTCCATGCATGAAATCCTCTCAGACATTTAAAAATCTAGACTCAGACCAGTGAATGCTGTTTGGAGATAATGCCCCCACCCTCAACCCACTGCAAAGAAAAAAAAAAAGATGAGGATGAGGATGGTGTATTGAAAGCACAACAGAGAGAATGGCAACCCTCTTTCTACAAATCCAGTAAACAGAATATTTCCAGGAGTACATATGGTGAAATTGCATTTCATACTTGGTAAATTGTTATTTATATGAGAAAATGCAAAAATGAGTTTCTGTATCAGTTAACTACTGTTGTGTAACAAACCACTCCAACGGAAGTGGCTCAAGGCAATAATCAGTTATGATCACTCACAAGACTTGGGTTTCCTGGCAGGTTCTAAGCTGGTCTGGGCTGGGTTTGCTGCCGTCTGTGGGGGCAGCTGCTCTAGGAGGGCCTCGCCTGGACTGCTGTCCTCCACGTTGTCTCTTATCAACCAGCAAGCTTGGAACTGGTACATCATCACTCCTTCCACCACCATTTTTTTTTTTTTTTTTTAAGAAAGAGTCTCACTCTGTCACCTAGGCTGGAGTGCAGTGGTGTGATCTCAGTTCACTGCAACCTCCACTTCCTAGGGGTCAAGCAATTCTCATGCTTCAGCCTCCCAAGTAGCTGGGATTACAGGCATGTGCCACCATGCCCAGCTAATTTTTGTATTTTTAATAGAGACGGCGTTGGCCAGGCTGGTCTTGAACTCCTGACCTCAGATGATCTACCCACCCCAGCCTCCCAAAGTGCTGGGATTATAGACGTGAGACACTACGCCCGGCCCCTTTCTCCACTTCTGTTGGTCACAGAGCAACCCGGATTCAAGGGAAAGGGAAACAAACTCTATCTCTAGATGGGTTGCCCTCCAGAGTCATGTTGAAAAGGACACCAATGAAAGTGCAGGGCAGGATTGGGGCAGCTGCAGTCAATCAACCACAGACCATCTGGGCCACACTGACATAACCAGACATGCAGATGAAGAGGACTTTCCTGTAACGCACAAAGGTATTTTCATAGCTGGGCTTTTCTCTGTGTGTCTTTGGAGTAGTACCTAAAAGGCAGCTGGTAAAATGGACCTATTCCTTAATGGTAGCATGAAAACATAGTAACTAACAAAGACTAACAATCATTCAGAGGGCAGGCAGTGTTCTGCCCTGATGGCTACGCGTGGTCTCATTTCATCTTCATTGCCATCTCCTCCACATCCATTCCATTCTCTTCATGTGAAGTCGAGGAAGTTTAAGCACCGAGAATTTTAATATTTTGTCCAAGGTCAGTTAGCTGATGAGTGGTGGCACTAGGACTACAACTCCCCCTATTAATGCCTGGGCCCATGAACTTAGCAATATACGTACACGCTACAGCCTCCCTGAGTGGAAAGCTTACAGGTCACAGGTCCCAAACACCAGAGTACCAATGATAATCTTTGATGAACTTTTCAGCGGACACAAACTGAATAAAATAAAACAATGTAGGAATTATTTTAAGTGCTAATTCTATCTACCTATTGATGTACTTTATTTATTTATTTACTTACTTATTTATAATTTTATCCTGAAATTGTGTCTTTCCTACTTTGGGGGTGCTGCAATAAACTTTTCCTTAGGCAGTAGTGGGAAAAGGAGAGAGTGGTTGCATGTTTGCTGCCATTACTGTTGTGGGTTATTGTTGGTTTGAGTCTTGGTGTTTGTAATGTTCTCACCTGGAAAAAAAATAAAATGTTAGTAACATTATTTACAACCTCTATGAGGTATTTGACATGTGCCTCGCCACCCGTCTGATCATACTCCCTTCCCAGAGCTCTGGGTTTCTGGAAGCATCGTGCGGCGGCCAGGCACCTGACCCCACCTGAGGTTCCAGCAGAGGAGCAGTAACCTGGCTAAACCCATCTGTGAGCTCCAGCACCCTGGCAATAGAATTCGGGTCAGATGTTGAGCCAGTTCACATCAAATTAACCTGAGGGTGTTCCAGGAAGACAGGAACAGAGAGGAAATTCTCCCCAGGAGATGCAGCCGTCATGGGACCCTGAGGGCAGGTGGCTTTGCAATGAAGCTGACCCTCGAAAGCAGAGTAGAGACAGAAACAAAATGAGCCTCAGTGTCACTATAGAGGCCCCTCACATCAGCCATTAACTCAGGATCCTCAGGTATATGAGCCAGTATATTCCAAGGATTGTTTAAACCAGAGTGAACTTGGTTTTCAGTCTACAAAGAGTAACCAAGGATTCAAATATGCAATTTGGGACCCCCTGGGAAAGTTCATCCTCCCTTCTTCCTGGTCACTGAGGAAAATATGACCCTGTGTCTCCTGTCGTTCTGATAAGAACATATCTAATTTAATCGAAGTTAAGCAACCTGGGCCTTTAAAAATAATTTTGTTGCTTCACTGCTACCTTCTTCTCCTTAGTCACCTTTACCTAGATAGAGTGAGAACCAAAGTTGGGGATGCAGCCATTTTGGCACATGGTGGAATTGTACTGTTTGCCACTGAGCCTTCCTTTTATTTTGACTGCAGGCGGACCTCCCATCTTATGCAATTCTTCAGGGACACATCTAGGATCTCAGCCTCTGAGTTATAAAAGCATATGCAGTTCTAACTCCCATTGACTCCAGTCCCCAAGATGTTGCTTCAGTTCTCGAATCTCAAAATCACTGGCAAAAAGTGACACCTCATCTGGAATGGAGCTGATCTGCAGGACTGCTGGTAGCTGTAATGATCCTGCTCACGTCGTGGTGAGGTCCACTGGACTTCCATGGGAATCATTAGTGGAAATCATGGCATTGCATACCTCAGTAACAACAGGCTTTATCTGCTAAGGAGGAGTCAGACACGGCTGCCCTCCTGTTATTTCATCCGCCTCCAAAGATATGTCCAGGTGTGTGAGGACAAATTTGTTGCAACAGGACAGGCGAGCCGGCACTAAAGTTTGCCTGCCTCGGTTACTTCACATACCTTTTCTCCTTGTCTTGGAGCACCCTGTTCAGTGTTTCTCAAAAGCTGAGTTTTTGACAAAGATTTCTTTCTACAACCTCCACCGTATTCCAGGGACTGAGACATACATGTCAAAACTATTGAGATTTCCTAATGCTAAACGAGCAGACTGAGGCTGTGAATGGCAAAATTACCCATTGCATGCAGCAATTCAGAGGTTGTCTGTCACCCATACGAGACACCGTGGAGGGGAGGACTAGCTGATTTAGCTACTCAATAGATGCATCCAAAAATACCACTTAGAACTTAGTATTTATTTTCCATGGAAAAGAATAACGGCACTGTTTCCTGCTGGGAAATTTACTATGCCTTCATTCTGTTTAACCAATAATACCTTATGGGCTCTTGAAAATTATATTCACTTAAAGATCAGGCAGTCATTTTCATTTGTCCTGACAGAAAAGCATAGATTGCTACTGGGTCTACAGCACCCAGGTTCAGTCAGCGTTTTGCTGGAATAACAATGGCCACAACCAAACTCATTGTCACTCAAAACCACCATTCTCTTGGCTGGTGCTAATATTTTGCTCGGGATGCTCTTTTACATGGGAAGCCAGCCCAAGCCGGTCTCTACTCTTGCCTGAGGCCAAGGCCTCTTCTGCATGTCTGTAGTCAGGCCTCTCTCTTGCATGTGTGCCCTCTCTAGACCTCCATGCAAGTGGACTAAGGGTGACCTTTAGAGCAGGGGTTGGGGATTTCTGCTCTAAAGGATAAAGGGAGACCCATGGCCCATGGTGACACATAGAATGCTTAGTAAAATGCCATTCCTCTACCACAGGGGAACAAAACACAGGCCTTGGAGGAACGTGGGCAATGACTATGGCCTCTTTTGTTTCTGTAATGCACATACACTTAGTAATTTCCTGATATACTTTTTCAGGTTTCAAAACATCCATGAGCTCCAGCTCTCTTCATCTGTTGCTGGAGAGCTCATTCTCTTATTCTCTGGAACACAGAGCTGTGCTGCTCGTAGGCACTCAGGAAACACTTGCTGAATGGATTTAAAATGGATAATACAGGGAGAATTATCTTGTAAACGGAGCCTGCTGGTTTCAATCGCCATCACATACATAGACAAAATGACAGACGTGTCTGGAGAAGGGATCTCCACTCGGTGCAGACTTTTGAAAACAATCTGGTGCTTGGGTCCCACCCCAGACCAAAGAAGCTGGAACGCCTGGGACTGACCTCCAGGCATGGGTGCTTTTCAGAAACACCCTGGGTGGTTTCGCAAGCAATCAAGGTCACACAGGTGGTCCCAGGGTTAATTTTGGTGCAGCAAGTATGAGTGTTAAATAACAATGCATCTTATTCAATACTTTGACTACTCAAGGAGAAGACCTCAATTCACCATCAGTGAGTCTTCCATCTCTTTACCTTTTGTTCATGTGCCTTTTAATATATGGACCACAAGCTCAGAGCCTGGGCAGATAATGGCATCTTTTTCAAATTTCATAATGTTTTTTCTGGGCCGGGGATGGTGGCACAAGCCTGTAATCCCGGCACTTTGGGAGGCTGAGACAGGCAGATCATCTGAGGTCAGGAGTTCAAGACCAGCCTGGCCAACATGGTGAAACCGTCTCCACTAAAAATACAAAAATTAGCTGGGCGTCCTGCCTGTAATGCCAGCTACTCAGGAGGCTGAGGCAAGAGAATTGCTTAAACTTGGGAGGCAGAGGTTGCAGTGAGCCAAGATCACACCACTGCACTCCAGCCTGGGCGACAGAGCTAGACTCCGTCTCAAAAAAAAAAAAAAAAATGCTGTAGAGAATACATGCAGTTGCTATTGAGAAGCCAATTACTGCTGCCTAATTGTCTGAGAGTTTAAGCAACCTTCTTTTTCTCTCTAGTTGCTTGAAGATGGTCTCTTATCTTTAGTTTTCTGCATTTCACTAAAATGCAGTTTAGTGCATTTTTACTAAATACATTTTCTGCATTTTCACTAAAATATGTCTAAATGCGTGTTTGTTTCTTTGTTTTCTTGTTTAGGATTAATTGCACTTCCTGAATCTGTGAATTGGTGTCGTCTGTCAGTTCTGAAAAATTCTAGCCACTGTATCTTCACATATTGTCCCTACTACCTGCTCCCCCTATTCCGGAACTCTCAGTGGATACATTGTATTTTTTCAGTCCATGCCTCATGTCGGTGTTCTTCTCATATTTTTTTTCATTTTTTCATCTTTCTGGGCTGCGTTTTGGATGATGTTCTCAGATACATATTTCAGTAAACTAATTCTCTTTTATCTGTGTGTAATCTGCTATTAAACCCATCTGTTGAGTTTTCATTCTCATCCTTATCTTTGTGGGGGTTTTTTTACACTTGCATTGGCTCTTTTTATAATTTGCTTGATAGTTTTATGTTTTCTTGCACTTTTCTCATATTTTCAATCCTTTATTTATTTAAACCAACTAAACATACCTATTTTATATTTTGCACCTGATAATGCTAACATCAAACATTTCACATAGTTATTAAACCATCTGTTGTTTTCTATAGCTCTTGTTCACGGTGCCTAGTTTTGCTATGAGTTTATAATTTTTGCATGAGTTCGTATTTATTTGGAGCTTGATCTATGGGAATTCCCTGCCATCTGTATTGAAGGTGGAATTATCTCCTTTTGCTTCTGCAGGTTCCCCAGGACATTACCAGCCAGGTCTACTTTAAACTAAATTCTCAGTTTGCAGTTTTACAGACTTGGTGGTAATGTAAATTCAGTCCGTAAAGCTGATTTCTCAGGTTATAAATTTTCGGGGTAGATTTTCCCTCTCGAATCTTCCTCAAGGTTTGAGACAGACAGTTGGTCATCCAGTCCCCTGAGGGGTGGATTTATTTCCACTTCACCTTACAGTAAGGTTGTAGCCCTTTGGGGACCCACCTTTACTTGGGAAGAGCTCCTGTTAGACTCACCACCTTGCACAGATGCTGAGCTTTTTAATGTCTCTCTTTTTAATGTCTCTCTGGAGGCTCAAGACTGAAGCTCAAATGTCCTCGGTTGTCAAATGCCCTCAAGGTAGAGCCAGCCTTCCTGTGCTTGTCACCTCCTTGGGTTCCCAGTAATAATCAGTTGCTGGCTTCCAAGTGCAGCTTACTTTTTTACTGGCACATCCTGCATTTTAATGTGTGTGTGTGTGTATGTGTGTGTGTGTGTGTGTGTGTTTAACTTAGCATTTTTAGATGCTTTTGGTGGGGGGAGTTTTTACATCTAGCCCATCATTCTGCGAGGAGGCATTCTTTTTAATAGCTACATAAAATTCCACATTATAAGTGGCCCACTTTTAAAATAATTGATGGACAGATAGTCAGTTTGTTTCTGGACTCTTATTTGTTTTTGACACAAAAAAGAACCATAAGCATGCATCTTTATGAGAATGTGCCCTCATTTCCATAGGATCAGTTCAAATATCAGGATGGTTATGTAGTGATGTAGATTCACACAGATTCACAAACCCATATGGAGTATTTGACATTGGGTATGTCTGCCCCTTCTTTTCGCACAACTTGTTAGTTTAAAAAATTTCAGACCTATGCGTTAGTTCCCAGGCAAGTATAATGAGCATACAGCAAGACACACACACGTACGCACAGAGATTCCTCCATATGGTTTTGTGGTATATTCTGTTTTATTGGACCATGTGAATGGTGCAGCCGTCAGGACACTTCATTACTAAATATATCAACATGTATGTCCCAAGAACAAAGACAGCTACAATACTGTTATCATACACAGGAGGCACAAAAGTTATATAATTTTATGATCTAAAATAGATTAGAGTAAAATACAACCAAATTCCTCCAATTGCCCCAGTAACACCTGTTACAACCGTTTTATTTTTTATTCTAGAAAACTTCCAGGAGCAATTAAAGATGACAAATTGCCTTTAGTTGCAAGATTCCCTTAATCCCCTGTAATCTGGCACAATTCTCCTGAATTTATTTTTATTTTTTGTCTTTCCTGGCATGGATCCTGTGATGAGTCCAGGGCAGTTATTTTGTAGACAATCCCTCAAGTGTGTTTCTCTGATCTCTTCCTGGTGATGTGGTTCGGGATAATCATTCTTAGTTTGAATTCTGTGCAGGATCTGCCTCTTCCCAGTGCACCCCTTAGAGGATGCATGAAGCTAACTTGTCCCATTATTCACCGCGTTAAGTTTGATCATTCAGTGAAGGGGGTTTCCGGCATTTTCTCTTTTATTAAGTGATATTTTGCCTTGGTAATTAATAATAAGTTACGGCGCTAGACTTTGAGGCGGCATGGAGATCCTCTTCAACGTCATCTTCCACCCAATGATTTCAACATCCATTGAAGATTTTTGCCTGAGTCAGTAATTATTATGGTGGCTGTGAAGCAGTGATTTACGATGTCTTTTATTCCTCTACATTTATTTGTTGGTGTTTCTTCTGTAAAAAGGAGCTTTCCCATGTAGCTTAAGTTTTTTAAATGTTTGTCTGTTTGTTTATCTGAGTGTAGACTCATGGATTTCTTTCTCTTTTTTTCTTATTTGATAACATATAACCTATTCCAATAGCTTTTATTTTGATGCTAAAATTGCTCTAAGCCCTGGCCAGTGGGAGCCCCATTGAGCTGGCTCTGGTGTCCTTTTGTTCTGTCTCTACAAGTTTAGACACTTCTTTATCTTTGTCATATCAAGATGTTCCCACTTCTTTGTGTTCTGCCCTGTTCCAGCCCTTGCACACATGAGGTCCTGTTGGAGCCCTGATTCCTTTTGGTGGGGAATGGTTTGTGGACCCCGAGCATCTTGCCCCTTTGTGGAACTCTCTCCTCCTGGACTTCTATGGCTGGGCTCTCCCCGGCTCCACCCTGCACTCCTCTGGTGAGATTCTACTGGCCTCTTAGATAGTGGTCCTTGCCATGGTCCTTCCCTGGTGCCTCTACGATCCTCTTCCAGCCTCTTTCTCCTTGGAGGACTTCACCCCTGTGGTGGTTTCAGAAATCATTGATACACTGTCAACTCCCAAGCGGCTCTCCCCCGTTCTAGACCATCTCCTGACTTCCCGCTGTTCACAACTCCCTACCCCACCATCACCTCAAAGCCCTGCAGGCATTTCAAACTCCTTCACTTCACTTCCAACTAAAGGCCTCACAACCCACCCTGTCTCCCACACTTAAACACATCACATCTTTCTCTGCTACTGAGTATCTCTAGTCACCAAATTCTGCCAAATCTGGCCCAGAAATGTCTTGTGCACCATGTTACCCTCTCTAACCTCACCATTGCTATGGAAATACCAACTCTCACTTAGATGACTTTCTCTCATTCCAAAATCCTTGCCACTGGCCTAATCTGTTTTGCCAGAATTTCCTCCTCGGAAATGAATGAGATGGGATGTGGGGCATGGGTCCCTCAGACACTCTCCACGTCCTCCCTGGGAGCACCCTGACATTCGTAGCCACACACTTTCACCTGGTCATCTGGCTATGTCCTCTCTGAGGGGATACGAGCAAAAGGAATCACGTGGGACTTCGAGGAAAGCTGAAAGCCTCAACCGAACAGACTTTGTGCTGTCCTTCCTTCTTCCAGCCTAGGCTGTGACTCCAGCAGTCCCCCCGGACCATGAGCTTATCCTGAAGATGGCAGCCATGTGCTGGAGGCAAGGGCAAAAAAGGAGCTAGAACCTCAGACAACATCTTGGAACTGCTGTTTTCTGCCATGTCCTGGATGCTTCTTCTACCTGGGGGATATCAACATTAATCTTATTTAAGCCACTGCTTTGGGATGGGGGAAGGGTGTGCCTCTTATCAGCAGCCACCCCTAACCCCAGCTGACTGAGCACAGCATAGCAGTGGGGTGCATCACCTTGGGAACCAGCCACTGACTGCGTTAGAATTAGTGCCTGGCCTTCATCAAGTCACCTAACTGCTAAAAGGTTAATTTATTTCTTCTCTTCTCCACCACACATCTCTTCCCACTCTCATTCAGTGGCTGGTTTCTATCCAGGCTTCAATATCCAGGTTAAATATCACCTTGACAGAAGACAGGCTTCTGGGCCATGTTCCACATCTGGGTCTGGACATGGTTACATGTATGTATTCACTTTGGAAAGTCACATCTTTAACGCTTATAAATTTTGATATCTATCTGTCACATATAGATGACAATAGCTGCAGGTATAGGTATAGGTACAGGTGCGGGTGCAGAGACAGGTACAGACGCAGATGGGATGTAGCTGTAGCTGCAGGTATAGGTGTAGATAGAGATGCAGGTGTAGGTGTAGGTACAGGTGTGGGTGCGGGTACAGGCAAAGACATAGGTTCAGGTGTAGATACAGATGTAGATATAGGTGCAGATGCAGGTGTAGCTGCATGCACAGGTGTAGCTGCATGCACAGGTGCAGGTACAGGGGTAGGTACAGGCACAGGTGCAAATGGAGATGTAGCTGTAAATGTAGATGGAGGTGTAGGTACAGGTTTAGTTGCAGGTGCAGATGCAGATGTAGATGTAGATGCAGGTGTAAATACAGGTGCAGGTGCAGGTGTAGGTACAAGTGTAGTTACAGGTGTAGGTGTAGGTGCAGGTGTAGATGTAGATGCAGGTGCAGGTGTAGGTATAAGTGTAGCTGCAGGTGTAGGTATAAGTGTAGCTACAGGTGTACATGTGGTGTAGATGTAGGTGCAGGTGTAGATGTAGATGTAGGTACAGGTCTAGGTACAAGTGTATGCACAGGTGTAGATGCAAGCACAGGAGTAGATGTAGGTGCAGGTGTAGATGTAGGTACAGCTGTAGGTACAAGTGTACACACAGGTGTCGATGCAGGTGTAAATACAGGTGCAGGTGTAGGTGTAGATGCAGGTGCAGGTGTAGGTACAAGTGTAGTTATAGGTGCAGGTGTAGGTACAAGTGTAGTTACAGGTGCAGGTGTAGGTGTAGATGCAGGTGCAGGTGTAGGTACAAGTGTAGTTACAGGTGTAGGTGTAGGTGTAGGTGCAGGTGTAGATGTAGATGCAGGTGCAGGTGTAGGTATAAGTGTAGCTACAAGTGTGCATGTGGCATAGATGTAGGTGCAGGTGTAGATGTAGGTACAGCTGTAGGTACAAGTGTACACACAGGTGTCGATGCAGGTGTAGGTACAGGTACAGGTGTAGATTCAGGTGTAGATGTAGGTGTAAGTGTAGGTGTAGGTGCAGGGACTGGTGTAGACACAGCTGTAGATGTAGATTTAGATGCAGGTACAGGCATAGATGCAGGTGTAGGTGCCGGTACAGATGTAGATATGCAGTTTCAGGTACAGGTGCAGGTGTGGATGCAGATATGGTAATAGCTTAGGGAAACCATCCCTAACCATCTCAGGCAGAATCCACACTTTGTTCATATCTCTGAGGTTTGACATCTTCCTTACATACCTGTAGCTCCCGGGTCTTCGTGAGTGGCAGATGAGCTCCACACCTCTAGGGCCAGCCACACTGGGGTGCACACAAAACACCCCGTAAATGTCCATAAACACATGAAGAAGCTGGAATTCTTTATGTACTTGTGTGTACTTTGGGCCTTTAATCATTTCCATGTGCTTAATTCCAGTTGCATGAAATCACACTTCCTTTATTGAGTCTCAGATGGTTTTCTTCACATTGTACAAAAATTCCTCCCGAACTTGGGAATTGGGATTTGGAGAACAATCTCTTCTCCCTTCCTTCATTGCCTTCATGGCTGAATATATTTAATTAGCATCCTCTTGACCTTTCCATGTGGAAAATGACTCATCTTTGGGCCTGTCTTATGTGGAAGCCTCTCTATCTGCTCAGGCTGAGTGTCAGAGGGACTGCTTTGTGGGTTCCCTGAGGCAGGCTGGCCAGCTTCACAGCCAGGCTTCCAGTGCAGAGAACACCACCCTCCCTGGCACTTACAGGAGAAAGAAGACAGAGGAACAATGTGCATTAGAGTCAAACATGCTGGTCTTATCTCACTATCAAGGTAGGGTTCCCAGGATTAACAGAAAAGAAAAAAAGACATCCAGTTAAATTTGAAGGTCAGATAAACAAATAATTTCTTGGTATATGTAGGTTTCATGCAAGAAACAATTTTTTTTTTTTTCGAGATGGAGTCTTGGTCTGTCCCCCAGGCTGGAGTGCAGTGGCACAATCTTGGCTCACTGCAACCTCCACTTCCCGGGTTCAAGCAATTCTCCTGTCTCACCCTCTAGAGTAGCTGGGACTACAGGTGCCTGCCACCCCGCCTGGCTAAATTTTGTATTTTTAGTAGAGAAGAGTTTTCAGCTTGTTGGTCAGGCTGGTCTCGAACTCCTGACCTCAGGCGAGCCACCCGCTTCAGCCTCCCAAAGTGCTGGGATTATAGGCATGAGCCACCATGCCTGAACAAGAAACAATTTTCAAATGTAAGTATGCCTCCCAATATTATGCAGAACATACTTACACTAACAAATTTGACTGTTTAGCTGAAATTTTAATATAATTGGGTGCTCTGCATTTCTTGAACAACTCAAGATCATAGTGCATTTTGCCTATGCTGTGTCACTGCGCACAGTGACAAAACACAGTCTTGTCATCCTACTTATTCCTCACAAAAGTCCAGTGAGATGGGCAGAGCAGATGTCATTAGCTTCATCAAAATGAAGATATTTAACAAAAATCGCAAGACTACAAGTGGCAAAACTTATGGAACTCAGGCTTCCTGGCTTTAATTTGACCCCTAGAGCACCGGGGACCATCTTGCCACCATGAGGGACGTGCATACCTAAGAATTCAGCCATCAGAGAGAAAGCAAAGCCATGAGAAAGAGGTAGGAAATCCTGACAGAAGTGATTTGAGCACCTGGATCCAGCCATGCCTGAAGTCCATTGCCCTGGGCTTCTCAATTGAATTTCCTGTTTAGCTCAACCCAGGGTTAGGTAGATCTCTGTCACCTACTGGCAAAAGGGTCTGGAGCATCCACTTCCATATCAAAATGTCAATCTTTAGAAATCTGCCCTAGGCAGAAATCTGACAAATATTTTTTAAGCACTTGCTACATTCTAGGGACTGTGACAAGCACAGAGGAACTGGCAGTGAACCTGCCCTCTGCCCTTGTGGAGCTCATCTTGGTGGTCAGGCAGCTCTTTAATGTGCCACAGCCAGGCTGTCTGCTCAGATTAAGAGGACATTGGAGTGACTGTCCTCTGGTCTAGTCACACCCCTCCCAAATATCCAAATCCCGAACAGCCAATTCTCCAGGCAACGTCACTACTTCCCATCCAAGAGTGGGTCCACCACGGGCCATGTGGGCTGTCAGAGAGAGCCCTGTGTACTTCCCTGTGCACCAGTTATCCCTGAGTCGTCTTCCAGCACTGCCCCCAGATCTGTCCATTCTCCCACAGCCACCGAAGGAATAAATCTTGCTTAAAACACGTACATCCCAGCACTAAGACCCTGGCAGGCGATGCACCCTACCTGTTCCCAAGATTTACATCCTGAGTGTGAAAGTCAATAAAAACTAATTAAATGTTTACCTCATTTCCTTGGTAATGACCCTTACATGCCACCAATTGTCAAACTGAATCTATATGCAGGCGTTCCCTCTATTGGGGTCAGGGCTAATTTCTGCATACACAAAGAAACATCACTGCGGTTATTTACACCTGTGGCCGGTATGTTCTGTGCAGATGCTCGTGAGCTCATTTCCATAGGAGGAGGAGTTGCAGCCGAGATTTCAACGCAATGAGCAGGGAATTAGGTATGCAACAACCATGAACAATAATGAGAGCCATGCACCTAATTCCCCGGCATCATCTTAAAAATTTGTTTTATTAAATAAAGCTGTAATGTTATGTTAAGTAATGCAATGTTAAGTAACGTTGACTTCAGCCTCATTAAATAATCTCCTTAACTATCATACTGGAAAACTAGTATCATTAGACAAATGCTATTTGTCATCAGCCATGATGTAATTGTTGCAGAAGATTCCGTGCTAAGGAATGAATTAATAAACAAAGCACCACAAATAGAGTGCCCTCCTCAAGGAGCACAAAAAGAAAAGTGAGAGGATCTGAAAGGTACCTTAGGAGAGGGAGAACTCATAGCCTCCTCTGCTCCTTAAACCCAGAAACAGCCGATAGAGCACCAAGGGGAAGACACCCATAACCCCCCACCTTAGCTCTGGCTCCTTCTGAGCCTGGCTGAAAGACGAGCTCTGGGACAGGCATCACCTTGATGTGTTGCTGGAACAAGGAGGCAGCACGCGAACAGGACTCAGTAGGTTCGCTTGCCAGCCTTTCTCCCTAATCAAAGGAGACTGTGGAAAAGCAACAGGAGATAGCTTGAGAACTCCACCTTTCCCATGGGAAAGCCACAGTCCATAAAGGGAAACACGGGAGTATGTGCTTGCCTCTTATGACCTTATTCTCAGAGGTGATCAGCAGAATCGTGGGCACCCAAAGATGTCCACATTCTACTCTCCCAAACCAGTGAATAGATGAGATTACATGACAAATGGGAATGAAGGCTACTAGTCAGCTGACCTTAAAGCAGGGAGATTATAGTGCCCTATCAGGGCAGGCCCAGTGTCATCTTAGGCTCCTTAAATGGGGAAGAGGAAGGCAGGAGGCTCACAGAGAAAGAACTGTGTCCGTGGGAGCAGAGTCTGAGAGATGCGATGGGACTCGGCCCACCATGGCTGGCTGTGAAGATGAAGGAAGGGGTCTCCAACCAAGGAATGCAGGCAGCTTCTAGCAGCTGGGAAGGGCAGGAAAGCAAACCCTCACTTAGGGCCTCCAGAAAGGAAAGCAGCCCTTAAGACGCCTTGATTTCAGCCCAGTGAGACCATGTCAGACTCCTGGACTCCAAAAAGAGAATCAATACACGTTTTTCAAGCCACTACGTGTGTGGTAATTGGTTAAAGCAGCAGTAGAAAGCAAATGCATCTGTGATTCAGGAAATTCTTGGGCACTGCACAGCTGTGCAGAGTCAACACCACCCAGGTAGGCTCCCACCACCCACAAGCCAGCCCTTCCAATGGCCTGGCTGTGAAGCTCGGCCGCTTCAACATAAATTTTACCAGCATTGGAGAAGAGAGAGGTTCGGCAGAGAGAAAGGGGTGAGCAGACACGTGGCTGCCCTCCATCAGAGCTCAGCGTGGGGAGGGTGGGGCCAGCTGTGTGCTGAGTGAGTGGCTCCCCAAGCCGCTCTTCCGGAAGGGCACCCTCTCCTCAGCCAGCCTTTCTTTTGAGCAATTATTTGCTTGATTTTAGAGCTGAGAAAATGGATCTTTGGATGGTTTAATACATATCCAGAGCCCTATTGAGTAAGAGACCCCTAGGGCAGGATTGGAACCCAGCTGACTTTTGGCTCCCAAGGCCAAGTACACGGCTCCATGATTTTAATGCATTTCTGTCAGCTAGAGGCAATGGAAAGATTAGTCTTGTTTGGGAAAGATCTATTAGGTTGGTGCAAAAGTAATTGCGGTTTTTGCAATGAACTTTCATGGCAAACCACAATTACTTTTGCACCAACCTAATACTTTCAACTTGTGGTTTGCTTCTTGTCTTGTCTCTGCTAAGGGGTCTTACCAAAAAGGGTCTTGAAGCTACATCCAAAATCAGTCTCTGGAGACGGATAAACACGACAGCCCTCTATGGCTTTGCCAGGCTCACGATTGCAAGGGCTGAGAGTGATGCAATCCTGAGGGCCTCTTGTTATTAATCCCACCTCTCATGTGTACACAGAAATGCAGCCCACTGAGTGCCCAATGGTGTAGGGATATCAGCTCACTGAGAGCAGTTGGCCACGTCTCGTGTGTGTATACGTAGGAGTGTACGCCAGAACAAAAAGGCGATAGTAGTATTTACATATGAGAAACTCTCCCTGCATTGGCAACAGCCCATTTTATGCTGAGTAGAAGTAAAAAGGGCATGATGTGGAGGGCAGCTCTAGCTGTGCAACAGAACTTTCTGTGGTGCTGGAAATGTTCTAGATCTGCCCTTTCTAACACAGGAGCCACCAGAAACACATGACAATGGAGCACTTCTGTGACTCTTGGGACTGAGGAACTGAATATTTTAATTCCGTTAATTCACTTAATTTAAATTTAAATACCCACACATGGCTAGTGGTTCTTATATTTGACAGCATAGAGTTGAAGAAATGTTTTTGAACTTCTAAATGTGTATAAATCTCATTTTCCTCATTTAAAAATGTCCTTCAATCTGGAATACGGTCTGGGTGCTGTGACACATCTGGAGATATTTGTGAGTGCTAAAGTGAAGCTGAAAAATGTGAGTCCAGAGTTAAAAATAGACACTCCAATGGCTAGTGGGCTTGGAATGGTCAGCTTTGCAAACAGGCTTATCCCAATCTCCAGGATCTAGAAATATAATCCTTGCGTGAAAAGCCATGCTCACTCATCCATCATCCTGTCATTGCTTCAAAAGACCTTTAGTCTGGATGTCTTGTATCTATTTCTTTGGTTACTGTACCTGTCCATTTGCATTTCACATCATACCTCAACTGGAATCCATGCCCTGAGGTAGCCCACATTTCATCTGACTGCACTTGCGGAACTAATGCAAGTGTTAATTACAGCTATCCATTAAAAACGTAGTTCATCATAAAAAACATCCTTGAACTTTTTGGAATTCAGAGAATCACAGTAGACAGGTACCTGGTAGAGTGGGGACAGAGTCCTGGATGTTGCCACCCAACTCTCCCTCACCAGGGTAACCTGTTCTCATGTCTCACTCTCAGAATCCAGTGGAAGAAGAGCCGCAGAACCACTGTCATCCTGGCATGATAAAGACCACTTGAGACACACATTTTTCAACTTCACTTTAGCACTCACACATATCTCCAGATGCGTCACAGCACCCAGGCCATAATCCAGATTGAATGACATTTTTAAACGAGGAAAATGAGATTTATAGATTTACTTGCCAGTTTCCACGTTTTGATCCCCATACTAAGCACCGTATATTTGACACGCGTTATTTAGGATGCTGTCTGATTGGGCTTCCCAGGGAAATGACAGCTGGTGATTCTCTGCCCCAGCTACAGGAACTCTGAAATTAGCCGTCCTCACACCACGGATCTGAAGAGGAGAAGATTGTCTTTTCTCCTTGAGAGCCCATATTCTATTCCACACACCAGCTATGAAGTTATTTTATTGATCACACGGGATCGGAGGTCCTGTTGAAATGTGATCTCTCCAAGCGAGACCCTGAGCAAGTGGTGTAGGCAGCTCTTAAATATTTGTTCAGCCTGTGGCTGTGCTTTAAGCCAGTTAAAGGGCGCGGGATAAACACAGCAGACCTGGTGCACAGGCTTCCAGAGATTTCAGGAGACGAACGGGGGCTGCTACGCAGGGAAGAGAGGCTGCACTCTATGAATTATTGGCATGAATATGTCAATATTTATCACTCCCAAGGAAAGACAAAGAAACAAAAACCAACCAGGGCTTTCAGGAACCACACACAATCACGTGTAATACAGGTTCCCAATGAGTGTTCCTTGAGAACCCAGTCTAATCTGTCAGGGCTCTTTGTTTACAATTCAAGAGACGCTGATTTCAATTACATTAAGGGAAAAAAAAGAATTTCTATGGAACAGTGGTCTTAACCCTGAATATTCTTTAGAATCACCTGCGAAACTTTTATCAAATGCCAGTGCCCAGAGAACATTATGATTCGGTCAAAAAAAAAAAAATTTCTGGGCGTTGAGCTTTGAGAATCAGTATTTTTTAAGCTTCCCAAGGAATTTTAATTTGCGAAGGGGTTGGGCATCACTTACCAGAAGGTCTGGAAAGTTCTTGGTTGGGGGAAGACTGGAGAATCAGACTTAGGCACAGAAGCCCTCAAAAGCCCGAGGGAGGGTTCCATAGCCAAGGCCCCCCACAGGGATGAATGAAGGTCCGAGGGCAGAGCTCCAAGGGACAAGGTGATTGTGCCCAAACATGGCCAGGCCCTCCGGCTGCCAGGCTGGAGGAAGGAAGCGGCTGCCCTAATCCCTCGGCCCCTGAATGGGAAGCAGGCATCAGAGCTACCTCCCTCTTGCAGCTCTGCACAGCACAGGCAAGATGAGTTCCCCACAGCTAAAGAGAAAAATGGGTGCTTGGACCTCCAAAATGTTCTCTGCAGCCATTTTGCCTGGATGTCACCAGATGCGTGATGGGATAGAAAAATGCATATTAGTCCAAAGTCTGTGGGCTCATCAACCCATGAATGGATAAAAAAAACTGTGGTGTATATATATATATATATACACACACCATGGAATACTACTCAGCCATAAAAAGGAATAAAATAATGGCATTTGCAGCAACCTGGGTGGAATTGGAGACTTTTATTCTAAGTGAAGTAACTCAGGAATGAAATGGCGGACATCGTATGTTCTCACTCATAAGTGGGAGCTAAGCTATGAGGACACAAAGGCAGAAGAAAGAATGATACATTGGACTTTAGGGACTTGGGGGAAAGGGAGGGAGGGGGTAAGGGATAAAAGACTACACACTGGGTAGAGTGTACACTGCTCGGGTGATGGACGCACCAAAATCTCAGAAATCAGCACTGAAGAACTTGTTCATGTAACCAAACACCACCTGCTCCTCTAAAAACTATTGAAATTTTTTTAAAAAGTAAATCTAATTACCAGCGCTATAATAACATTTAAAAAGTCTGCAGGCTAGAAACAAATTGTATAAGGTCTTTGAACCCAAGAATGGATACAGGATATGTTTTTGTTTTTCAAAGTATTTTTAAAGTAACCTCAAAGCCTCCCATGCCATGGTGTTTTCTGATTTACCATTTTAATGATTTTAGAGAATACGATTCTGTAGCATTGGATACATCACGATGTTGTATCTATCTAGTTTTGGAACTTTTGTCATCATCCCGAAAGGAAATCCTAAACCCAGTAAGCAGTCACTCCCCTCCCTCAACCCCCAGACCCTGGCAGCCAGTAGCCTGCTTTCTGTCTCTGTGGGTTTGCCTATCTGAGCATTTCATTGAAATGGAGTCATAAATCTGTGGCCTTTGTGTCTGGCACCTCTCACTTAGCATGCTTTTGGGGTGCATGACACTGTAGTGGGCATCAGTGCTGCATGTCTCGTTATGGATGAACAGAATGTGCTACGGGCATACCGGGAATATACCCCACCCATTGTTTCTTAAGAGGAGCATCTTGCAGGAGCTGTGCACCATGACGCTCATTTTTACAAAGCCGGAGACAGGAAACACAACCAGGCACATTTGAGTGACTGTGTCCAGAGGCAGTATGCTCTGTCCTCTTGCCTCCATAGCCCCACCTGTACCAAAAGTTCCTTTGTGGTCACTGGCGTGACCTGGGCCATGTGCTCCCAGAACAGGGATGGCCTCAGCGCTACCTGACCTCGTCATGTAGCCTGGGTGTGGACAAGGCCTTGTTTCTCACAGGAAACCTCCTAGTGCCAAGAGAAGGGGCTGCGGACGCGAAGGAGGCACAGATGCAAGATGCCCAAAGTAAACAAACGTGCTCCAGCTCCCGGTGAGGCTCTGAGACAGGTGGGCCGGCAGGACCTTTGTCTATGACTAGTGGCCTGGCTTGAGATCTGGGTAACCGTGATAATAGTGATTATAACACACACTTGCATGTCCCTCTCCCGTGCTCTTCAAAGCCTTCCATGAACCCACTCAATCCTCCTTCCCCTAAAGAGTGGGGATGCAAACTCCATTCCCGCAGGCAGGGCCATGCTTAGCAAAGGGTTTCCTTGTAAACAAATGCCCCTCAAGCCAGGTGTTGAGGCTTTTCAAGGTGGCCGTCATGACACTGATGCTCCCAATCTATCCCTTCTTCCCCCACATCAACATTTCACACAGTTCCTCGTTTCAGCTTCAAAGGGAAACCTTGGGTCTTAGATAAATTGGGGTTTATTTTCCCATCACTCTCTGTCCCCTCTGCCCATCACTCAGAGGCACGTGCTGTTTACCACTCAGAACATGCTTAGGATCCACGCATCAATTTCAGCTTAAAAATCTATCTCGCACATACGCAGAGCAAATTAAATCAGATTAAGCAGAAATTGCCTTAAAGGGAGTTAATATTCTGACTAAATTCCTGCGTAAGGAGGACCCGCTAACCAGCTCTGCCACATTTAACCTAGTATCTGGGTCAGATTCCTGAACAAGACAGGGCTCCCTTGGGTATCTTTTTAGAACTGGCCCTAGGAAATCTCATTCACCTTACAGCTCTGGATTTCAATTTACGGCAAGGGTTTGCTGCCCACCAGAACAATGGAATAATAGCAAACGATTTTCAATGGGTGGATGGGTTTAGGATATTGTCTATTCAAAATGTGAAAAATGCGTACAGTGTTTTGGGAGCGTTTAAAATGGAGGCAACTATTTTTATAGCTAGAAATTGGAAAATACTCAAAAGCCAATGGGAGGATGTAGAGAGGCAAATCGTGAAAATAAAATGGATATAAAATTGCCATTGGAAATAACAGTTACAAGGCTTGGGCAGAGCCCACATAAAAACCACAAGAGGGGTGGAATAATGCCTCCTCCCAAAAAAAGTCACACCCTAATGTCCAAAACCTGTGAAATATGGCACCTAACGTGGCAAGAGGAACTTTGCAGATGTGATTAAGGAACTTGAGTGAGTGATTACTAAAGATGGAGGAAGGGGCCATGACCCAAGAAATGTAGTGGCCTCTAGAAACTGGATGGATTCTCCTCTGGAGCCTTCAGCCCAGCAAGACCCATTGTAGTCTTCCGACCTCCATAACCTGGAGATGGTAACTTTGTATCATTTGCAGTAATTTGTCACAGCTGCAATAGGAAACTTACACAGCTCTGGAGTCCACTGGCCCTGTTCAGATCACCCACATGCACCCCGGCACCGCAAAGCCTCTCCTGCAGGGTGGAGGTCATGAGCATACCTACTCCACAGGACCATTTTACACATTAAATGAGATGGTGCCTGGAGAGGCACCTGGCCCATCATGCAATGTGTGTAAGTCATCATTAGAGCCAAAAAAGGAAGGTGCTATGCACCAGAAAATGCAAAATTTTGAATTTGTAATGATAGCAAGGATATAAATCATGATCGTGTAAACAGCAGGCTTATCACAGAGCTGGATTTTTTGTAGCAGTGACAGATTTGCAAGTTAGAGCTACTTCACTTGAAGGTGGAGCTAATGGTATTAGGATGCTCTTTTTCATTTTGTTCATTCATCCATCCATTCAAACAGCAAGCATTTGAGAACCCCCGATGCTGGGCTCTGGGCTCTGGGCTCTAGGCTCTGGGCGGGACCCTGGGAAGCCGCATGCCTCCATGCTGTCGCTGCGTAGAACCAGAGCTCTGCTGATTGAATATACATGAACTATAAAGAGGCTCCAAATGAGGAGATCATTTTGGGCCCTGCAATCTGAGGTGAGTCCTTTGCAGTCTCTGGACGATGCTGGAAATTGTCGTGTTGTTCTATAATGCAAAAGGGAAAGAGATTTTATTCCCACAAGTCTGAGTTTTTGAGATGGGAACTGTTCTATTTTGTTCTTACTTCCCAGAGATAAAACCAAAGCCTTTTTATTTATGCTGCACAAGCTCAACACTTTATTTGCCCTTCACCATTTTTTTGCAAGTAAATTTCTTTCTCCCCGCAGTTTTCCCGCAACCGGTTGGTCTGTGATTCTCGCAGTGTCTCTTTGCCCTTGGGGGCGTGTTCCTCCTTCCTGCATGTTAGCCAGGCCTGGAGAACGACGGCATCCATCACTGCTGATGCCCCTGCTGAAACCCCCGCAGGCGCGGCTGCACCTCAAGCCCGGCGGGGCGAGGACGCTGAGCTGCAGACAGCGCCACCTAGCGTCCGAAAGCCACGGCGCACCGGCTGTGAGCATCGCTGGGCGAGACTGAAACGGAAAAAAATAGGTCTTTGTGAATCACCACCTCATTTTGTTCTTAGAGCTCTGTGTGTATCTGAAAGCTATGTTGGAATTTGCAGGCAGTAGCAAACTATGAATTAAAGAGAATTAATAAATGCATGCCTGTGTATTGATATGTTCAACAGAACCATATGAAATTACCATTTAGACATCAAAAAATGGATCAACCTAATATTTGTATAGGGGAGCTGGAGAAACAAAGGATATATATATATATATATTCTCATTCCAGGGAAATTCTGATAATGTGGGAGGTTTTCGTTGTTGTCGCTTGTTTGTTTTGTTTTGATTTTTTGAGAGGGAGTCTTATTCTGTGGCCCCGGCTGGAGTGCAGTGGCGTGATCTTGGTTCACTGCAACCTCCGCCTCCCGGATTCAAGTGATTCTCCTGCCTCAGCCTCCCGAGTAGCTGGGATTACAGGTGCTTACCACATCTGGCTAATTTTTGTATTTTTAGTAGAGACAAGGTTTCACCATGTTGGCCAGGCTGGTCTTGCACTCCTGACCTCAAGTGATCCCTCCGCCTCCGCCTCCCAAAGTGCTGGGATTACAGACGTGAGCCACCGCATCCAGCCTGATAATGTGTTTAAAAGTAAGTAACAGAGTTAAGCAATCTGGCTCCTGAACTTCATAATAAAGCTATTTATTTATTTATTTATTTTTGGTAACATGTTTGTTGTTTTTCATAAATGTCGGACTCCTACTCCCTGTGGCTGCCTCACCTCTGCTTCTCCTTCATTGGCCAGGTGCAGGCAGGAGGGAGAAGGATACTCCACGCCCCGCATGGCCCATTGTTTCCCAAGCCATCTGCCGACCTCAATTCCGGACTCTCTGAAGGAAGACCTTGATTGGCTACTCCTGCCCAATGGAGAGCACTCCTCCAGGTCACATATCGATGCTAGGTCAAACAGCCGAGGCCAGGAAGGGCTGTCACTCACCTGCTTTTCTCCCCTCCCTCCCTGCCACCAGCCCAGCCTAGGTTGCTGCAGTCCCCATTACCTTTGTATGGGGTGCTCCACGGTCTCTCCTCTCAGTGCTGTCTCCTTCCGGAAGCCTTTCCAGATCCCACCACGGAATGCGGGACGTCCCCCCCCCCCCCACCCACACAGTCTCTGCCAGGAATTTTGTCTTCTGTCTTAACAGTGTTTGCCCTGCAAGCCGGGCCCCTCTGGCCTGCTATGTCTCCGTGCCCTGGGTGTCTAGGCCTACCCACAGTGTTGATAATGAAGATAACTGCTGCAGACAGGGCACTTGTCCTTGTCCCATGCCTGGAGAGCAGCACAGATTTGAACAGACACTTCCCCAGAGAAGATATACAGATGGCAAATACGCACATGCAAAGGCATTCCGTGCTGTCAGCCACCAGGGAAATGCAAATTAAAGCCACTGATGAGACAGGTCACACACCTATTAGAATAAATGGGAAATTTAAAAAAAACAGCTAAAACAAAACAATAAACTGGCAAAACCAAGTGCCGAGGAGGATTTAGAGCAACTGGAACTCTCCTGCATTACTGGTGGGAATGCAAAATGCAGCAGCCACTGTGGAAAACAGTCTGGGAGCTTCCTATGAAGTGAAGCCTACAGAGTTGCCACATGACCCCACAATCCTACTCTTAGGTGTTTATCTAACAGAAACAAAACGTATGTCTATACAATAGACATGTGTTGATAACAGCCCGTAGTCCTACCTGTAATCACCAAATACTGGCAACAATCCAAGTGTCCCTTAGCAAGGAAAACAATAACAACAACAAACTACTGAAGCATTTAACAACTCTCAGAACTGCACAATAAAAGGGTAAATTTTACTGACTGTAAGTGATATTTTCATTTTTAAAATGCCTTTTAGGGCTTTTTCTGTATTGGCAAATTCCCTGATGCCTGTCTGCCCCAACTGGTAAAACAACAGCAAATTTCTAGAATGTTCTTCTTCCTCTCCCAACCCTGCTCCCATTCCCCATGCTGTGAAGGAGTCTCCATGCCTAGGGTTAGGTTGACCAAATGATGGCTCCCCTGCTTCTGAGCAAAGTGTATCCAAGGTCGAGTCCACAGGCCTGTCTGGAATCTCCACCAGGCCCAGCCCCCACACACTTGGCACCTGCTGAGCAAAGGGCATGTTGAGTGTCCACTCTGAGCTCAGCATGGCACCGGGGGCCTGGGGCTAGGGTGGCAGAAGGATTCCCTAGACAGAGAAGGCAAACTGCATCAACATTCCAGCAACAGACCTCCTGCCTAGTAAAACCACAACAGTGCACAAATAAACATTGCTATACACTCTTGAGAACTTGCTGCTAGCCAGGCAGGGGATAAGCACTGTAGGGAGCCCCTCATCCAATGTTCACCACAGCCCTTATTGTCCCCATTATGTGAGACAGAAAACTGACATGGGGTTCTCAGTTACTGCTGGAGGGTGACCTACTGACATTCGGGCCTGGGGCTGGCACTGCCAGAGTGAGTGTGTAAGCCCCCAGGCACACTGACAAACCTGCCATGGACTTAATGTATACCCCTGAAATTCATGTGCTTACACTCTAACCCCCAGCATGTGGTATTCAGAGATGGGGGCTTGGGAAGGAAATCCAGGTTAGATGAGGTCATGAGGGTGGGGCCCCCATGATGGGCTCTGTGACCTTAAAAGAAGAGAAAAAGAAACATCTCTCCATGCACACCTATTGAGAAAGGCCATGTGAGGATGCAGCAAGAAGGCTGCTGTCTGCAAGCCAGGAAGAGAGCCCTCACCTGGAACCATACTGGCTGGAACCTCAGTCTTGGATTTTTCAGCCTCCAGAACTCTGAGAAATAAGCTTCTGACTTGCATGTATCAAACTCTACTCCTCACCAGCTGCCTGCAAAAGACTTATTATCATGTCTTTTCAAAATTGAGTGAGGCCACCTTACCCCTGCATACCTGGCACCTGCCATGTCTCCCTTGGTCCCCACTCTGGTTCTTGGTCTCACACTGTGGTGGGCTTCATTGAGACACTGAGATTCACTTTCATCCCAAGTGCCCTGCTGGCTTCTGACATCTCCCTTGCTTACTCCGAAAGCCTTCCAGGTGTGTTCAGAGGATGGTGTGTGGCCCCAAGGCAACTCTTCCACCAAGAAAGGCTAATCTTCAGGAGATCTCTTCAAGGGAGGGCCTGGGGGGCAGGCAGCAAACCCAAGCTGAACCAGGTTAACAAAGGTTGACCCAGGCCAACTCAAACTACTCCATGTCAGCCCAGGCCCAACCCAAGCTAAACCAGGTCAACAGGGGTCAACCCAGGCCAACTTAAGCTAAACTAGGTCAACAGAAGTCAACCTAAGCCAAAGCAGATCAACACAAGTCAACCCTGGATAACACAGGCCAATCGAGGCCAAACCATGTCTATCTACCTTGGCTGGGCTTCAGCAGCATTCACCTCGACTAGGTGAATGGGGTAGCTGCATCTCACAGACCTGAGGAAGCCAGAGATGCAGCCCAGGGCGTTTGAATGCTCTTGAAAGGCATGCTTCTCCCAATTAAACACTGCCCATTAAAGGGTCTAATGGGGATCAGCGTCCAGGAGTTGCCAAAAAGGCCCTGCCAGGCTCACCCTAACAGCCCAGGTTCATACCAACAGCCCAGGCACACCCCAACAGCCCAGGCACACCCCAACAGCCTAGGCTCACTCCAACAGCCCAGGCGTATCCCAACAGCCCAGGCACATTCCAACAGCCCAGACTCACCCCAACAGCCCAGGCTCACCCCAACAGCCCAGGAACACCCCAACAGCCCAGAAACACCCCAACATCCCAGACACACCCCAACAGCACAGGCTCACCCCAACAGCCCAGGAATACCTCAACAGTCCAGGCTTACCCCAACAGCCCAGGAACACCCCAACAACCCAGAAACACCCCAACATCCCAGACACACCCCAACAGCCCAGGCTCACCCCAACAGCACAGGCTCACCCCAACAGCCCAGGCACATCCCAACAGCCCAGGCACACCCCAACAGCATAGGCTCACCCCAACAGCCCAGACACACCCCAACAGCACAGGCACACCCCAACAGCATAGGCTCACCCCAACAGCCCAGACACACCCCAACAGCACAGGCTCACCCCAACATCCCAGGCTCACCCCAACAGCTGGATCATTTGCCAGCACACTGTACCGCTGGATCATTACGCTGCCAGCGACTTGACATCATTTTCAAAGCACTGCTTAATTTCAATAATGATAAAGCTTCCTGGCCTCTGAAAAATAAGTGTGAAGCCTCTCCACATGCAGGCAGAGCCAGGGAGGGGAGCAGTGTCAGAGCTTGGCCTCACCCTCCTGCACGGCTTCTGTTCTCCCTAATTTGCGTTTGCCCAGAGCGACAGGAAATCCAGAGGCTGCAGATGCGTTACTGACTTGCAACCCCCGTCAATCGTGATGAGGTTTTACATTATTGGATATGAGTTTGGGGTGAATTATTCAGGTTTCATATTTTGATGAATGGGGGAAAATGCAACACAGAACCCTGTGCATGTGTGAGTGTGTGCATGAGTGTGTGAGTGTGTGTGCATGAGTGTGTGCATGTGAGTGTGCCTGAGTGTGTGAGTGTGACTGTGTGTGTGCGCATGTGTGTGACTGTGAGTGTCTTCATGAGTGTGTGTGAGTGTGCACATGAGTGTCTGCATGAGTGTGTGTGAGTGTCTGAGTGTGTGCATGAGTGTGTGTGAGTGTGTGCATGAGTGTGTGTGAGTGTCTGAGTGTGTGCATGAGTGTGTGTGTGCGTGCATTTCAGGGAAACAAATGTCAGCATTAGCAATCCCCACTAATACCGTCCTGTGAAGAATTTTCTGCAAATCTCTTGTGCATGGCACGTAAAGGAGTGGGAGCTCCCCATGAGAGATGTGGCCCATCTCTCTGAGAGACGTTTGCCTTTCCTTAAACAGCAGTAACAGCATTATGATACCCGCTGCTCTAGTTGTGGAACGGTTATTTTACAAAGTTTTCAGGGAAAATCTGTGTGCTGTCATGTATTGTACAAACAAGGGTGTGCCATTCATTCTGTCATGGAAAAATACCTACTATTGCACTGTCTGGGAAACAGGTTTTCAATAATAAACAAGACCTCGGGGCCCCCCAAATCTCATGGTGCTTCCCGGTTGCTATGGACCAACATCGGAGCACCCTTTCTAACTGCCTGATGGAAACGTAAGCAGTGGCTTTGTGGTTATTTTCAGGCGAGAGCTGAGTATCACCAGACTGCTCCATTATCACCTCTGATAAATCAGGAGACTCGCCTGGTGACACTGCGTCTCCACTGTCCCTCCCATCTGTAAATAAGGGGTGGCCTCCTTGCTCCGAGACAGCTGACCTTGGCAGGAAGACTGGGCATCTCAGGCCTTCAAAAACACTGTCATGGAGGGATGTGATTTTGTTTCACAACATTTCCTTCCTCCCGGATTTATGTATTCGCTAATCACCTGTTCAGGTGATTTTCTACCTATTTAGATAGCCTGAGCCTGTGCCTGGGTCAATTGGCTACGCACCGCAGTTGGTGAGAAACCAGCTGCACTTGAAAGCTGATCTCTGGTCTCCAAGCTTAGCTGGCTTTAATGGTGTTATTACTACACCTCCTCCACCTCATATTATTAATTTCATTTATAGCAGAACCAATAACTCATCCATTCAAGGCAGTTTGTCATGCATACCTGTAAATAGATTGAAAGTTTGCTGAAGCATGCCGGGTAAACACGACTGCAGCGTCTGCTTGTCTCCTGGAATCGCGCCAAGTTCTTTAGATTTGGGCGATATTTTTTAGAATGCATATGAATTTATGCTACAAAGGCAACCTCGCCACCTCAGCCCCCGCCGCCGTCACACCTGAAATTCCATTTAGTTTCAATTTTACTGCTCCAGCCTGGCTCTGTTTGAGCTGCACCCTGTGAAGGTGAAATGTCACCGCCATCATTTTTGTATTGATTTAGAAGAGTCGCCTCGGTGTGCACCGGCTCCTGCGGGTTTCTGTTCAGTGACCTGAGCTGAAAGTACTTCGCTCCGTGCAAGGTGAGCAAAGGGAGCTAAGACTACCCCGGAGGAGGGGCCCACGGCAGCAGGGGAAGGGGCCTGCAGGGCACAGGGAGGCAGGGTGAGCTCCCACCCACAGTGCTCCCCCAGGGGGTCTCGAGTGACCAAGAAGGGTTCTTGATGCAGCCAATGTGAATAATTGAAGGGGTTCTGCATATCTGGAGCAGAACCTATGCTTAGAACAGAAAAAACTGAAAGATTCTTTTTATTTTAAGGCTCCATCTAAAGGAAAGTAAAATGGATGCCTAGGAGTGTTACAGATATTTGTACCTTTTGACACCAGCTCTATTTCCCAAAGTCACAAATGCCATAGTGCAAATTCAGGAGTTCCCTGGGCTATTAGGGATGGACCCCAGACCTTGGGCTGAGAGCCACAGCCCAGTGTCACTGTCTCATGGATGCAGTGGTTTTGGCCTTCCCAGCATCCACCACTGCCGCCTTCTGGTAACAGACCCTCAATTTTCAGTGGGAGATTTCACCCTCATCAGTGAGATTTGAGTTGACTGACTCCACCCCGACCTCCAGTTGTGGTCCTGTGGCTGAGACCTGGCCAATCAGAGCATCCAGTCATCCTGGTATAGTGACAGGCTCAGAGAGAGCTACAGTAACCAGGTTAGTCCAATGAGGCCTTTTTGCCAAAATAATTAAATATGCCCAGCTCCCTGCTGCTGGGGTTGCTGAGAAGGTAGGGTATAAACTTAGAGCCGCTGGTGGCATTCTTGCTACTAGAAGGAGAAAGCTTCATTCAAAGTGAAGCTACTGTGAGCAAATCGAAAAGGAGATAAAGCCCACAGGTCAGGAGAAATCAATTGAGCACCTGGATCTAGCCATGCCTGAATTCAGCCACATCTGTCTCGGCTTTTGAATTACTTAAGCCAACATATATACTTTTTTAAAAATCATAAGCTAGTGTGAGTTGGGATTCACTCTTTTCTGGTGAAAAAAAGATCCTGTTGATACAAAGGAGAGCCCTAATACCAAGATCAGTCACCTCACCCATCCTCCTGACAACTGTCAAGCTTTCCTTACGACCACGAAAGTCCGATTCTAAATTCCTGGTAGATTTTGGATTCCTCCAAGTGCTGTCCTTTGTAAAATCAGTCCCTCAAGGTATTAGAGTGCAAAGTGATCTGATTATTTGGAGGAAATATACCTTTTTTTTTTTTTTTTGAGACACAGTCTCCCTCTGTCACCCTGGCTGGAGTGCAGTAGCGCAATCTCGGCTCACCGTAGCCTTTGCCTCCTGGGTTCAAGTGATTCTCCTGCCTCAGCCTCTTGAGTAGCTCAGATTACATTCATGTACCACCATGCCCGGCTAATTTTTGTATTTTTGTTAGATATGGGTTTTTGCCATGTTGACCAGGCTGGCCTTAAACTCCTGGCCTCAAGTGATCTGCCCACCTCAGCCTCCCAAAGTGCTGGGATTACAGGCGTGAGCCACCACGCCCGCCAAAATGTACCATTTTAAAATAAAAAGGGAACGGCTTTTCCTCCAGGAGTTTTCTTTGCACCTGGTGTCACTATTCCTCCAGCGTTTCCAGCCTCCCCCTCCACCCTCTTCTTCCCGCTTTGGAGGCAGCTGGCTCTTCCTCCAGCCCACAGATGCATCTTTACTCCCAGCCCTCCAGCTCATGCCCTTGGATTCAGGGAAGAGGTGGACAGCCAAGCCCTTTGCCCAGCGGCTGCCACTGGCTCCCATCTATCAGTGGCCTTAGATAATGTATGTGAATACACATGACTCAAGCTGAACTATTAATTTTACTTTATTTTGCATACCAGAGTCAATGGCATTTTGAACACAACAGGAAAATCTATGTAAATGAATATGCACCATTGTGTAAAAAGGCTATGCAAATACACAAGCCCCTGGAGGTGGCTATGCTGCCATTGAATTTTCCAACATAGGGGGCCTGTGTCCTGACTTTGGTTTAGACCTCAGAAAAACAGAAAATCAGAAAATACTTGGGTTTCTGATTGCAGCAAAGATGCTGACTGGGTTGGTAGCCCCTTGCTTCCCTTTGAATGAAAGCTTTTATGGCTTCAGAAGATGCTGGGAGGTAAAACATTCGATTTCAGTTGCATGGTTTGAAAACAAGAACTGGATTTTGATCCTACATAAATGTGGCTAAAGCCTTCTATGTGCCCTCTGCCCAAATGCGCTACTTGGAGTGACTTCCCTCTGCTAATTTTGGACTTGATTTATTCTTCCTTTTCTAGTTCCTTGAGGTCTAACATGGAGTTGTTGATTTGAGAGTTTCTTCTTTTTTAATGTAGGCATTCATCGCTATAAACCTCCCTCTTAGCATTGCTTTTGCTGTACTCCATAAGTTTTGTTGTGTTGGGTTTTCATTTGTCTCAGGATATTTTCTAATATATCCCCCTTTGGATTTGTCCTTTGGCCCATTGGCTGTTCCAGGGTGGGAGGTTTAATTTCTACATTTCTGTGAGTTTCCCAGTATTCCTTTCACTGTTGATTTCTAGTTTTATTCTATAGTGATTGGCAAAAATACTTGGTGTGATCTCAGTCTTCTTCAATTACTTAAGACTTGTTTGGTGACGTCATCTGTCACCTGTCCTGGAGAATGCTCCCTATGCTTGAGGGAGGACGTATCTGCAGCCCCATGTTCACTGCAGTAACATCCACAATCGCCACCATATGGCAAAAGCCTAAGTGTCCGTCAATGGATGAATAAAGAAAGTGCACTCTATTCATACACTGTAAAAAGAAGGAAGTCCTGCCATATGCAACAACATGGATGAACCTGGAGAACATTACACTCATGAAAGAAGGCAGTCACCAAAGGACAAATACCGCATGATTCCAGTTATAGGAGGTTCCCAGGGAAGGCAAATTCACAGAGACAAAAAGTAGAATGGTGGTTTCCAGGGGCTTGGGAAGGGAAAAATGTGAGCTGCCATTCAGCGGTACTATGTTCTGGTTACATGGCATGACTAAGATCAAGGATCTGTTGCACAACATTGTATCTACACTAAACAGTGCTGTATCGTTGTGTCTACACTAAACAGTGCTGTATCATTGTGTCTACACTAAACAGTGCTGTATCGTTGTGTCTACGCTAAACAGTGCTGTATCTTTTGTCTACACTGAACAGTGCTGTATCGTTGTGTCTATGCTAAACAATGCTGTCTTGTACACTGAAAAGTTTAAGAGTGTAAGCCTCCTGTTAAGAGTACTTACCACTAAATAGAAAAAAGTAAATAAACAAATAAATTTGCATTTAGTTTTTAAAAGATTATTTTAGAAGTAGGGAGAGAGAGAAGGTGGAGAAGCCAACAAGAGTGAGTTACTGAGCTGGTCCTGATTGGGCACCTGGGGCTGGGGCGGGGGCCGGTCTCTCAGAACCAGAGAAACACATTCAGAAAAAGGCCTTTCCCTGTTCGTTTTGAATAGCACAGTTCTTCCATCCCATCGAATCACTCTGATAACCTCAGAGATTGGTTTTACAAAGGACAGGAGCCTGGGAGGGCACATCTGTCAACTGCTGATTGCCCCCAGGGGATTACCAGTATGCCTCCCCACACACACAGACACTCTCTCTCTCTCTCAGCTCAGCCTGCACATATCTGAGGAGCCCCTGAAGCCAGAAGACATGGCCAGGACTGAGAGGGGCAGCCAGTAGCTTGCGTGGGAGCAGCCCCCCACAGCAACCCCTGACATCAGCGGTGGGCCTAGGCAATGCATCATGGGACACCAATGTATCCACTGTGACACGGAGAAGCCCTCCTTGACCATCCATTCATGGGACACCAGTGTATCCACTGTGACACAGAGAAGCCCTCCTTGACCATCCATTCATGGGATACCAGTGTGTCCACTGTGACACGGAGAAACCCTCCTTGACCATCCATTCATGGGACACCAGTGTGTCCACTGTGACACAGAGAAACTCTCCTTGACCATCCATTCATGGGACACCAGTGTGTTCACTGTGACACAGAGAAGCCCTCCTTGACCATCCATTCATGGGACACCAGTGTGTCCACTGTGACACGGAGACACCCTCCTTGACCATCCATTCATGGGACACCAGTGTGTCCACTGTGACACGGAGAAGCCCTCCACCATCCATTCTGAACTGGCCTCTGCATTTTCCCTACCCTTTGGGGACCACTAGGGATATGACTTGGCTGGGGGACACTTCGAGAAAGAGCCAGCCTTGGGGCCACCACATTCACTTGCCTGGAATTGAACACTGTGGATCTGGGATTGCCTTTAGTAAACCATCCATCCTACCTTTCATTTGCAAGATGAGCTTAGAGAGGAGAATAAATTGGGCAGAACCTGCTGCCTCCTGCTCCTGGGATAAGTTGCCCCCACCGAGTAAAGTTTGGAAAGTCTATTCCTTCCTCGGCTGTATGTTCTTGCTCATTCTGTCCTTGCTTTGTGGGTTTTCCATGTGTAATGAGGTAGGGAGAGCAAGCTCCGTGGATGCTGCCCCTCCAATGCAGCTGCCGCACAGTGGTGGCCCTGGGGCCAGCGTCATGATGTCAGCCTCCAATTGTCAGGGGAAGCAGAGGGCTTTAGAATTACAGAAGCTTCATCCCTGGCTTGGTTCCTACATTGATTCTCTTAGAGCCAATTAATGTCCCATTTTCCCCAATATATCTTTCTCTTAGGGCACTATGTCTAATGCTGGGAGCAATAAGAGGCAACATTCTCTGTTTTCCTTTGCTTGATTACTACACACTCAACTCACACACAGCCCACCTCCTGAGCAACTCTCCAGACTCATTTGAGGCAGCTCAGTCTTTAAGAAAACAACAGGGCAGAGTCCCAAGAAAAGACATGTAACCCATATTTTAGCCTCTTGAAAGGCATCGTTTCACTCCTTTTTAAAAAATCTTTTCCCTTCCCTCCTCTTCCCCTTCCCCTACCCTATCCTTCTGTGTTTGAAAACCTGAGATACATGATTCCTGTCTTGTTTCTCTCCTGCAAACAAGAGTGTGAGCAGAGTAACACATTCCATATGTGAAGGGCAGGTGTGGAGAGGGTGTGCAGGCAGCGTCAGTGCCTCCCGGGAATGGGCTACTTCCTTCCAGCTGTGTGAGTGAAGAAAAACCTCATTACAGACATGGTTGGTATTTCTAGGGTCTGAGTTCTGTGTCTGAGGCTGAATCAACTAGAGGTTGAGCCCATTGGCTGTTCTCTTTGGGCACAGGGAAGCATGGGGACCTCTGGCCACCCCATAGCCTCAAACAGCTGCCCGGGGCAGCCTCTGAGCTCCCTAGCATCAACAGCATGGTGGAAGCGAGAGTGGGTTTTCTTCCCATGTCTCACCCACCAGTAGTTAATTGGAAGTGAGAGTGGGCTTTCTTCAACCACCAGTGGTTAAGTGAGCAGGCTTTGGATACAAGGGTGTGGGTCTGAGTCAACTGTGCCTCTTAAGTAGAACAGTGTTAAAGCTGGTTATCTACTGTTGTGCAGTGAATCATTCCATAGCCTAGTAGCTTAAAACAATCATCTTGGATTGTATCTCACAATTTTGTGGGTCAGGAATTCAGAGAGGGCTCAGCCAGATGGTTCATCTGTTCCAGGTGATGTGAATGGGGCTCATTTGGTGGTGCTCGGCCAAGGAATGGACTGGCCTAGAGGCTCTGGAGAACTTCAGGCTCATGCCTGGTACCTTGGCAAGGACAGCTGGAGGTGACCTACACGTGGCCTCTGCAGCACAGTGGTCTCAGGGTCCTTAGACCTCTTATACAGCAGCTCAGGGTCCCAGACAAAATGGCCCAAGAGGCCCTGGTGTGAGCTGCATAGTTTCTCATGATCTAGTCTTGAAGATCTAGCAGTTTGATTGCATTGTATCCAGCGAACAAGCTGCTAAGGCTGGTCCAGATTTCAGAAAGGGGACTCCATCCTCCTGTATCACTGATAGGAGCCACAAAGAACACCAGCACCTTCAGTCTACCACAGCAGAGCTACTTCCTCTCTGTTAAGTCTCTTTTCTCCCTCAGAGAGTGGGAGCAAGAATGAAATGAGAGACTGTACTTAAAGTACTCAGTCTGCAGCCTTTGAATAGGGTAGGAAGATGGCCCTTCTTTTCGTTGGTGCAGGAAGATTGGAAATTTCCTACATATGGAGCTTCTCAGAAACCTCAGACCAAGAGTCCAAGACCAAGAGTCCAAGTCACCTACCTAGGACCTGACTCTTCCTCCAGCTGTGAGAGAGAGCTCTCATACTTTCATGATATTCCTCCAAACAATGAATTTCAAGTGTAATAAATTGGATCTTTCATAGAGAAGACCATGGCACACTCACTAAAGATCATTATCTCTTAAAAGCAATGACTGTTGGTTGAGAATGTGCCTTTCCCAGCAATAATTTATAAATGAAAGGCAAATCATAATAGTCTTTGAGACTCCCCAAAGAAGGAGACTATTTATAAATGCAGAGTGCTTCAGACTTGCCAATTCTCCATGCTTAAGTTCCTAAGTGGGAGAGAGCAGGGCAATGTTGTTAATTGACATCTATAATATTGTACTGTGAGAGGTGCTCACAGGACTCCATGGGACACCATGCATGCTACTTGCAGGCTGCAGGGGACAGCACGGTGATGAGGGTGAGGCAGGATAGGATAGCTCCTAAATTGGGGCTTAGCCTGGGAGGGTTCTTGGCTTAGCCTAGGAAATAATTTAAGGGTGAGCTGATGGTGTTAGACAGCAGCTTTTATTGAAGTGGCCATGCACAGCAGCAGCAGAGGGACCCCTCCTTGTGAGGTAGGGCTCCCCCATAGATGGTGAGCCCAGAGCAGCAGCTCAGAGATGGTGCTATCCTCATATTTATACCCACTTTTAAGTTACATGTAAATTAAAGGGCAGATTATGCAGACATTTCTAGAAATAGGGTGGTAATTTCCAGGTGGTCAGGTCATTACTATGGAAAGGGAGGGTAATACCTGGGTGTTGCCATGGTGATGGTAAACTGATGTGGCACACTGGTGGGCGTGTCTTATGGAAAGCTGTTTCCACCCCATCCCTGTTTTAGCTAGTCCTCAGTTTGGTCCAGTGTCTGAGCCCAGACCCTGGAATTGAGTCCCACCTCCTACCTCAAGGGGACAGGGCAGGAGTTGCACAGTCACTCAGCCCTACCCCCAAGCTCACAGTCAAAGCTGGGGCAGAGCAACCAAATCCTTCTGGCCAGACAGGAGGCAGAGGCTCGCTGTTGAAATGATAGGTGGGGCTGGCCATGTAGGGAAGGCAAGAAGCCATTAGCTTATCTGAAATTCATTTAGGGGGGAAGGTGGACAAGGAAGTGCCTCAGTCTCCACTATTCAAAACCCAGAGAGCTTGAAAGCAAGTGGTACATCCTTAAACTGGTGAATGGGTAAACTCTTAAACTAGTGAATGGGTATGTCCTTAAACTAGTGAATGGGTACGTCCTTAAACTGGTGAATGGGTACGTCCTTAAACTGGTGAATGGGTACGTCCTTAAACTGGTGAATGGGTACATCCTTAAACTACTGAATGGGTATGTCCTTAAACTAGTGAATGAGTACATCCTTAAAGTGGTGAATGGGTACGTCCCTAAACTGGTGAATGGGTACGTCCTTAAACTACTGAATGGGTATGTCCTTAAACTAGCGAATGGGTACGTCGTTAAACTGGTGAATGGGTACATCCTTAAACTGGTGAATGGGCATATCCTTAAACTGGTGAATGGGTAGGTCCTTAAACTAGTGAATGGGTATGTCCTTAAACTGGTGAATGGGTAAACAAATCGTGAGGCATCCATGCAGTGGGATATTATTCAGTGATAAAAAATGAGCTGTTGCTCCAGGAAAAGACACAGAGGAAACTCAAAATGCACGTTGCTAAGTGAAAGAAGCCAGTCTGAAAAGGCTGCATGCTATGTGATTCCAACTGCATGACATTCTGAAAAAGGCAAAGCTATGGAGACAGTGAAGAGTGCTTGCCAGAGGTTTGGGGGAAAAAGAAATGAATAAGTGAAGCACAGAGTATTCTGTTTTATTTTATTTTTTTTAGAGAGATAGGCTCTTGCTCTGCTGCCCAGGCTAGAGTGCAGGGGCATAATCCTAGGTCATTGCAGCCTTGACCTCCCAGGTCAAGTGATCCTACTGCCTCAGCCTCCTGAGTAGCTGAAATACAGGTGTGTGCCACCACACCCGTCTAATTCTTAAATTTTTTTAGAGATGAAGTCTCACTATATTGTCCAGGCTGGAGGATGTTTAAGGCAGTGAAGCTATTCTTTATTATATTGTATTACTGGATAAATTTCACAAAACCCATACAATCCTATGACACAAAAAGTGAGCCCCAATGTGAAGTGCGGACCTCAGTGAATGATAGTGTATCAATACCGGTTTGTCAGTTCTAGCAAATGCAAGATGTTAACAAGAAAGTTGTGCGCCTGTGTCTGGAGGGGAAATGGTGTCTGGGAATGCTCCATACATTCTGCTAAATTTTTCTGTAAACCTAAAGCTGCTCTGAAGTATAAAGTCCATTAATATTTTTTAGAGTGGTAGTGGAGAGGATGCAGGGCATGTACTATTCATAGTCTTCTATGAACAGCAGACTGCAGACTTTGTGGAGTTTGGAGGAAAGCAAAGGAGGCCCAGCCTGAAGCACCTGCTTCCACCTGGAACAGCAGACGAATAATCCACTGTGGCCCCTAGAACCCTGAACGCTGGGGTTCTGGGACCAGGATGGCCCTGTTTCTAATCTCAGAACCGACAGTGTTTGTGTTTTCACACCTATAAATTGAGGCTGATATTGCAAGTCCCACTCCGGCAGCAGGAAGATGAGCTGAGATGTTAGGTGTGAACGTGTGAGGTACCCCCAGGATTCATGCCTCCCTGAGCCAGTCCACCTGGCATCTTTGTTCCAGGCCTAACTTCCCCGCTGGACTGTGAGGTCTGAGCACCAGCAACCATGTCTTTTGTATCCCCAGCTGCCTCTGTGAAACATAGCCCAGCCCCTATGCATAGTCGGAGCCCTGAATTAATCAATGAATTTGGAGGATTCAACAGGGATGGGACAAGAGATTTTGAATCCTTCATATAAGACTAGGCTGAGCTCAGTTCCTCTGAGCCTGACATCTGTGCTGTTCTCACTTATCCATGCACATGAACCCAAGTATGCTAAACAAAGGCACTGATTGCCACTGGACCAAAGGGGCCTTCCTCATCCCTGATTGATGGAGCTGGGCCTCTGTGGTCCTAGGAGAACCCCATGTCATCTCTGGAGAACACTCATGGTCCTTCTCAATCAGCCAGCCAGTTTTCGCTCTTCTTTTTCCTTCATCATAGAATTCTCCGGAAGAAACCAGTCTTGAGACAGCAAAGTGTTGTCTGAATGTCAGAGATGCTTTTCATTCTCACACGATGTGTCCAAGCCGCACAGCTGAAGGCTGTGTGCAGATCTCAGCCTTCTGCTAGGGTCCCTCCATGTAGCCCCTTGGACCTCTTCCTTCTGCAGCTGTTGGGGGCAGAGAAGGGATCTTGCATCCTCCCAATCCATCCTCTGATGCCCCAATCCCCAACACCACTAATTCGTCTGCACTCACGGCCTCTTCTGTGTGCAGCTGGCCATCTGGACCTAGTCCATTGGGAGGAATCTTGTTCCTGGGATTGGTTTTCCCCATGTGGCTTGAGTGCTGAGTTGCCTGTTGAGTTACCCAGATGATCATGTCAGTATCACCCCACCTTCTTCCTTAGGGTCTCCTTTCTGCCTCCCATGTGGTGTCTGATCACTTGGAGGCCCCTCCTGGCTGTCCCGAGACTCCCACTGTCACGAGCCCTTCCCCGGGAAGGGGACATCCAACCTCCTCTGCACCCGTGCCCCACTTCCCCCATCACATCAGGCATTCACATGCCAACCCAAGGCGGCCCCTTACTGGAAAACTATCAAAACTTAAGTCTCAAGAAGGTGTTGGAGCGGAAACATTTGGAAGTGACTATGTGCCTTCCCCAGAAGACTAAATACTGATGTGCATTCTGAGTCACCCGGGGATATGTCAAGAATAGTGTCACTCAGGCCCTGATGATATTTGCTGAACCCGAATCTACAGACCCGGGCAGGGGTCCATGCAATCAGATTTTTAAGGCGCTTGTCAGGCAGTCCCACTGTCAGTCAGTTCCCCTTCTCCCAGGAAGTGGCTCTCCAGTGGGGCATGTGTGTCTGAGAAGGCGGCATCTTCCACTGGCCTCTCCAGTTTCTTCTTCATTAGAGCTCCAACCACAGAGCCAGAAAGTGGAGCACCTAGGCTTGCTGGAGGTTTGCTTCCTGAGGACACATACTCGGCAGGAAGCCCCCATGCGGCCTGGCACATGGCCTGGGCACTTCCATCCCACTCGCCGGGGATCCCAGCCACCTCTCACAGCCTAGGACTTGTGTTCTGCAGAAGGTGATCAGCTGTAATCCCAAAGTTTGATAACAAAACCCAGTGAAAGATAACTTGAAAGGAGCCACCCAGCCCCTCCGTAGATGAGAGCCGTTTCCCCCAGGCCCTCATTACCCAGCAGACAGCCTCATACTCCAGGCAGATACGTTAGCACCGAAGACCTGCTCTCCACCTTCTTCCCCTCTCCTTGGTCTCTGGTATTCTATGGCCACTCTCCTATGACTCCTACTCCCAGCATCTCCCTTGTTTTCTGCCTCCCTTTAAATCCAATGTTATCTATTTTACTGTTTAATTTGATTTCCTGTCCTAGGACATTGGCTTTTATCATCTTCCTTGCACTCCCTCGACCCTTGCTTCTGGAACCCCAGGCAGATGGTGCATTCACAGGGACCCACCCTTGCGAGCCCTGCCCTGTTCCTTTTCATTCCTCCTTCCTTGTGGGGCAGCGGCTTGGGCAGGTGCAGCATCACGGGACCACTCCCCACTCTTGCAAGGCCAAGTCCTGGGAAACTCCTCTCCTCTCCCAGCTTTTGCAATCCTGTATTCAGATTTCTCTATTTGGGTATTTGCTGAGCCCCTGCAGGCCAGATGCTGTCCCAGGTGCTAGGGACAGAACATTGTGCAGGTAGGAGTGCCCCTGCTGCCCTTTGGAAATACTCAAGAAGCTCAGAACCAGAGCAAGAGGGGCGAGCAGCTGTCGCTACCTAGCAGCCTTGCTGGGGGTCCCGCAGGCCTCTCTGAGCAGAAGCCTGTGTGCTGAGCAGCCATCAGCCATCAGGGCATCTTGGGCCGAACGTTCCAAATGGCAAGTTCAGAGACCCAGATGCAGGAACCAGCTAGGGAGGAGTGAGAGGCCATTGGTTGGGAGTGGGGTGCAGTGTGGGGACACCGGACTGAGGACTGGGGCAGAGGCCAGAGGGTTTAGGACCTGTGGGCTGTTATTGAGTATCTACAGGAGGGCCCCTGAGGGCTTTAAGCCAGGATGTAACAGTCTTGATTCAGTCTTCAGTGGGTCCCTCTGGGGCCTGGTTTGCAGAGAGAACCCAGTGAGGAGGAAATGGCAGAGATCCAGGTGAGCAATGATGGAGCTCCAATTTTCAGCTGGAGGGAAGTGGATGGACTTGGGATATGCTTTGGGATAAGAATCAACCACAAAAGGAAAAAAAGATAAAAATTAAAAGAAAAATATTCAGTTCTCTGCCCCACCTTAATGGTACCAGGATACGGGGTAGGTGAATGCATTAAGTCCCAGATGTGAAGGGCACAGCCCATCCCACGCTGGGGCGGGGATCCCAGGGAGCAGGTGCAGAGGACAGGGCCAGGCTGAGGGAACTGGGTCCCACGTCCCCCGTGGGACATGGGAGTGTAACAAAGTGCACTGTGTCTCAGGCTGACACTATTAGTCCACCCATGTCAGCAGCTCCCGCTTCAGCAGAGGTTACCCTGACCTCCTTTCTCCTCTGTCAAGCTGCTTCTATAAACCAGCCAGCAACAAGGCAGACGTGATGCGAGGTGGAGCCAGGGCCCTGTCGTTGGCGTCCCTGTGACACGTGTGTCTCTGCTCCCACCTCTGGTGTTCTCCCTTTTTAACAGCAGACAAGAAACAAACAAGCAAAGCAACAACATGGAACAAACAAAAACCCTGGGATCTCAAAACCGCCCTTCCCCATCTTCTGTTGCCGGGACACATCTCCCTTCTCCAGCAGATCCGATGCCTTTGATCGTTGCATGGTTTGACTGTTTCGTTCTGAATTTTTTTCCCCTTGTGAATTGCATCTCCTGATCCATAGAAATTTCCAAAGATTCAAAGACCCCCAAGTCCCAGGGGAGTGAGAGAAGCAGCCTCACCTGGTTCTTCCTCAGAACCCAGCATGCATGGTGTGCTTCTTTGGAGCACAGTCATGACTAAGGCTGTAAGTCTGAACTCAGCCAGCCCTGGGTTCCAGGTCAAGCTCCTCCCCTCTTTTCATGCCTCAGTGTCTTCATCTGTATAATGGGGGAGTGCAGGAAGTACCCCAGGGTACAGTGCAGCCAGTGGGGGTCATCGTTGGTATCATTGCTTTATGGGTCCACCCCCTGGGGGCCCCTAGAGGGTTAGAGCGTGGGCCACATGCAGAGAGGGGAACACCCTGTTCCCCCACCCTCAAGGCTCTCGGAGTGGCCAGAGGGCGGACACACAGAAAGCAGCTCCACCACGCTGTGAGGAGAGAGGTGTCCACCAAGCCCTGCAGCAACTGAAGCCAACACAGTGCTCCAAGAGAAAGGAGCTCCGGAGGGAGCAGCAGAGGCACAGGCACAGAGCCTGGATGGGGGTGTGTGCTTCTGGATGGACTAGAGGGTCAGGTGTCTGCTGGTGATGAGTGGGCCGGGCTGAGCATGAGACTGGAAAAGGAAAGGAGACAGCCCTAGGTTGGAAGAGGACATTTGCATCTTTCCCCCTGGGATTTCTGCTTCCAAGGGATGCACCTCACAGCCATGACCCTGGGTCCTAAGTCACACTGCCTGGAGTAGAATCTCAGCCCACCCGGTGCTGGCGGGTGACCCAGGCCAGGCTGCTCACACACCCAAGTCTGTCCTGTCTGTGGACCATGGGCACCACCACCTCCGTCTCATGTGAGGATCGCATGGGATCATGACTGAAAACCTTCGACACAGTACCTGCCACACAGTACAGAGGGATCCCTGTTCATGGAGGAAGATAGATTGTGAAAAACCTACAACAATAACTCTATCCCTTTCTTTATTCCCAGTGTAGCTTCACCTCGGCAGGTGAGCGTTATTGTAATGGAAGGCAGGGAGCGATTTGTACTGGTCTTTCTGCCACCTGCTCGCCCCTCTCAATCTCTCCTTTGCTTTTTGCTCTAACATCGCTCTTCTCTATTGCATGCAGGGAGTTTTCTTGAGCTGGGTAGCAGGCTGATTTCATTCATTTCTACAGTGCCTCGAATATCTTCAATCTCCCACAAAGACAATGTTTTATTCTATGAACACACCTTTTGCCAACATCTCGCTGCTTTCTGTACAAAACAGCCTTTTTGTCTAACATTGAAGTGTCTACAATAATAACTATCAATAGGGAAGGAAACAAATTAACATCCAACGAATATAGGGAAATGTGGCCCTGATACAAGCACTTGGTTTTTGCTTCTAAAGATGAACCCCTTCTCAGACTCACCTCATCGAGAGGGAGACAGAAAAGAGAAGTCTATCAAGCTTAGCAAACATCTGTAGTCCAATTACAGTCAACAGTTTACAGGTGTTGAGAGCAAACAGTCACTTATACACTACCTCCCAAATGCATTCTCTTAATCTCTCTTAGAAACAAACGCACACATTTTTCTAGGGCTCTTTATCCAAAGTGCAGAGAGACTAGCTCCTCCTCCAGGCCAGCTGTGGTCCTCCCCACACTGGGTGGAGCAATGGCAGGCCACAGCCCCACTGGGCAATGTGCTAAACACTGTGCCAGGGTTTCTCAGCTACCCCAGGCAGAGGCCCAGGCTCCACCCCTGGAGGTCCAGGTTCTGGAAATCCGGGGTGGGGCATAGGAGAGAGCATTTTTCTGATGCTTCCAGCTGCTGCTGTGTTACGTGGGACATACTGTCTGTGGGACAGGCCATGATTCTCAAATGCTAGCGGCATGAGCATGGACTGGAGAGATTGTTACAAGGTCAGCTTCCAGGCCCCACTCCCAAAAGCTCCAAGTCCGTGGATTTCAGGTGGAGCCTAGGAACCAGCATTTTTCATGAGTTTCTCTATGATTTTGATGCAGATGATTGCAGACCAAAGGTGGGCGTGGCGGGGAATCCCATCAACATTCAGAATCAATGTAGCAGGTCTGGGGTAAGGCCTGAGTTTCTGCATTTTTAACAAGCTCCTGGGGGGTTCTTGATGCTGCTGGTCTGGGGACCACACTCGGAATGACAGGCTGAAGACCATTCTTTGGAGCTGCCGCTTTGTCTTTTAGGTCATATTTTTCTTTTCTGTCTCAGCAATCTCTGCTGCTGGATTCCGAGTATGTCTGATAAACCAATGCTCTCTACTGGACTCCTATCAGTTACTGCAGTGTTTCTGAAACTATGTATTTCTGAAAATGCGAATTCCTGTAAGACATTACAGCTGTGTAAGACGGTTTCTTTGAACAAAGTTGGGGCCATGCTGCATGCGCCAGGTTCCCAGCTCTGGGTGAGAATGCTGGCACTGCAGCTTTCCCCGTGCCTGCCCTCTGCACCCTCCTCTGCCTGGCTGTCTAGTGGAGTTAGGAGGACTCCAAGAGCAACTTTACATAAAGCTCCTACACATGTACCTGGCACATAGCTAGCACCTTGTAAGGGCTGGCTATTGTCAAGCTCTACCCTTTCTGGAAATCACGCTGCAGTAGACTCAAGATTCATTCAGTGGTAGAGGGAGATGTGCTTAATACAGTGTTTGGAGTTGAGGACCCACCTGCTCCTGGACCCGTCTCCCTGCCACACACTCACACCTTTTCTTTTTTTTTTTGAGACGGAGTCTCGCTCTGTCGCCCAGGCTGGAGTGCAGTGGCGCAGTCTACACCTTTTCTTTTCTTTTTTTTTTTTTTTTGAGACGGAGTCTCGCTCTGTCTCCCAGGCTGGAGTGCAGTGGCGCAATCTCGGCTCACTGCAGGCTCCGCCTCCCGGGTTCACGCCATTCTCCTGCCTCAGCCTCTCCGAGTAGCTGGGACTACAGGCGCCCCCCACCACGCCCGGCTATTTTTCTTTTTTGTATTTTTAGTAGAGACGGGGTTTCACCGTGGTCTCGATCTCCTGACTTCGTGATCCGCCCGCCTCGGCCTCCCAAAGTGCTGGGATTACAAGCGTGAGACACCGCGCCCGGCCTACCTTTTCTTTTTCAAATTGGCGCACTCCTCAGCGCTTCAACAGTTTCTCGCAGAGCACATTGGAGCAAAGGCGGGGGTCTGTGATGCCTCTCCAGAGAAAGAACTCGCATAATGCTCAGGCCTCCTGCAGACAAAGGTGTATCCCCAGGGACAGATATTTTAAGAAAACAGACCAGGGACGCAAGACAAGAGAGCTGTTTTGGTGTCTAAAGCAGTCTTGGACAGCTTCCGATGTCGCTTGAGCAGTGGTGAAGCGCCTTGAATAAGGGGGAAAGCAGAAGGGGCGTCTTCCAAAAGGACGGGCACATGGCCGAGGAATGGAATTCTCTGTCCATGAGGATTTGGGATGGGTTTGTTCATGAAACCTCACTGGCTATGCAGGACCTTCGAGTGAGTCTAACGTCCAGCCATGTCAACTGGTCACCTCTCCTTCTTCGGCTAGGCGGAGAGTGGGACAAGGCCATAACTGATAGGAGTCCGGGCTGGGGCAGATTTTATGTCTCCTGACTAGTTCCATAGTTACAGTTGCAAAACCCAATCTCGCCTTGTGCTCTTGGATGTGGTGCTTACTCTGGTCCTCTGGGGTTATCTAAAATCTGGTTTCCTTAAGTGTAAGGCAGAGCTCTAACCAGGAGACCACCCTGCCCCCAAGGGTGGGGGTTCTGGGAGGGAGAGAGGGGAGCGGCTGCTCTGTAGCTTTCTCTACTGGCTTGCCCAAGTGGACTCTGATCTTGGAGCTCAACGGTGTCACTCAATCTTCCACCCTCTCCTTTGCAACCTATTTCTTAAACCAGAACTAATGTATTCTGGACACAGAGTCCCTGAAACCCCAGACAAAGAAAATTCGATGTATCTGAACAAACAAAACCGCGTTTCTTTAAATCTCCAAGCCAAAAGGAAAAGTGCAGAAACATTTACTCACTGTCCAAGCTGTACATATATTTTGCCTGATGACCCTTAAAGAAGTGCCCCCCAGTTCAGCCATCACCCATGCAGGGCAAAGGGAGCTGGAGCCGGCCCAGCCTGTCGGCGCAGACACTCCTGGCAGCTTCTGTCTGGGCACTTCTTTCTTTCTTGGAGCTTCCAATTTCTTTCTTGGCTTCTGAGGCCTAACAGGGTGTTTTGATGCACACACAGGAATTACTACCGTCCCCAATCCTAGGGCACATCCATAGCCCAGGCCAAGGCTTTGAGTTTTCCTAGGAGCGGGAGGGTCTGCAAAGCCCCACAGGCTGAAATCTCAGCGTGGCCCTCTGCTCATCTGCTCTAGGTGGAAACCCTCACCCCTGAGCTGCCTGACCTGGGTTCAAGGCCATGACGTAGGCCCGGGTCAGGGGAGTTAGCAAGGAGACACTTGAAAAATAAAGGACAGAATGGAAGTGCACACTCCCACCGCGGGCCCGGGCGGGAAGTCGGACTAAGACCACCGCGGGAACGCCCCATCCAGAAGGGGTGCTCCGGCTGTAGGGACGCAAACCTCAGCGCTGTCTTCAGTCTCTACACCCGCGCCTTTTTCCCCTGGAAAACGAGTGTCCTTGGCCTCTTCGGCCGCAACCGGGCGGCTCCAGACGTCCAGGGGGGCCGGGGCTGGGCTGGTGCGGCGCGGGAGGCGCGGGCGCGGGCGCTGCGCCTTTAAGGCCCGCGTCGGCAGAGCGAGCGCAGGGGCCGGGCGGCGGGGCGGGGCCTCGGCGGGGCGGCCGCGGCTTCACCTGCAGCTCCGAGCGCGCGGAACAGAGGCGCGGGCGGCTGCGAGGCCGGCGGACGCATCGGCCCGAGGGAACGCGCCGCCGGCCGGACTTGGCCTGGCTCCCGGAGCCGGGGCGGCGAGCGCGGCGGGCGCAGCGGGGCTGGAGGCTCCGGGCGGGCGCGGGGGAGCGGCGGCGGCGGCGGCGATCGGAGCGGCGGCTGTGGTCTCGGCAGCGGCGGTGGCGGCGGCAGGGAGCGGGCTCCCGGTGCCGGGCACCGGGCGGGCGGCGGGGAAGATGACCGCGGGCGCCTGCGTGCTCCTCCTGCTGCTCTCGCTCTCCGGCGCGCACCGGGTAAGTTGCCGCCTCCCGCCCCGGCCGTTCGGAAGCCCTGGGCAGCGCGAGGTCGTCCCCGGATCCCGCGGGGCGCGCATACACCCGGCGGGGCTCTCCCGGGCTCCCCCGCCGCGCTCCCCGCTGCATCCAGCCCGGCGCCCGCGCTCGGCGAAGCTGCCTGCGGTCGGCAGGAGAGGGAAGCCGCCTGGGCAGCGGGGAGCGGCGGAGCAGGGTGGAAGTGGGGATCGGTGGAGGACCCGGGGAGCTCTGCCTGCACCGGACCCGCCGAGCCTCCCTCGGCCGCCCAAAGCCCGTAGCCGCTACCCGGAGCTCGGCTTGCCTGCATGGGGCAGGCTTCCCACTGGCGGAGCCGGCGCGCCCTCCATCGCCCGGGAGCCGCGCGCCGCGGGAGTTGCCGAGCCCAGCCCCGGCCGTGGCTGAAGGCGTGGGGCGCCCGGCGGCTGCGGGCCAGGGATCCGGGAGTGCGGGGCGCCTGCCCGACCTCTCCTGCCCAAGGCCTGGGGGTCCGCCGCGCAGCGCCGCTCAGTTCTGTGGGTGCCGGCAGGACCCGCGCTGCGGGTGGGCGACGGGGTAGGACTGCGGGGCACTCTCACCCCCGAGCCTTCGGCGGGGCAGGAGCCCGCGTGTCCGGCGGGGCCCCGGGGGCTGGGAGCGGGGCCGGGCTTGGGCCGGGAAGCCGGACGCCAGGCAGGCGCGGCGCGGGAGGGCGCCCCGGGAGGGCGAGCGGGTCTCCCTCTTCCTCTACAGAGCCCCGCGGGCCGGATCGCGGGCTTTGCTCTGCGCCTGGCGAGGTGCGCGGCCCGCGGGGGCAGAGTGCGCGGCAGCTCCGGGGGCGCCCCTAGGCGGAGGCGGAGGGGCGGCGGGAGTTGCAGGAACCCCCTCTCGTGGCCGATCGGCCTCGTTGCCTCCTCCCGGGCAGCGCTGTTGTAACCTCGGAAATAAACAAGTGCCAGCGGCTGGAGGCCCGCTCCGAGGCCGCGGGGCGCTGGGGGGGTGCGCTGGGCACACGCTTCGGGCGGGCCGAAACTTTCCTGGACGAGTTGAGCCTCCCACCGGGCTGCGGGTGCGATTTGGAGCTTCGTGGCCGATGAAGAAAACCGCGGTTTAGAGCTTTTCGTAAGGAATGACCCTGCGTCCCGCTCTCCTCCCTCGGTGCTGGGGGCAGAGGGGCGCCCTCCGCGGGGCCGGCGTCGGGAAGCCTGGAGCTCCGGGCTGGGGGCGGCCTCCGGAGTCGAAGCATGGGCGGGCAACGGCAGCGCGCGGAGCTGGAGGAGGCGGCGGGCGGGAGGAGCCACTGCCCGGTGCGGGCTGCGCCTGGGGCTTCCTGCGCTCGCCGGGGCGCCGAGCACCGCTGTGCTCCTGCTCCTCCTGCGGCGGGGCTGGCTTCCCGCTTGCACACACTGCCTCTCCCTCCACCACCTCCTCCTGCCTGTCACGCCCCCTCCTAGAAGCTTGGTCAGAGGGCCCTGCCGCCCACCCCATCCTTCCCTGGCCTTGTACCACGGGCTCTGGACTTCCCCATTGAGCAGGAAAGGCGAGCGAGCTCCGGAGCACAGGAGGAGACCCCCTTTCCGGTCAGTTAGGGGAGCTGTCTCCCTGCCTGGGCTGGAGATGGGGGCTCCGAGGGTGAAAATGCGGGCTGAAGACTAGAAGGTGGGAGCGCCCCCACTGCCTCCTCACCCCAGCCCCCGGCAGCCTCCCGCAGAGCTGCCTTCTTCGACCCGCTCTGGACCTAGTCCTAGAGAATCTTCTTTCTTTCTCTCCTCTTTCTCCTCCCTCCCGGTGACCTGGGGAGGAGACAAGAAGCTACCGCCTCCGCCTTACCAAGAGCGCAGAGCAGTGGGCCCAAAGCGCGAATGGTCTGAGCAGAGCCGCCCACACTTTGGCCTCCCTGCCCTTAGTGGCTTCGGGAGCAGCGGCTGAAGTCTTCTGTCTCTGCCTTTTGGACATTCCTTAGGCATCTCCTCTGCCAGTAAGGCCCTGGCCGGCCTGGCTTCGCCAACAGTCCGTCCTTCATGCCCTATCTGCTGTGTGTGGGGCTGGGGAAGGATGCTCCGGGGGTCTGCAGCCTGCAGAGTGCTCCCTAAAGTCCGCAGAGAGCAGAGGAGCAGACGGGGATATCGCGTCTGGGTGGAGACTGTGGCCTGCCAGCCTTTCTCCCTTAGCCAGAGACCTTTTGCACAGCAGGCCCTGGATAAATGTTGGTTGGATTACATTTCTGTGAACTTATTGTTTTACTCTCTCCCCTTTGTGTTCTCAGGCCCATAATGAGGATCTTACAACCAGAGAGACCTGCAAGGCTGGGTTCTCTGAAGATGATTACACGGCATTAATCTCCCAAAATATTCTAGAAGGGGAGAAGCTACTTCAAGGTAGGGCGGGGCGTGGAGGGGTGGGAGTGAATTGCTGCCATGCTTTTCCTGGGGGAAACATGTAGTAGATGGGAGAGGCAAGGCTTGCCTCATCTTTGTGCTCTCTGTGAAATGATGGTGGTGAAGTCCACGAGGTGCAAATTGGTTGACCTGAAAGGCGTTTTGCATAACAGGTGAATGATTCAGAATCCCTGTCATTTTTGAGTGAAGTGAATCATTTCCTGGGCAGCAAACTGTAATTCAGATGTAACATCACCCAAATAGTGTGCAGAGAGAGACCTTCTTACCAAGTATTTTTATGCATGAAGTTCTGGATACTTAAATTATCCCTGCTTTGAAATGTATGATAAAGCAGACGATGTTGTTGGAAATGCAGTAAATAAGCCCACAGACGGTCTGTTCACAAATGTGGCATTCATTTTCATTACTGCCCCACTGACAACACGAAAACACACATGCAGGAGGGAGCTACCAATTAGCTTTATCGTAATTGCAGGATTACATCCACACTTGTGATGGGAAAGTCAGAGACAGCTTCAAAACTCAGATGACAGTAGATCATCCTGCTTATTGGTCTGTCTCCCTTTCAAGACAAACTAATTAGACTTTATATTTGCATGGGAGGGGACATAAATCAGTTCTGTGCCGTGAGCACCTTGGCTGTGAGCCTTTCCTCTCTGCATCAGTTTCCTGGAAGTGGCAGCCTTTGAGTTGATTTCAAAGCGATAAAGGAAGAGGACTTTTGATAAAGTATCAAAGCTAAATTTCCACATTCAGGACTGTTGACTGCCCTACCAGTTTTGTGTCCCAGGGAATTTAAACTTTTCCCTCCAGAACTGACAGCGGTTCCTGTGTGTGTGTGTGTGCGTGTGCATGCGTGTGCGTGAACTTGCTCACGCATATAGTGAAGTGATTTTTCAGATCCACGCCCTTCAAGACAGAACTTGTTGACGTGCCTTGTTGATTCCTGGTTATGTGGACAGGATTTTTATTTTGCACCGAATCCAAGTTTTCTGACTTAGTTTTGTTATCTAAATGTGATACTACTGACTTATTAGTCATCAAAAAAATAAAAAATCTCTAGGCAGTTGGCCTAGGAGCAGACGGATGTGCAATCTAACAGGGCATACATAGTAAAGAGCTTTCAAGAGCTACTCTGTTAATTGCACTGTGTATGTCACTTTGGAGTTAGAACGGGTAGGCCATTTTCAGGATCGTTTGGTTTACTGAGAATCTCAGTGGACCCTCGGAGAAGGCCTGAGGGGATCCTTCACTCTCAGTGCATTGTACGGTCTCTTATAACTCTTGGGGCGCTGACTGCAGTCTGCTGTGTGCATGTCCTGCTGTGCTGAAGCCGGCATCCTCAAGCTCTCTGATTATGTGGCCAAATATGATAAGATCTTGGAGTATCCATTTTACTCAGGCACTTAAGAAAAATGCCTGTCTTTTTATTAATAAATACTGCTTACTACAGAAGAGAATGACAAACTCTCATGCTTTCTACAACACAACGTGAGATTTCAAACAAGCATCTCTTCCCTTTCATGGTGTCTTGTGTGGGGATCTCCACTCCCAGTGGTCCAGGCCAAACCACGCTGTGCTCTTGATCGGTGTGGTGGGAAAGCCTAGATCACTGGTCGGATGTCGGCCTGGCCCCTGTGCCCAGGTGGTGTTCGCCTCGTGGGGGGCCAAGAGTCACATGACCCTGGGTGAATCTGGACCAGCTCAGACACTGTGTGGACTCGTTTTCCAAGTGCCCATTGACTTACATGTGCAGCCCAGCCCAGGGCTGCTTCAGGGAAGCACTGCAGAGAATCTCCCCAGCACCTGGGCATGCTGGGTCCTCTCTGCCCCTCCTCTAGGGGCTGTAGTCGCATTGCTTCTCCTGCGCCTGTGTGGGTCCCTGTCTCACTGTTTTCTTCCACTCGTTCTTCTGAAGATGTAGAGTCTCAGGAAGAAAGAGATGTTTAATATCTTACAAATAATTTTGCACATATGGAGGCAAGAGCTAAGGCTGACAGGCACTGAAACCAGGGCACAGTGACATTTCTCTCTGTACGCAGAGTACTTTGAAACTACAAGACCACGGTGAGGAGGTCTGTGTGAAGAGGAGACAGGAAGTGTGGTGTTTCTGTTATTCTGGTAGGAATCAAGTTAAACAGATAATGACTACTTATAATTGAGTTATTCCAGCGGAGAGAGCTTAACCTTAATTTGACGAGTGAAGCTTCACAGAGTGGCTGTGTTCCTCTGAGTAGGCCATGAGCTATTAGCGACTGCTCCGCGGCCCCTTCTCTTTGCCTGAGTCAGCTCACAGCAGCCCCAAACATACAGATTCCAGCAGGAGCGATTTGTTACACAGTAATTAACTTGTTTATGATAAATGGATGGAAGAAATGTCGTGGCATTTTGTTTTATGTCTAAATGAAAAGCATTTGCATTCTAAAAATTTCATGCTAATTAGGCTGGAAATAGTTTTCCCCAATAGGGTAGCAAATACTATGTATTACGAACCTTCCGAGAAGTGGAGCCGCGAAGTATGGAAATGCGGGACTTCGCTGCTGATTGGAGCCTTCCTAGACGCCGCTCCTGTGTCCCCTGTCTGTGCTTTTTCTGGAGAGCATTCGAATGCAATTGCATATATTCTTATGCTGTAGTTTTGTTTTTAGGATAATTCACTGATGGCCCTGATCACTGATGCATGGTCATATCTAAAATAGGACGCTGAAGCCGTTTACCTTAGGCTAAAATGCAGTGTTCTCTAAACCGTAGTTTAGACTGGGGTGATGGCTAATCTGGTGTCTTTTTCTCTGCTTTGTTAATAATTAATGGCCAGCCCGCCCGGAAGCTGCAGCCTGGTACCGTGACCTGCACTGCTCTCCCGCGTGGTGGGCGGAGTCTAGGCATACCCAGACCCCATTCATAGCAGAAAGATTCATAGCAGAAAACTCGTACAGGCGGGAGAGTCCTAGGTGGCATAGTGGGGACTGAGGACTACCGGGTCGTATCTCCCCTCTATCCTGGAACGAAGCGGGAACAGGTGAGTGGAAACACTGTTCACTGGGGATGGGGTGGAGCCTGGCATCATCAGATTAACGTGGGTACACTATGGGCCACAGAATATGGAAAGAGGAGCTTGGCTAGGCGCAGTGGCTCACGCCTGTAATCCCAGCACTTTGGGAGGCCGAGGCCGGTGGATCACGAGGTCAGGAGATTGAGACCAGCCTGGCCAACATGGTGAAACCCCGTCTCTACTAAAAATACAAAAAAATTAGCCGGGCATGGTGGCAGGAGCCTGTGGTCCCAGCTACTCGCGAGGCTGAGGCAGGAGAATGGCGTGAACCCGGGAGGTGGAGCTTGCAGTGAGCTGAGATTGCGCCACTGCACTCCAGCCTCGGCGACAGAGCAAGACTCTGCCTCAAAAAAAAGAAAAGAAAGAAAAGAAAAAAGAAAGAGGAGCATGTTTCTAATGACTTAACGTGATGTCCTCAGCAAAGCCTTGCCTCTCCCCATTTCTCAATTAGTTTAGGACCATCTTGTGTACCCTCCTACCACCCTCTGCCTCCTTATTGGAGAACTTACATTATCTGGCCAATCGTCTCTCTTACTTAAACTCTCTGGTTTCTGAGAGTAAGAGCTCTGTCATTCTTGTTTTCTATTTATATCATTTCAGGATGTTCTTGGCCAACAGAATAAAACCCAATTCACATAATCTTAAATAAATGGGGGTAAATTTTTCTTACATAACCGTGAGTGCAGACATAGGTGGTCACATGCTGGAGCAGCAGACGAGGGACACGATCACATGCCTGCCTAATCCTCTTCTTCCATTCTGCCATCTTTAGTGTGTCATTTAGTGCCTCGTCACTGCAAACTGGCTGCTGTGGTTCCAGCCATTGCTTCTGAGTTCAGAGCAGAAGAAGGTGCAGATAGTAGCACCATCTACATTTCTTCCCTGTACCAGGAAGACAAACACTTTCTCAGAATCCCTGCAGAAGTTTTCATTGACTAGGTCACAGGCCACTCTTAGCTGAACTGATGGGGGTGGAGCACTGGGAATGCAGAGAATTGCATTGTCATGTGTGTCTTAGATCCATTATAATCCATCACGTGATAGGTGTCCAAATTGCTCAACTCAGAACAGAATTGGGGCTTTGTTTTAGGAAGGAAGAAGGAGGATGGAGGCTGAGTAGACCTTCCCCAGTGCCCAGCGCTGTACCTGAAGCAGAGTTGACAGACAGTGAATTGCTGAATGAGTGAATGTCTCATTTGCTTACAAAGGCATTCAGACAGAGGCATGGTTGAAGAAAGATCAGATGCAATGTCTGGAATCCATATCTAAGAATCTGCCATTTCTGCCACACTGCATGGCCAGAAGTACTATTATCTTGTCTTTACAAGTAGGTCAAAGATAGGCTCTTTGCCCATGCAGTTTGGTTTGAACCACCTCTGCATAGATAGGCAACTCTTCCGGGGCAGAAGCATGCTAGATACACAGGCAAGAATGTCAGCCCATCTCCCTGCATACTTGATGTCCAGCACCGGCCTAATGCGTGGTGGCTGTGCAGTCAGTATTAGTCAAATGAAGTAATGAATGAGCCGGAAAATACTGACACTGCTTGTATTTCTGAGTCGCTTTGGTTAACTCACAGCAGAAAGGGAGCTGCTATGGATATTCAAATAAGTGGCACTAATGATAAGCCAACCACTTATGCCTGGAATTATTAGACACTGGAAGTTGCCTGTCCAGTATTGATTCTCTCTCTCTCTCTCTCCCTCACCAACAAACCTCATCTGTGCTAGTCCATTGGCTGACAATGTGCCCTGTTTAATACACCTCTAGACTCATTTACACCAACATGGCAATGTGGCTTCTTTCTGGTCACTGGTATCTAATTAGGTTAGTCTATTAGGTTAGGCCTTAGGGAAAGCTGTTTTTATTCTTGATAACAAGGAACAAACTGAGCTGGCCATGCCTTCTGCCCTTTGCTCTTACTTCTTCCTCCTACCTGGAACTCAGATGTGATGGCTGAGGTAAAGCGGCCATTTTGTGACTATGAGGATGGTGGAACACAAATTGGGTCCCAGAAGGCATCCTTGAACAATGGCAGAGCCCTGGATTCATTGTCTCCTGAGTGGTGAGAAAAACAAGGTCAAAACTCCACGCTTGGTTTTGTTGTCACGTGCAGCCTAGTGCATTCCCTGACTTAGGGAAAGCTGTGCACACTAGCAAAGTCAACCTCTGTCCTGGGCCTGGGTTTTCAGGCTCCCTCTACCCTCCAGTGTTCCTTGGACCTTGGCCACTTGCTCTTGCTTTAAAAGCCCTCCTCTGCTCCTTTTGTGAATTGGTGTCTGCACCTAGCACACTGGATTGCAGAGAGCATGTCATGAATACTTGGTAACTATTTGTTGAATAAATGAACACTGTCATATGGCCAGTAGATGAAAGAACCCTTAGATATATTAAGCCGGGACTATCTGAACCCCCACCAGAGAATGTAAACTCTTTGCTGGATCTCATAGTGATCCTTGTCCAGGAAGTCAGGAGTTATGTATTGGGGGTTTTGCCTCTGGTCACAATATCTACTGGCTCTAGGGAACCTTGGTCTCTATAGCGAAGCAGAATTATGTGAAGGTTGAGTGGGACTCAGACCCCACTGGTGGCTTGGGTGAGCTTAAAGCCCGGACTTTCTTGCTGTCAAAGTCAGAGGACTACTTCTTTCTGAGCACCCAGACCTCCACTGCCTCCGTGAGTGGTCACCTCAGGGATCTCCGAAAATGGGCACGCAAAGCCCATGATGGAGACCATGGGATCTCTTTGGCCATCTCTGGGGTGGTCCTTGCCTTTTCAAGGGGCTGTTATTGTTTGAGGTTTCCAGCAGCTTTTCCCTGTTATAGTTTTGCCTGGTCCCAGGGTTAAGAGGTTCAGAAAGGGAAGTATATATCCTGTCCTTAGAAAGTGGTTGCTATCAGATAAAAGGTAGGACCGGCCCAGGAATAAAGCACAGAAAGCGCTGCATGGTGCATCGTCTGCAGGCCAAATCTCACGCTGAGAGAGGGTCCTGGTAGCCCTGGTTAGAAACAAAGCGAGGCAGAACACTGCCACCCTGGGCTTTGCACAGCCACGTGCCCCTGTGTGCAGCTGCTTCTCACGGCTCTGCCTTTCATCTCAAGAGGGAGCTGTGGTCAGTGGCCCTGCTGCTACCCATGAGGAATCTAGGCTCAAGGAGGTGGCTGCACCTGCCCTAGATTCCTAAGTCAGTGGTTCCTTAGTCAGTGGATCAGGATTCCCACCCTGCAAGCTTCCTAACCGCTGCTTCTCTATGCTCACTGTCACTAAGCAGACCCCCTTCATTGTAGAAGGCAGTGCATGCACCAGCTACAGAAATGAGGATGTGTGAACTCATTGACACTGTGACTTAAAGATTAAGGTTTTGCATTTGAGAAATATGTGTTTTAATGAGTCTTCAGATGAGGGAGCATGAGGCTTTGCAGAATTATAATATAGTAACATTATGTTCTGTCCAGTCCTTGGTATATGATATCTCATTTAACCTTCACAAAAGCCCTTCCAGGGAGGTAAAATTGTTCCCATTTTATGGATCAGTAACTGATGATCAGTGAGTTCTGGAGACTGGCCTAAGGGTATGAGATTTGCTCTGTTTTCCCTCTTTGTGCAGTCCTAGGCATTTAGCTCATTCCTATCTCCAAGTTAATATTAAAGAAGATCGTTTTAGAGCACCGCCGTCACGTGCAGACAGGATCGGACCCAGATGTTCAGGGCCACAGCCATAAAACCAGCAGTGACCAGGCACACAGGTATGTGCAGTAAACAGAGGCCCTCAGTGTGTCGGGAAGTGCTTGGTTGCAGTTGCTCATTTATAAGGCTCAACTGAAGTGGGTCTAAACTCTCCACACCGGGGGTTTGCAAAACCAGCCCTGGGATTAGAAGAGCCCGCGGCTTTTGCAATGCCAGTGGGAGCTTTCAATTCTGAGCATGCAGCGAGCAGTCCCAGAGCAGAGCTCTCTCTCGGATTTTAGACTCTGCCAGCGCTGGGGAAGCCGTGCAGAGAGGGAGCTGAGAGAAGAGTCCGGCTGGTCCTGGAAGCCCCGAGCACATTCCATCTGAGCTGGGTTTATGCACGGATCCATCGTTGTCAACACTCACATTGTGACACAGGGCACCAGGAGCCTCAGTGAGGCCGGTTACAGATTGAGAGAAAGTGCCACGACTGTGCAGCTGGCCAGCCGGGGCGGGGCTCCCTGACAGCCTCTCTTGAGCTGATGCCGTGAGAGCTGGTCCTGAGGCTGCCGTGGCCTTTCTGCCCATGTCGGGGTCCTGGGTGTCTGCAGAGATCTCGTATTCTAAGCTGAGAGAGAGCAAGGTGCTTGGTATAACTTGAAACAGTCTGAAGATGTGGTGCTTTCCAAGGTTCACATGGGTTCCCCTTTTCTGCCAACCCCCCTTGCAGTGAAGCCCCTTTGCACCCCTTTGCCTCCAGGGGTGACCTTCCTGGGTGCAGCGTCGCTTCCACTCTGGGACTGCGTGGCAACTGGGTTGGTATAAGCTTAGACCTGTGGCTTCTTTGTTTTGGAAATAATGATTTTTCTAATTCTACCCTGCAGTGTTAAAAAATCACAATGAAATTCATAACCAAGTTCAGAGGAAGTGTATTTGGTATGTACGTACCTGTATTGTGTGCTCCATGATACTAATTTCAAAATGTGGAAATTTTGTGACTTTCTTATGTTGCAAATGGAGGTGGATTAAAATTAAGGAAAGGGCTTTTTCCTTCTTCCCTCCTTCCCTCCTTCCCTCCCTCCCTCCCTCCCTCCCTCCTTCCCTCCCTCCCTCCTTCCCTCTCTCCCCTTTCCCCTCTCCCCTCCCCTACCCTTCCCCTCCCTCTCTCACTCCCTCCCTTCCTCCTTTCCTTGCTTTCTTTTTTCTTTGAAAGCTGGGTTAAGTAGATGCCAGGACTAATCATGAACTGAGAGAGAAAGAGAGAGCAAGCAAGCATTCATCTTTTCAAAAAGTGTGCTTATTATTCTGACTTTTTGAAGAAGCAATTTTTCCAACAAGTGAATTCCACTATAAAAAATACCATAAGCCGAACGAAGCTTCTTTCCGTCAAAGGTGATAAAGTTCTCCCGAGTGTGTTCTTGTAAAACCTCATGGCATTTGCCGGCTCCTTCAGTCCCCAGAGTGGGACTGTGGTGTCTTGGAAGCTGGGCTGGTAAAATCCTTTGTTTTTCGTCAAAAGGCTCAGAATTTTGCTGCCTTTTTGCCCGGGCTCTGGGCTGCCCTCTCCTGGTGGCCTCCGGTATTGTCTCTGGCTGGTGTCTGCTTTTGGTTCTTAAACAAAAGATAACAAAACAAACCAAAAATCCCTACTTAATTATCTTTGACCCAGTATGTGCTCCCTGAAGTCATTTTCCTGGCAACCCCCACATCAGGGGCCAGGAAGGAGGGGAGGAGCTGTTGTCTGGGGGGACTTACCATGTGCTAATGCATCTTCTCATTTAACGCTTTCACGAGACCTGCAACTTAAGGTAGTTAGAAGGCATGCCCCAGATGGGGTATGGGCAGGGGACTTTGTCTATATGTTTTTATCTCCCACACTGCCTTTTCCAGGAGGAATTTACTTAGATTACAAATTGTATTATTTTCTTATTGCAGTACAAATCCCCACACATATAGCAGCTTAAACAACACAAAGTTATTATCTTGTGGTTCTGAAGATCAGAAGTCCAGCTCCAGTCCCTGTGCTGAAATCAAGGTGTCTGCAGGGCAGGTTCCTTCTGCAGGCTCCAGGGGAGAATCCATCTCCTTGTGCCTCCCAGCTCCTCAGGGCTCCTGCACTCCTTGGCTCCTGGCTGCTTCCTCCGTCTTCAGAGCCAGCCACGAAACATCTCTGTGCCATCCTCCAGGGTCATTGAGGGCCACTGGTCACATCCACCTCTCTCTACATCCTTCTCTTCCACTTGTAAGAATCCTTGTGATTACCTTGGGCCTGCCTGAGTAACCCAGGATAATCTCCCATCGCAAGAGTCTTAATTCAGTCACCTCTGCCAAGTCCCCACTGCCACGTAAGATCTCAGGCTCACAGCCCCCAGAATTAGGATGGGGACCTCTCTTGGGAGCCGTGATTCTGCTGACCACATGCAGGTCTGACAACAGAGCGAGCCTAGCAGGTGTGTATGGGAGTTTCCCACTGGCTTCCACACACTAAGGACTTGCGATGCATCCCACGCTGTGCGGTGACCTTCATTCAACCCTGCAGACCCCAGTGGCTCCTTCATTCAGTCCTACACATACCTCAGTGGTTCCTTCATCCAATCTTACACATATCTCAGTGGTTCCTTCATTCAGTCCTACACATACCTCATAATCTTACACAGACCTCAGTGGTTCGGGGTGGCATCTGCACTTCACTGTTGAGGAAACTGAGGCATGAAGCCATTGAGTGACCTGGCATGAGCTGTGTGGGTCAGGGAGGTCTATCTGAAGGAATGCTCCAGGACTTAGCCACAGCCCACTGGCTCTCACCCCCTCCTGCCTGGCTCCAGGAGCTCCTGCCACCTGCCTTATCCAGTGGCTATAATTAGGACTCAGAGGGGCAGTGTCCCTTGTGGGTCCTGAGGTGGGGATTTGCTGCTTTGGGACTCCACAGGGTGAACTACCTAGGAAGCCCATAGCAGCTTCCGATCTGGGCCCTTCTAACCCTTCCTCATTTGGATTCACTGTGCTTTCTTGCTGACAGTATGTGGGGATTTAGGGAGGATTAAGGTAAGCCTTCCATGACAGATAAATATCCACAGGGCCCCAGAGTGCGTCCCCCACCTTGCTAACAGGAAGCTGATCCTTGAGAGTTTAGGTGCTTCCCAGCCCAGGAAAGATGCCCCGGTACAGCCGCAGGTGTTGAGAGGTGTGCTTGCTCCTGGAATGGGTGCATTTTCCATTTGGAGTACGATTTAATGAATTTCCAGCCCCAGGGTGTGGGTATTGGACACTCTGTCTCTCCCCAGAGGAGGACCTAGCTCTCTTTGTCTCTGGAGAAGGCAGAGGAGAAAGGCTTGCCTTCCCGGTCTCTTTTCAGGAGTGTGCCCTTGGGTTTGTGTGTCTGTATTGGAGAAATGTTGGAATTTTTGCTTTGCATTTGTTCTGGCCACCCAAATGTGAGTTGAGATGCCATCTATACTGATGTGCCTAGAAAAGCCAGATGTGAGTTGAGATGCCGCCTATGCTGATGTGCCTAGAAAAGCCAGAAGTAAAGTCGGTGCGTGAGTTTGCTAGGTATGAAGTCCCCGACTTCCACTTTCAGGAAGGTCCAAGGAGAAACGCAGGCTGCAGCCCCCGATAGGGTGTAGAGAGATGCTGGCGGGGAGTCTGGAGAGGGATGAATTGGGTGAGGGCCCTTCCTTCTCTGGACCTCAGTTTCCCTGTGCTAAGCAGAGGCGTAAGATGCCCAACTGTGCTCCAGGAACTGCCTGCCTGGGAGTGCTTGCCAAATTCGCCAGCCTCCCGGGTCCTATCCCAGACCTACTGGAGGGTGCCGACAGTGGCCCGCAAAGGATCTATCCACGCAGAGCCTTCAAATGTAACATTATTTAGAGAAACGGTCTTTGCAGATGTAATCAACTTCAGAATCTCTAGATGAGATCATCCTGGATTACCTGGGTGGGCCCTAAATCCAAGGACAGCTGTCTTTACAAGAGACAGAGAAGACACAGACTTGGAGGGGGAGGCCCTGTGAAGTCACAGGCAGAGATTGGAGCAATACGACCACAAGTCCGGAATGCCTGGCGTCCCTGGAAGGTGGGAAGGTCAAGGAAGGACACTACCCTAGAATCTGCAGAGAGAGGGCAGCACTGTTGACACTGGGATTTCAGACTTCCGGCCTGCAGAACTGCAAAAGAATACCTTTCTGTTATCTGAAGCCACCAAGTTTATGGTCATTTATTACAGCAGTCAAGGGAACAAATCCACCCACTGAACTGGGAATTCTGGGGCTGTGACCTGGGACTCTGCCGTTTCTCTCCATCTCCCAGGGAATCCGATCTTTGCGAAAGCATCAGGGCTTCAGGCTTAGAGGATGTTTTGCTTCCGATTCCCCAGGGGCTGCATCCCTTGAGAGAAACCGTGTTACCTGGGAAGGTGTCTGCCGAATATAACCAGCATCTCAAAGTGCAGCTCAGGTGGGCGGCTTGAAACAGTGCTGGGTGTTTCAATCCCACTGGAAAGGCAAATGAGGCACTTTAGTGTAGTAATGGGGTATTTTATATTGTAAAGCGTGACATGGAACAATTTCATTGGAATTAAAATGTATATGGAACATTTGTTCTCCGCCCATTATCTTCCTCTGTCAAATAGAATCTTAACAAGGATTATAGCTCAGATAATATCACATAGATATATTGTAAATATTTTGTTAATCTAAAGGTCTGCGTTGCGGAATGGATCGTTCAACAGAGACAGGGGAGGCACACTCCCTCTGCTGATGAGATGTGGAGGGACGCAGAGAGGAGCTGGACACTCTCCGGCATTTACAGAACGTGTCTCTTCTCTCCCCAAAACCGCTTGACTGTGGAAATGCAAAAAGATATTATTTCCGGCTGCAGGAGTCTCCTGTCCTGTGTTTCCAGCAGCTGTGTGTTTGCAGCCTGGCTGAAGGTTTGCACACGGCTCAGGAAAGCGGCTGCTGAGCCTGGCTTCAGGGCGGATCGATGTCACTCTCGCAGCCTGTGTTGCAGCGGGCTGGTTGCAGGTATGGGTCTGGGCCTGCGGTCGACAGGGGAATGCTCTTCGTACCCCCAAGGGTCTTCTTCCGATGTGTGTGGCTGTGGGACACACAGCCTGCCCTCCCGTCTCTCTTTCCGTGTTGGGCAGCTGGAGAGCCAGTGCGTTGGACGGGAGCAGGCCTGGCTGGCCCAGGAGGTGGCATGTAGCTGGATGCCAGAGCATCTTGGGTCCATCCACCTCTCCAGCGTGGATCCTGAGGAGGGGCTCCAGGCCGGGGAGAGGAGAAGGCACCTCTGGCTGCACTTGACCTTGTCCTGCTAATGTCTTGGAGCATCTCAGCCAGAACCAGGAGGTGAAGTCAGGCAGTGGGAGCCGAGTGGGGCCTGCACACGGGGAGGCCCAGGCCAACAGGTCAGTGGCTGAATTGCTTTTTCCTGATGCCGGGGTTGGCTTGCATCAGTGAGAACTTGAAAGAGGAAGTTACCTTTTCTGCTGTCTTCTTGTTTTCTTCAGTGGGTGCTATGGTTTGAGTATTTGTCCCTTCCAAATCTCTTGTTGAAATGTGATCCCAGCTGTTGAAGGTGGGCCTGGTGAGTGTTCATGAGTGGTTTGGTGCTGTTCTTGCGGTAATGAGTGACTTCCCACTCTACTATTGCCTGGGAGAGCTCATCCTTGTAGACAGAGCCTGGCACCTCCCTCTCATTGCTCTTGCTTCCATACTCACCATGTGATCTCAACACATGGGCTGCCCTTTGCCTTCTGCCATGAGTGGAAGCTTCCTGAGGCCTCCCCAGAAGCAGATGCCTGTGCCATGCTTCCTGTACAGCCTGCAGAACCATGAGCCAAATAAACCTTTTTTCTGTATCACTTACTCAGCCTCAGGTATTCCTTTATAGCAACACCAATGGACTAAGACAATGGGATATTACTGAGGCTCTGGATGATTTGTTGGTGGGGACAGCCACTGGCGTTTGGCTCCTGAATCCTGCAAATGTGATGAGCTGTGTTGTGCAGACACCTTGAGTGAGCATCCGAATCCCATGGAGAGCCCTGCGGTGGTCCTGGGGCTCGGCCCCACTTGAGGGGTTAACGGCACCACTGTCTGTTGTTCTGGTCCACTGAGGGAATCCTCCCCATGCTGGGTGCTGCACTGTACCAGCTGCGTTCATCTGCATGACCACCCTAGGCAGGGGCACGTTACTAACCCTCCTTTTGCAGAGCTGGGGTGCTGACATAGGACAGTTTGGCACTGCCACCCCCTTAGTGGCCCTGGAGGAGCCAGGATTGACGGGGAGCAGCCTTCAGAGCCCCACCCTCCACCCCATCCTCTATATCACCTTGGAACCAGCCCCCCATGGAGACCTGGTACACCCCATTGCCTGGAGAGTCCACGTTTCTCGTCCTTCGCCATCAGCTCTGTGACACTGGACCATTTTGTGGCCCGTGTGACCTTTCCTACCTCCATAAGAGGGAGATGCCAGGTCCATCTCATGAGGGCCTTGAAGACACAGCAGGGTGATCCACGTCCCTGTGTATTGAGGCACCAGGCTCTGGAAACACCAAGGCTTGCTGGCTTGCTCTTATTTACTAATTATTTATTAGTTATAATTATTTATTTAATTAATTGTACTTATTTATTAATGTAAACACATCAGGCCCTGCTCCGCCAGGCGGACCCCAGCCCTGCCAGAGCTGCCCTCCTGCTCTGCTCCTCCTCTTCTGGTCCCTGTGAAGTGACCTGCTTGGCTGCTGATATTTGGGAAAGGTGAGTTGCTCTCCCAGCCGCAGGCTCTGGAGGCTCCCGGCAGGGAGACTGTCAGGCAGCAACTCCATGTTCCCGACGCGTGACCGGACCTCCAGAGCCAGAGATACTCATTTCCACATGGCCCCGGCTGTTGACGATGACCTTAAGCTCACCAGACCAATCTCCTCCCAAATATGGAGGATCTGGCCCCCAAATATGGAGAGGGCTGGCCGACCTTTGCCGCAGTCATTTTTCCATCAGAAGGTGGCTTGATTTGATGGGTTTTATGGTTTTGTTTAGAGACTTTCTCCCCTAATGGTCTTTACATTTCATATGCGTGGTCCGAGATCTTTTGGCAAAAGGCATGCTTTAAAAATTGAATAAATAAATTATGGAGAATGGCTTATTTAAAGCTCTGTAGGCTGATGGGGGAAGAGAGGCGGCAATGAACATAAGTTACCGGCTATCGTTATTTATTAATCGGGTGTTGGTATGATTGGATTACGTCGTATCCTATTTAATGCTTGGGCAGCTATGAACTGATGGGGGTTAGAAGTAAGTTGTTCTGAGGATAGGCCTTCTGCAGCCTGCAGCTTTTTCTCAGGTTATCTTACTCTTTTCCATCTTCCCTCAGATATAAAGAAGGGATTATATAACTTGTTTTATCAGTTCTTATATTTTAAGATAAAAATGGAATACCAGTGCTGGGCTGAAGGCTATAAAATTGTGATCAAGAGTCCGTAAAATTATAGAACTTACGTTTTCTTCAGAAGAGAGAGGATTCACAATGACTTTATCCTTAAAGGTGCTGGACACTTAAGGATTGACCTGCACAGACATGTAAGATACTCTTCCATGTGGAGCAAAAAAATAGAGTTATGTGCTTGAAAGGTTAATGGCTGGTAAACGTCAATTTTCTTCAATCCTGGCTAATAAAAATAGCTTATAAGACATAAAATGTCATGCTGCCAAAATTACAAGGGCCTTTGAAATCCATTTTGAAGTCTCGTATCCTTCGTAAATGGTAGTGGGGTGGGGGTAGTGTGAGCTTCAAGTGTTTTTTTGTCATGGTTGAGTGATGGCACTTTTGCGGGGAGGTCGAGGCAGCTCTGGAGTGGTGAAGATGTCTTCCTGTCTTCCTCTGGGGTGTTTTTGGGTTAAACATTTACCATCCTCTGGATTCACAGTCTGGGAAACTTCTTGAGGCACATCTTTGTTGCAGTCGATCTAGCCGCCCTGACACACTTGGACCCTACGGGGCGATGTTAAATACTATAAGCACAATATTCTCTAAAAATCTCATTTCTAAATATGATGGCAGTGACAGGCTTTTGGTAGAATCCCTGACATTAGAATGGGTCTGTCTTCACTTTTTGGGTTGGAATTTCAGCACATCAAGATTTTGGAACTCTCCAGGGTTTTAAAGGGATGGACCGGGGGCTGGGAGAATAAGGACTTCTTCCTACTAGCATCTCTACCCCCATGGCCCCATCTCATCTGCTTTACTTGGGGTGCAAGTTTGAGGGGACAGCGCAAAGGCTCTGCAATGAGAGCAAATGTGGAGAGCCTGGCTTCCGAAATAATTGCTGATCGTGAGTTAATTTCCCAGTGCCCTTTGGGGCTGGCATCCTCTGCTGTATTAAATCCAGCCCATTGACAATGGCGCTCCTTCTTCCTAAGTGATAGAAGACAGCCCTCAGCATCCAGCCCTGCTGAGTCAGCACAACAGAGAGGCCAGCGGGCTTTCTTTGTCATTTCTTTGTGAGCAGAGGATTAAATTGCCCTGTGGGCTGGCACGGAGCCACGGGCCGTGGCTTTGCATCCTACAACGTGAGGCCCTGGCCTGGGGGTTCTCAGGTCTGTGCTCCCATCCCAAACATCTCCCACGCTCTCCCCTGGCCTCTTCTTACAACGGTGCATGAAGCCACGTGAACTGAACATCAGAATTGGATTTTTCCACCCCACCAACCTGGAGGTTGTGCCTTACCCTGGGGAAGTGAGAGAAGGTGCCCCTCACGAGATGGTTCTGTCACAGTGCCATGGTCCTGCTTTTGCCTTTTTGCAATGGAAAGATGAAAACGAGGTGTCGCTAAGCTCTCCCCTCAACGTGCCAAGATTCTGTTTTCGGGGGTAGGCTGGGACTTGGGGCTGACCCACATGGGTTTGCACGTGCTATGTTTAAACAAGGCAGCTCGCTGATTGGGGGCAGGGTGGGCAGGGAGCCGTGTGCGTGGAGGATGGCCAGAAAGGGGGGGGACCAGGAGGCAAGGCGCTCCAATTGTACTTGGTGGCTTCCTTCTTTCACTTAAAATTGTGTCATTAATGGCTTTTCCTCCCTTTACAAAAGAAGCCCCAAGAAGAGTTTTTTCATGCCAGGCCTCCTCCTCCTCCTCTTGGCAGCCCCGAGGCTGCAGCCTGCTGGCACTCAGCATTGTCAGAGACATGCCCCATTGTTGGGTTCTAAAAGGAGGATTCTGGAAGGATATCACTCTCCGACGTGCACATAAAAAGTCCCCCAGTGGCTTTCTAAGGTTGTGGCTTCAAGGAAGCACTAATTAATCACTTCCTCCAGCCCCAGTGGGACAGAGGGGCTGCTCCTGAGATAGGGAGGCTGCAGCTGCCCCGTGTCTATCTTCTCCTCTCTGCCAGGCAGAAAATTACATTATTTCCTCATTTTGAAAGGTGCTTGTTTTGTCAGGAAGACATCTCTTCTGTGCAGTTATCTAGGAATTGTCTTACTGCATTTCTCCCTTATCAGTTTTGAAATAATATTATTTCCTTCTTGCTTAAATGCCATATGGGTCAAAACTTTTGTTGTTGGAAAATGGCACCATCAATGAGTGCACTGTTTGTTGCAGAAGCTCCTGGTCACCCTCAGAGGTGACAAATGCCCAGTTCGGGGAAGTACCATGGGCAGTTTGGGGGATTACTGTGTGCAGTTGTTTGGGGGGGTACTGTGTGCAGTTTGGGGCAGTACTGTGTGCAGTTTGGGGGAGTACTGTGCACAGTTTGGAGGAGTACTATGTGCAGTTTGGGGGAGTACCATGCACAGTTTTGGGGAGTACCATGCAGTTTGGGGGAGTACTATGTGCAGTTTGGGGAAGCACCATGTGCAGTTTGGGAGAGCACCATGTGCAGTTTGGGGGAGTATTGGGGGAGTACTGTGTGCAGTTTGGGGGAGTACCATGTGCAGTTTGGGGGAGTATTGGAGTACCATGCGTAGTTTGGGGAAGTACCATGTGCAGCTTGGGGGAGTACTGTGTGCAATTTGAGGGAGTACCAAGCATAGTTTGGGGGAGTACCATGCGCAGTTTGGGAGAGCACCATGCACAGTTTGGGGGAGTACCATGTGCAGTTTGGGGGAGTACCATGTGCAGTTTGGGGGAGCACCATGCGCAGTTTGGGAGAGTACCATGTGCAGTTTGGGAGAGTACCATGTGCAGTTTGGAGGAGTACCGAGCGCAGTTTGGGGGAGTACTGTGTGCAGTTTGGGGGAGTACCATGCACATTTTGGGGGAGTATTGGGGGAGTACCGTGTACAGTTTGGGGGATACCATGTGCAGTTTGGGGGAGTACTGTGTGCAGTTTGAGGGAGTACCAAGCGCAGTTTGGAGGAGCGCCGTGCGCAGTTTGGGGGAGCACCGTGCGCAGTTGGGGGAGCGCCGTGCGCAGTTGGGGGAGCGCCGTGCGCAGTTGGGGGGAGCGCCGTGCGCAGTTGGGGGGAGCGCCGTGCGCAGTTGGGGGGAGCACCGTGCGCAGTTTTGGGGAGTATCATGTGCAGTTTGGAGTACTGTGTGCAGTTCGGGACACCTGACTGTGCTTTTCTGAAGGATTCTGGATTCTGAGCATCACTGGGGGTGGAAGCAAACACTTATCTACTGATTTCCTAACATATTGCACTGTTAATCTCAACTTGCCTTCTCCCAGTGGAACTGCTCTTGCTGAGACTGTAGCCCCTCTCTAGGAAGTTATTTGATTTTTGATGTAAAGAAAAGGATTAATGTGGCTGGATTTTGATAAGGCTGGCCGCCTGGCACATCAGCGACACTCTCATCCCGCCAGTATCACTGACAGTGGGTTCATTATGCAGGAGCACTGCAGAGTGGTGATACGGGACGTGCAGAGATAATTGTAGTTTTGCTATTTAAAAAATAAGTCTAGTGCTTTACAATGTTTAAGTGATAACCTGTTTAGAAAAACTCACAGTGCCTGTCTTTTGGCACAGAAAAACCTCTTCTAGCAGCTTGACTTGGATTTTATTAATCTATTTTTATTTTCCTGAGTATAAATTGAAGTCTCATTTCTGTTTGAACTCTTAAGCTAGAACTTAAGACCAGAAGTGCACATTTGCACTTTCAAACTCAACATATTTCCAGGGGTTTTATAGCAATGTTGTGCTTATGCCTTTGCCTTTCAGTGATCTCAAGCTTTGAGATTAGATGCACTTGGTTAGACTCAATGTAAGTACATTGCTCTATGGTGGGTGTTTTTTGATCAACGTGCTAATCTTGGTGTTTACCTGGGGTTGCGAGAAGAGAGGATTAGGAGGCCGCACTTGAGCAGTGGCTAAATCCCATGCTATGTCCCTGCTGTCTTTCTGTCCCCACCAGGAGAATGACAGGGCTGTGCCTGGCATCCCTATGCCGTTCTTGGGATGATGTTCTGTGACTCTCTCACTAGCTTTGCTGCTGCTCTTGTGGCCAAGTCAGCTGTTTTGATGGGATGGACATCCATGGAGGCCAAGGATGGTGGTCCTGGGCAGTGGAGATTCCATCACTGTGGCTCTAGGAAGTCCACAGGGTCAGGGGCTGTTGGGCACAGGGAGGCACGGGAGCCAGCAAGATGCTGCACTTTTCATAAATGGATCACATTGTCCATTTTGCTGTTAGCGGGGTTTTACTTCCTAGACACCTGTGGGTTCCTGGATATCAAAGTAGTTGTAGTCATCTTTGTCCCGTTCAGCAGGGGATCCTAGAGACTCTCAGGTTCTCTAAAACCTTTGAAGGCTCTGCTCTATGCAGGTTAAAGTCCAAGTGCACCATTCCAGGCCCTCCACGCAGTGGTCCCCAGGCCTCTTTCCCTTTTTCCCTATGCCACGCCCACCCGCTTCTAGGCACCACACTGGTCTGCCGGCTGAGCTTGCCAGAATTCGCTAGCCCTTCCCTCAGGTGTTCCTTTGTTCTCGCTGCCACCCTCTGACTGACTTGCCATTTCCCCTGTGGGAATCTTCCAGGGCTTCTGAATTCAAGAGTTACCCCTCCACTAAGCCCTCTTTTGCTGTCCTCTCCCTTCCCCTCTACCTGAGCTAAGACGAATTATTTCCACCTCTTTTGTCTCAGTTTTATTACAGTGTATAATGATACAGCGTTCTTATACTGTCTTCCATATCTTCCTAAATTGTGGCCTTGTTGTGACTTTGTGTGTGCGTGTGCGTGTGTGTGCATGTGCTGGATAGCAGCGAGAAAAGTGTGAGGGGTGTGTATGATGGAACTGGGAAGAGAGACAAGTACCTCAGTGCACTCACCTGAAGCCTCCTTCCCAGGAGGGAATCTTCATAATGAAAAGGAGAGGAGCCTTCTACCACCTCGTGGAGGGGGTGGCGGTGGTGGAAGGCTGGCACTGACAACAAGGAAATATGAAAACATTATAATTGGAAAAGGATGGGCATAAAATGAAAAAGCCAAAGTATGTTTTATTTTGCACCTGTGTATTAGGGCTTGCTCAGTTTATTTATTAAGCCATTATCAAAGTAAAGTAAGACAAGTGAGTCTTAGTCTAATGAAATTGCCCCTCTGTGGGCCATGTTGGCATCAGGTATCCAGAGCATAATTGGATAACAATGACAATTACTGTGTCGGGAGTTTCAGCACCGGACGGCCTCGGCTTTCCCGTGCTTTCTGTGCGGTGCCGCTCATGAGCATTCTGATGGAGCAGGGGAGGGCCGGCTTTTCCAGCTCTGGTTCCGACTTGGAACTGCAGGGTGGGTGCCAATCAGGCCTAATGGGCCCTCACATCTCAGCCCCTGGCGTTGATCTCAGATTCAGAGCCTGCGTTATGGCCCAGGTGAAAAGCACGTCTGTTGCCATTTGATAAACTTTCACTCAGTGGCAGTTTGCCTCCTCCGGGCATCTGTGAGCCAGGCAATTGTCTGTCTTGGGGTCAGGGGGCCAAGGAGCCCCACCTGTGACTTCTGCTTCATTTGTTAAAGTGTGGACTCATTGCCTCTCCTGCCAGCTATCCTTCCATGAGTAACTCCGTTGCCTGTATCGTTTCACTGCTGAGAATTGGACACCTCTGTAAAAATTATATTGACCTGCAGGAACTAAGATCTACAAGTGCCTGTGTGCTTAAATGTGCAGGAATCAAACTGCTTGGCTGATAACCTTTTATTGATTCATCTCCTTTCACTCCTTTGCTGAGCCCAAGGCCTCCTCAGATAAGGAAGGGATGTGCTGGTGTTGTGGCCAGGCATGGAAGTTCTGACTCTAGATGTTGAAATGATGTGTTTGCAGGCTGAGGACATGGACCTTTATCACGGTCTGTGGCGACCTCAGGCTGTGGCCCATCTGGCTGGGTGATGCAGCTGCTCCTTCTGCTCTGAGAAGCAGAGGCCCTCTTGTGCTGGGTGCTCAGCCCTTGGGAAGTGGCTCAGCTTCCCTTTAGAGTCTCCCTGAAGTGTTTACAATAATTGTTCTGAGAATGTTCAAAATGCAAGGGAAATAGAGGCCGTTTGGCAGGGACTTTGGGAGAGAAGGGGAGTGGTCCATGCAAGATCTTTTCTCCCCTCTAGAACAAGGAGCTGAGACTTTGCTGGCTCCCCCTCCCCAGCCTGTGGGAGCCCAGTGGATAGAGGAAGAGCAGCCTCACAGCAGTCAGGCCTGCCTTGGCTGGGCATGCCACTTACCTGGGAGGAGTTGATTTGACGGACTTCTCTTCGTAGGTGGCGGCTGTCTTTGGATTGCAATGGCAAGGGCTCTACTGGGGAGATTCGTGATTGACTTCTGGAGGCTTTGCCGTAGCAGGGTTCAGTATGAGCCGCTGAAAGTGGATGCATCTGCTGGGGGAGCTGGGACCAGCGTGCTGAGAGTGGAGGGGCTTTGTGGCTCCCTTCTCTCTTATTCTAAGATCCTCCCCACAGACCTCTATTTTGAGGGATGAGAAGCCAAGTGGGCGTGACTGACGTTCCTGAGGGCTGCCCCATTAAAGTCTCTGCCACAGCCTTTTATTAAGCATGTTATTAAATGAGCATCTGGGAACATTCTACATGGTGGGCAGAGCCAGGCTCCAGAGGGTCACAGCAAGGTGCTCGTGCTGTCTACCTGGCTGTAACGCTGCCCCAGTGGGGCTTCCTGGATTCCCTCCCACCCACTTGGCTGGAACTCCTTGGCCCTCCTTCCCTTTCCTTGGTTAGCACCTACGGAGCCTCCTCCCAGGCAGCAAGGAAACCCTTGGCCTTTTCCCAGAGGGGCCTGGCAGCCCCTGCGTCTCCGGACCTCTGATTTAGGGAACTGGCCCCGGGGTTCATGTTACCCTCTTTCTCCAGCAAGAGGCTCAGCTCCTAGGGGTGGGGACGGGGCCTTCCATTTCCCACAGTCTCCCACGGGCACCGGCTTCCTGAGTGGGGGAAGGCTCCTGCATCCTCTGTCTAGAGCAGGTCACCCTCAGTGTCCCCAGGGATGGGCCTCGACAGCGGAGAGCAGTGAAGCCGGGACTGGGGGTCTCCACCAAAGTGCGAGGACATTGTTTCCCGGGAACGTAGACATGGCCCGTCCTTCCAATTTCCGAGAAATAGGGGCAGTCTGGACCTTGATGTGCAAGTTCCTCATTTTGTGACGTTCTGTGCACCAAGCGCAGCAGATCTGCAGGCTGAGCTGCGGGCGGCCAGGTGCTGCCTGCCGGCTGGGGCTGTTGTGAGTAACGGGGTGATTGCACAGACGCCAGGATTCCCGTGAGCCTGGCCTGCTTGAAGATACAGATACTCGGAGGGAAAGGGGACGTCTCCACCAGGGCCTGTTGGTTGCAAGGAGACGGTCTCCTCCAGGCAGTGGAGACCTGGCCCAGTGTTAGCTGACTCCGTCGGTGGGGTTGTCTGCAGCTGGGTGGGCTGGGTGGGTGGGGCGGGCGGGGACGGCTGTGAAGTGTGGGGCCTCCCAGGTGGGACTGGGAACTCACCCACCCCTGGGCTATGGGTCTGTGCCTGCCAGCCTTGACTGAGTCTGCCAGGCTGGGTGGGGTGACCCTGGGCTGTGCGTGGGATGGGCTGTCTGAGCAGGACGGGAGGGTGAGAATTCAGGGGGAGGGTGAGAATTCAGGGCCAGGGTACACATAGGGTGATGGTGCGGGGAGTTGTGTGGGAACGATGGCATATTTTCACCTGAGATGCCCAGGAAGGTGGAAAGAGAGGACGTGAACTGCCTTTTGTTCAAACATAGGCTGTTAGAGCCAGAAGCCACCCAAGCAGACACTCCCTCTCTGGGGCCTCCCAAGGCGGGGGGCGTGTGACGCGTGTGAGGACGCCAGGTGTGGGCCGCGGCACACACAGCCCCTGCCTTGGAAGACGGTGCCCTGGTAAGTTCTCTTGTAACATGGCAGTAGGGGTCGATGTCCCCACTCTCACGAATCTTCCTTTTTCCCGTGGAAGGCAGGCTCCAACTAGAAAGCCAGGGTTTCATGGCATTATCTAGCCTTTACTGTGTTTATTTATAAGCACAACGCTAGGGTAGTGATATAAAGTTCCCTTTCAGATACACGGACTTATGTGAAATAATGGAGCCAATTAAAATAAATGCAGAGGCCCTGAAATCTAGTGGTGGGGATGTGGGGGCACCACAGTTCCAGCACCCCTGGGCTAACGTGGCTTTGCAGCATCCCTGTGTGTGAAGCGCCGGCCACACCGGCCTCCCTGGTGTGCGGTTTCGATGCTCTTGAGTCCCTAACAGCTCTCACCTCGCTACCCTCCCTGTTTCCGCGAGTGAAGGAGAGTAGGTGGCGGGGTCCAGGAACAGCTCACCCTGCTGCCCGCTGCCTGCTGCGTTCCTCTTTCGGGTGGCTTTGCTTTCTCTTTTTGTCTCCACTGCTGGCTTTCCATTTTCCAGGGTGACTGAATGTTTCCCATTTAAGTTGTGAGTTATTAAAGGAAACTAGGAGGGACATAATGGTAGAAATGGCCTGCAGATGGGGCCTAACGCCTGGCTGGGGTCAGAGCTGGCGCTGGAATTCAGGACAGCCCAGATGGAGACGACCGTGCTTGGCTCTGTCATGGGTTCACGGCCCGGGAGGCTCCAGCAGGTTCTCACTGAGTGCTGTGGTCTCAGTGTTGGAGTTCTCCGCGGATTCCTGTGTTGAAATCCTCACTGCCAAGCTCATGGTGGTATCAGGTGGGGCTGCAGGGTGGTGAAGAGGTCACGCAGGTGCACCCGTCATGCGTAGGATGAATGCCTTAGAAAAGGGACCCAAGAGAGACCGGCTGCTCCTTCCCCCACGTGGAGACACAGTGGGAAGGCACCATCCGTGAACCAGGAATTGGCCCTCACCAGACACGGAACCTGCCGGCGCCTTGACCTTGGACTGCCAGCCTCCAGAGCCATGAGCAACCAGTGTCTGTTGTTTGTGGGCCACCCAAGGGAAGGGGCTTTGTGACAGCAGCTAGAAAGACTGACACCAAGTGCTCCTGGTGGTCTGAGGTCCCTCCCAGCCCTGCCTCCCGGCAGCCATACATGACCCAAGGGAGAAGTCAGGAAGTCACGTGCACTTGCCGCTGCCTCCAGGATGGCAGGATAAATCCTCAGTGTTGGGGGGCAAGGCTGACCGCAAAGCAAACACCAAACCAAAGAGGGGCATTCCCGCCGCCTCCTCCCCTGGAGGGGACGCACCCCATCCCTGTGCTTTCATCATGAGGGGTTATGACCATGTCTCGTCTGCCGTCCGACATGATTGCCGACATGTTAGACACGAAATAAAACACACTGGCTCTGCAGAGTTAGCAATTCCTGGCCGTCATTCTGAATCTATTTGAATGTTTGCTCGAAAATTCCAAACTGATATGAAGGGAGCAGCCGGAGAAAAGCAGCACACTGCAGGTCGGGCCAGTCAGCAGCCACAGTCACGTTGGAAGAAGGAAGAATGCACCTCGGGAGCACGCGTGGCATATTGTGGTTTCTTCTAAAACTAAATTCACGGCCAGGCGCGGTGGCTCACGCCTGTAATCCCAGCACTTTGGGAGGCCGAGGCGGGTGGATCATTTGAGGTCAGGAGTTCGAGACCAGCCTGGCCGACACAGTGAAACCCCATCTCTACTAAAAATGTAAAAATTAGCCAGGTGTAATGGTGTGCACCTGTAATCCCAGCTACTTGGGAGGCTGAGGCAGGAGAATCATTTGAACCTGGAAGACGGAGGTTTCAGTGAGCCAAGATTGCGCCACTGTACTCCAGCCTGGGAGACAGAGTCAGACTCAGTCTCAAAAAAAAAAAAAAAGAAATTCACCTTTGGCTCTATCCCTCTTTCATAAAACATTCTGTATTTTCCAAATGCCAAAAAAATTATTGTTAAAGACATTAGAAAACAGAAAAGTACAAAGAATAAAAGGGTAACTTCATTTCCCTCCTCTGAACAAACCACTTTTAATCTTTGGCATGGTGCGTGTGTGTGCATGTGTGTGTGTGTATGTGTATCTGTACTTGCACCTCCACACACAACTGGATGAGCATGGTGTGTGTGTACACATGTGATGTGTTCATATGTGCACATGTGGGTGCCTTGTGCACATGTGTGTGGCTGTGGGATGTTCGGATGTGCATGTGAGTCGGTGTGTGTGCATGCCCACAAGACACACGTAAGTGTGATGTGCTGTGTGTGCACACAGATGAGCATGTGTGAAGGGGTGCATGAGAGTGGTGCATGGGTGTGGTGTGCATGTGTGTGCGTGTGTGTGATGTATGTGCATATGCACGTGTGTGCTGTGTGTGTCGTGTGTGCATTTGCACGTGTGTGCTGTGGTGTGTGTGATGTGTGTGCATTTGCACGTGTGTGCTGTGGTGTGTGACGTGTGTGCATTTGCACGTGTGTGCTGTGGTGTGTGTGACGTGTGTGCATTTGCATGTGTGTGCTGTGGTGTGTGTGTGGTGAGTGGATGGGAGGATATTTCCAGTGCTCTCCTCCTGGGACTGATGCCATGATGAAAATCTGTGTAAACCATACAGCACATCTCTCATCATTTCTTTATGATGAGTCATTAGAAGCAGCATTCTGAATTTCTGGTTCAGAAGCTCTGTTTGTTATGTGGCCCTGGATCCACACATCTAAACGATGTTTCAGAAAGGTGGTGCCAATTTATATTCCCAGCAACGACACTGGCTGTGCCATGTCCCCACTGCCACCCTGGCCCTAGTTCTGTCATGTGGGCATTCCTTTGGATGTGCTTCCCAAGTTGACAGGTGTGAGGTGGCCCCAATCAATCCCACATTTACTCAATTAGTGAAGAGGCTGAGCACTTAAAAATCTGCTTAGCTTTGGCTGGGCACGGTGGCTCATGCCTGTAATCCCAGCACTTTGGGAGGCCAAGGTGGGCAGATCACGAGGTCGGGAGATCGAGACCATCCTGGCTAACATGGTGAAACCCTGTCTACTAAAAATACAAAAAAAAAAAAAAAAAAATTGGCCGGGCGTAGTGGCGGGTGCCTGTAGTCCCAGCTACTTGAGAGGCTGAGGCAGGAGAATGTGTGAACCTGGGAGGCGTAGCTTGCAGTGAGCCGAGATTGCACCACTGCACTCCAGCCTGGGCAATAGAGCAAGACTCCATCTCAAAAAAAAAAAAATCTGCTTAGCTTTCCTCCTTTCTTTTTTTTGTGCATCGCGTGTGTGTTTGCGTTTTCTACTGAGGGTGGTGGGAATGGCCTTGTGCAAACACAGAGATCCACTGGGGCATCAGACATCTGTCTTCCACCTACAAACACAGATTCTGGGTCTGTCCAGCCACATCACAGAGGTCACATCAGTCTCCAGGGCTGTTTGTGACTTGATTCATGCAATCCTAGTGCCTTCTTAGAGTTTGTCCCTAAGTGTTTAACATATGCCCAACATATAACATATGCCTAGCATGTGCTTAATATGTGCACCAGACAGAGGTGCTGGTGGTGTGGGAGGCTCAGGGAATCTGTTTTATCCAAGGATCATTAGTTATATTGATAAACAGGCAAAACCCATCCAAACTGGCTGAAGCCCCCAGTGCAATGTTTCTGAAAGGGAATGGGCTTTCTAGGGCCTGGAACCAAAGAATAAAAGTTTTCATCAAAGGGCAGATAGTCATTATTTTAGGCTTGGCGGGCCAGATGTCAGGACCCACTCACCTCTGTGATGTAGCTGAAAAGCAGCCTTAGGAGATATGTACATGAATGGGTGGGGCTGTGTGCCAATAAAACTTTATTTACAACAGGCTACAGCCAGGTTGGGCCTTGAGCTGTGGTTTGTCCGTCCCTGCTCTGTAAGGACACAGCCCCTTGCTGCTGCTTCTCTACTTTATGCCCCCGTTTTTGCTCTCTGCTCAGCCCAGCTTTTCCGGTTTTTTTTTTTTTTTTTTTTCAGCACTTAGAGGAAAACGGCCCCTGGCTGAGAGCCAAGGCTCTACCAGCCTCTTTGGCCCTCCTAGTGGCATTATAAAGTCTGGTGTTATTGGCCCCATTTGACAGGTGGGAAAACAGACCAGAAAGCCGGTGTGACATCGCCAAGGTTACGAAGCCACGAAGCAGCGGAGCTGGGCGTCGAACCCACAGCTGCCTGCTCTTGACACTGGCCATAGGAGTACAGCATAGAGCAGGGGCAGGACGGGTCCGAGGCCGTGGCGCATGCCTGTGAGCCACAGCACCCAGGTGTGGAGAAGAAGGAAGGAGGGGAAGCAAAACTCGGAAAAGAGCCGAAAGACCTGGCCTGTGCGGCCCCTCTGAACCTGCCACGGAGCATTTTTTGCTGGGCAGATAACGATGGCACCATAATGATGACTATAATAATGAAAGATAAAGGAAATGAAACATTATTAACCATTGATGGATAGTGCATTCAGTTTTCAATTTAATGATCTGCAACTGCAAATCTATAGTCAAGAATGAACCAATTTCTCACTTCCTTTTTGCTCTGTTCATCCCAGATAAGGAAATGAAAGGATTACTCTGCAGACATGGAACCCAAATGTCAATGTTCTGCCTCATTAGAAGACCTGGCGCAGACGCCCCCGAAAGCCCACGTGGTTCTGGTGATGTTACCCGGCTCACCTGGCCAGGGGGCTGGGGATGGCCATGGGCGCCCACACCAACCTCTGGCGTCAGCAGGCAGGAAAGGTGGCTCAGGGGCATCCCAGATCTGGACGCCTGATCCCTCTCTGTGAGTGCCCTGGTGCTGGCTTCTTTTCCTCCCCCCTTCCTGCGAATGTGCCCCAGATTCCAGGTGTTAAATCTTGTGCTCCGGATGTGCCAGCCCATCCTAACGAGGAGCAAGGGATCAAAGGGAGATGGTCCTCAGACTGATGGCGAGTTGGCCAAGGTGAGCATTCGTATCTCCTTCTCAATGCCCTTTGCATTGAACGCTGAGATGAGATGCAACTCAGACTCCCAGATCTGGCCCTGCTTTCTTCCCGGCTTGATTAGCTGGACAGGAGGCAGTGCAGGGTGAGAGCCTTCTGTTCAAAGCCAGACCTAAGTCCAGAGGAGTGCATGTGCTGGGACTGGGGTTAATGCTGACGAGCTGCCTCCCTGTGTCATATGGACTTGAGGACCCACTTGCTTTGCAAAGCTCACTTGTCCAGCTGTTTCACACATGTGACCCCATGGAACCTGCCAGACCCAGCCACCACAGCTTCTGCGGAGGGCATGGATCAGGCATGTTCTTTCCATGCTACTTAGTGTGGAGGGGGGCGTGTGCGGGTTTCAGTTCAGAAGTCAAGAGTAGCAGCTGATGCTTTTACTTCAGGAGTGAAAGTATGAGTAAACCTCCTGCTCGCAGCTTTGTGCAAACAAACATATGACAGCGTAAAAGCTTTTTAACATCCCTGCGTATTGCTCTGGTTCACAAGACATTGAAAACCGAAAATAAAACAATGAGAAGGGATGCGTTTGCCAGCCCAGCTTGCAGGGAAGAATCCCGAATAGCTGACGAGTTCATTTTTACTTATTTATGGGCAAATTTCAAAGTTGCATCTGCTCCCACTTTGTGAGCACTCAGATATCCTCTGGGACTTTGTTTGTTTGTTTGTTTGTTGGTTGGTTGGTCTCTGTGTGACTGGCAGTTGCCTGAAGTTTGATATCAAATAGGTCAGATGGAAGAATGGAAAAGTTAATTCCAGAGAAGCCGATTGTCTTCAACACACTGGCTGTCACACTTCTCGATGGTGCTTCCTGGAGCACTTAATTTGTGGGACAGGTGTCTTAGTGGGACACGAATCCCCCAGCTGTGCAGAACAGTCAATGGCCACGGACTCCAGGTCCCCTCCCTTCCCTGCTCCTTGGCCCTGAAGCTGCAGGTCCTCTGTGAGCCTCAGTGTCTTCGTCTGAAAACCGGGATGAGACTCACAGCAGCCTTGTCGTGTGGTGAAGTGAGGGGAGCTTGTGTGTTGGTGACTTTGTGGGGTGCCTGGCGGGCAGTCCGCTGTCAGTCCACACTACATCTTCTTTAAAATAAGCACGAATAGGGGCACTCATGGCCAGCTTGGGCAACGTCGGGAGACCTGTCTCTACACTAATACAAAGCATAGCTGGGTGTGGTGGTGCACACCTGTAATCCCAGCTTCTCGGGAGGCTGAGGTGGCAGGATCACTTCAGCCCGGGAGATCAAGGCTGCAGTGAGCTATGATTATGCCACTGCACCCCAGTCTGGGTGACAGAACGAGACCCTGTCTCAAGAAGAAGGAAAAAGAGTGCTTATGGGGTCCTGTGAGTGGCTGAGCCCTATTCATTTTCTGCAGTGGGGTAGCATTCACAAGGGATGCCCCATTGACTTCTGTTCCCTCCCTGGGCACAGGGGTGGGGTGCGAGCCTGGAGTTTGGTGGACCGTCACAGGCATGCATCCCAGGCCACCGAAGACCCTGCCTACCCCATGTGGCCCTGGACCTCTTGCTGGCGTGGTGCATTCGGTGTGGGGAGGGAGTCTGTGTCTGCATCCCTGCCTGCCAGCCACTCCCCCTAAGTGAGGCCTGTGCGTGAGTCCCGCACAGGAAGCATCCGTCATGGCAAGAAGAGGCATGCAGGGACCAGCCTCCTGGGGTTGCTGTGGAAGAGGAGCCTGAAGCTGGGAGGACAAGGCCGGTGTCCGGGCGGCACTGTGGCATCAAGCTGCATCTGTTAGGATGCACCCCGGAGTGTGGTGGAAATCAGCGCGAGGGCTCCGTTATCTCAATGAAATAGGAGTTCCACAGCACGAAAGGAAATGACAGCCAACAGGATTTGGTAGATTATATTTATCCAAATGTGCTGGTGAAAGAAGGCTCTGGTCTGTTTTTATTCTCACGATTTTGTTTTTGCCAAGTAGAATGCATTCCTCAGGAGAGGTCTTTGGGTGCAAGATCCAGTTACATTTTCCCAGAAAAAAAAAAATCCCTTTTCATGGGATTGGCTGTATTTTCTGAGTGATCCATGAAAATGAGGATTTCTCAGTCTCCTGGATAGACCCCCAAAGTTGAACTATGTGACCTGCTAGAGCTGAAAACATCATGTTGTTCACTCTTGGCAGACAACCTAATGCCCCTGACAGCCAGAGTTCAAAGCGGTGGCCGTTGGTTGCCGGGTGACCCTTTGTCCACACTTAGGCTAGTCTTACGGATGCCTGGGTCTGGAGGAAGCAGGTGGTCAGGGGCTTTGCTCATTCAGGGCATGGCCCACTCAGTGCTGCCAGGAGCCCCTGAGCCCGGGCTGTGGGCTCTGATCAGTTCCTGATGAATGAGCTCTGTGCAGCCGGGCCCTGATGCCCATGGTGGCCTCACCAGGCAGGCCAGAGCTGTGGTTACCACTGGGGCCAGGCAGCCCTCCTGCTGCAAGGAGAGGGGGCATCACTGTCAGAAGCACAACTTTGCTGGGCTGCCGCGGCTGGCTCCAGACCTCACGGCAAATGAAGGTGCCAGCGACTCGAGCACACCTGCCCAGCACTGACATCGCCGGCTGCTCCGCAAAGCAGGGCGGCCAAACAATAAAAATATGAACAGGTTTGGCTTTTATCTGTGTCGGGAGGTTCAAGGGTGTTCCTTGTCTTCAGGCAACAATAAAATCATCATGTTCTGAGGCGGAAGTCATAGGCTCTCACTCTTCTAAATAAACTGGGGCTTAAAAGGAAAGTGGCTTATAGAGATGCTATTAGGGAAGGACAAAAAATGTTTTTAAGCTGGGAATTCCTTCTTCTTCTCAAGCAGTTAGAATGACAGAGTGGTTTATGAAGCACACTCTTCTTTAGAAGGTAGAAGGTGTTTCTTCCCTAAAGCCAAATGTACCATTTGCAGACACTCTGAGCAAGATTCTGGGGTGATGGGGAGGGCAGAGGAGAACGGGGTGCCCCACTGCACCCTGCCGTTGCTCGGTGGGCCTTGTCCTGGCCTAAACAGTGATGTGTGCTGAGCAGCGTGCTCCCAGCTCCCGGCACTGTCAGCTGTCAGCGTGCTCCCTCAGCCTATGGGTAGGGACACCAAGGCTCACAGGATGGAGTGACCAGCCCAGAGTCCCACATCTGAGCCTGGATCTGACCCAGGGCCATGTGACCCCCAGGCTAAGTCTTCTAGCCCTGAAGCCCTCTCTCCTCTGGGGGAGGCTGTTTCTGAAACTCTCTGCCTGCTCATGCCACCAGTGCATGCCAACAGTAAGGGGTACGGGGTGTCGCCAGCCTGCAGTGCTGTAGGAGAGGAACAATCTCTGTTCTGGTGCTGTGTGGGTGCCCAGGGGCATGAGTGCCTGGGGAGTGTGACCACAGGCCAGTGGCAGTCCCTGCCTTTGGATTAAAGAGGCCTTTGAGGCTTGCTTTTTGATGTCATGGAAAACAGCATATGACACCAAGATATCCCCATATCCAAAGAGACTTGCTGGGTTTAGCACCACAGAAGCCAGTCGCAGAGGAAATTGATGGTGTGGCAGACAGTGTGACATGTTGACTACCTGCCCTCGTCCTTGCAGATGGCATGGGCGCAAAGGGGATGTGGGATGAAGAGTTGAAACGAATGCCTTCTCCAGGCTTGCTGTCTTCCATTCTCCTGGAAGATGGCACAGGTGTAAGATTAAGACAGCCCCAATTTCTGTGTCACTGGAGAGAAGAGGACCCAGCCACCCATAGTTTGCTGTGACATGGGGGAGAAAGGACCTGGTACTCTTCCTAGCCTCTGAGGTTCAGGAACTGTTACAGAAAGGAGCCTTAACAACCCAAACCAATAAAAGTGGGCCATATTCCTGAAAAATCTAAGGGTCTGATGTTAGCTTCAGGCATGGCTGGATCCAGGAGTCCAAACACCGTTATCAAGAGCCTGTATCTTTCCACCTCTTGGCTTGGCCTTTTTTTGGTTCGTTCTGGAGTTTGGTTTGTTTCTTTTTCTTGACTTTATTCTCTAGCTAGATCTTCCCTCATGAGGCACCTGTGTGTCCCCCAACCTCTGTCCCACACTCAGTTCTGTCTCTTCAGCTTTCCTGCCTGCCCCCTGACAGTCCCTGCGAGTGAGAACCTCTCTTTTCTTTCCTTTTTTTTTGAGACGGAGTCTTGCTCTGTCTCCTAGGCTGGAGTGCAGTGGCGCGATCTTGGCTCACTGCAAGCTCCACCTCCCGGGTTCACGCCATTCTCCTGCCTCAGCCTCCCAAGTAGCTGGGACTACAGGCACCCACCACCACGACCGGCTAATTTTTTGTATTTTTAGGAGAGATGGGGTTTCACCATGTTAGCCAGGATGATCTCAGTCTCCTGACCTCGTGATCTGCCCACCTCAGCCTCCCAAAGTGCTGGGATTACAGGCGTGAGCCACCGTGCCCGGCCGAACCTCTCTTTTCTAGTCATCCTCCCCCAAGTCCTGTCACTGAGTCCCGCTGGCCTGACTCACACCTTGTAGTGAGTTGAATGGTAGCCTCCAAAAGATATGTCCACCCAGAATCTGTGAGCGTGACTTTATTTGGACAAAAGGGTCTTTGCAGATGTGATTAAGTTAATGATCTGGAGATGGGATCACCCTGTTGGGTCCCATATCCAGTGACAACACACGGCCATGTGAAGACTTGTGGAAAGGATGAGAACTCAAGACAGTACCGTGGTGTGTGGGCCCCAGGCCTGCTCTTGTGGCAGGAGGTCACATCTTACAGGTACCCGTTAGCTGTGTGACCCTGGACAAGCTTCTCACCCTCTCTGGACTTCAGTCTCCTCCAGAGTAAGGGGGGTAGTGGAATGCCTCCCTCATGTAGGGTGAAATAGCTAAGAATGCAAGGTGCTGCAAAGACCGCCTGTCGGCAGGAGCTGCCTGAGAGCCTCTGTTCCTCCCTAAGGCGGTGTGCCACAAGGCCAAACACGCGGGCACCCGCGCCAGGCCACCGGGTTATCAGGGGTTTCCAGTCTACACACAGTAGACTGGATAGGGTCACACAGACCCTATCCCAGTGACATGGCTTCGGAGACTCCGTTTCCGTTATCTTTTTTTTCCACTTTTGCTTTAGGTTCGGGGGTATGTGTGAAGGTTTGTCGCACAGGTAAACACGTGTCACAAGAGCTTATTATACATATTATTTCGTCACCCAGGACCTAAGCCCGATACCCAATAGTTATCTTTCCTGCTCCTCTCCCTCCTCCCACCCTCCTTGCTCAAGTAGCCCCCAGTGTCTGCTGTTTCTTTCTTTGTGTTCATAAGTTCTTATCATTTAGCTCCCACTTATAAGTCAGAACATGTGGTATTCGGTTTTCTGTTCCTGCGTTAGTTTGCTAAGGATGACGGCCTCCAGCTTCATCCATGTCCCTGCAAGCAGTATGGTGATTCCTCAAATAGCTCAAAGCAGAACTACCACTTGATCCAGCAATCCCATTACTGGATATACACCCAGAGGAATGTAAATCATTCTACCCTAAAGACACATGCACGCAAATATTCATGGCAGCACTGTTCACAAGGGCAAAGACATGGAATCAGCCGAAATGCCCATCAGTGACAGATTGGAGAAGAAAATGTGGTAGATATACACCATGGAATATTAGGCAGCCAGTTTCCTTTTCCGTAAGTAAGAACTGAGATAGTCCTTGCCTCGTGGGGTCGATGAGGATGTGAAACGCATCCACCCCAAGTCCTTTCTGAGTGGGCGCTGCTCTTTTTATTAGCGTGATTTTTCTTCCATTGCCATCCTCTGGTCTAATCTAGTGGTTCTCAAAGGGGGCAAGTCCAGCCCCAGGGGCACTGGGCAACTACTGGAGACGTTTTTGGTTGTCACAGCTTGGGGAGGGGTGCTGTTGGCATCCAGCACAGGGAAGCTGGTGAGGTGCTAGGGGGTCAGCATGGGGGTCTTTGTGGCCGTTTCCTCCTGTTTCACACTGTGGAGACCCCGGGACAGGTGAAGGCCCGGGCAGGACAGGTGGTCAGTGTGGGTGGAGCTTCCGCGAGGATGCTGGCCTGGCTCTGACCTTCGCAGAGAACCCACGTCCTCACGGGTGGTGGTGGCTTCAGTCAGCCTGGCCAGGCCGGCCACCCCCGCACTCCCTGATCCTGCTGGCATCATGGGCTGACCTGGAGGCTGGGGGGTCTGCCCATGACACCAGCCCATGGTGCCCTGAGCTGGGGTCTGCCCTGAGGCCAGGGCTGCTGACCTGCTAGAGCCCAAGGCCAGAGGTCTTTGAGGTGGGTCTGGGGCAATGGGGGTGAAGGCTCATGACCTGCCATCACCCTGCCCTGAGCTCTGTGGTCTCGCCGTCTGGGAGGGCAGCGGCCGAAGTGCACCGAGCTCCCCCCAGGGCAGGGCCCCGACTCGGCCTGCCCTACTCACAGCTCCCAGAGGAAACACAGCTGCTCTTCCCATCATCCTCCAGCCTATGCCCCTTTAACGGATGGCTGAGTGGCCTGGAAAGTCTGCAGAACTGGCCCACGGTCACCACCTTCAGGGGACAACACAGTTCATTCCACTGTGGGACCACACACATGCTGGACGCTGCTCTCTCCCCAGGCCTTACACCTGGCCTGTGTTGCTACACGCAGGGCCCCCGTCGCCCACTCCAGCAGCCTGGAGCCTGTGAGATGCGGGGGCATTGATGTCTGCTGGGCTGCCCTGGGGAAAGCTGAGCCCCCAACAGCAGAGCCGGAAGCTGGGACCCTTGTGTGTGAGGCCCGAGGACAGGCACCAGGCTGGACCAAAGCTCATGACCTGGCTACGGCGCTCAGTGTGAGTTCACAGGGCAGTGATTCTAAACCTGGCTGGTGCATCGGGCATAGGGTCACCCACTGGCTCCCAAACCGCACCCAAGCTCCACCAGGCCCAGGCCTCTGTCCCCAAAACATGGCTGTGGAGCTTTTCAGGAAAAAGAGAGTGAGCCCGTGAGAATGTCCCCGTGGATGGAGTCTCTGTCTGGCCTTGCACCCTCAATATCCTGGTGGAAAACAGCCTTTGGGGATGACTTTGTCGAAGGCAGGGAGTGTCATGAAAGAATGTGGCGTAATTATAAACACATTTGCATGTATTGATTATTTGATGAGTCAGGCTGTTGTATGGGAGGGGAAGGACACTTTGTTTTTAAAAATGCAGTTAAAGCACTGTCCCCGTTTCCTGGAAAGGTTTTTAATTTTGCTGAGGTTGGGACTTGTTTATTGATGTTTTACGCAGTGATTTTTATGGATACCTTGAGTTAGAACACCGACCATGGGGTATTGAGGGAGTCTGGAGTCCAGCACCTGAAAACACACTGACGAAGATGTGACCTCAGACTCACAGCTCGCTCTGTTGTCTGCTAGAGGATTGCGACGTTTGTCCCTGTCACCTGGCACGGCTGTGATGCTGAGATGCAGTTGTGGATGTACACACACTGCGACTGTTGCAGAGTGGAGGTAATTAATAGCAATGGCCACAACCTCCCTTTGGTGTCTCTGATTTCAATACTCATCAGTATCGAATAACTCCAGGAAGTTGCAGACTTGCGAGTGGCCCTGGGCGTCATCCTGCAGTTCTTATTTCTCGGTGAGGAAACAGAGGTTGTAGAATGTGGCCAGAAGCCTGGTCAGCAGAGTGGCCTGGACAGAGGCTGAGCTGGATAAATGGCAGCCGGGGAAAAGTGGGGAAGGAGGTGGTGGCCCGGCAGACCCCTGCCCCTTACCAGCCCCTCGTGCCCGCCAGCTGCTGCCCGGCCTATGTCCACTCACTCACTCCCCAGGGCGGCCAGCAGGGTGTGTCCTGGGGTCCCCGGCCGGCCGGAAGCAGCTGCCTCCCTCTCTGGAAGGTGCTTGGAAGGGAGCTGACACCAGTGGACAGTGGTAGAACGAGCAAGTGCCGTGAGTATCGCGGAGGACGTGGGAACACGAGGGTCTACCCCCGCTGCAGGAGGCGGTTTTCAGGAGGATGGAAGAGGGGTGGGGAGTAGTCAATGTCCGAGCCAGGACGGCGGGGCAAGGGGGAGTGGCCTGCGAGAAGGAGAGCAGCTTCTAGGCAGCAAGGTAGACCAGATGATCCACACCACATCAAGGGTTGGATGTGCTGGAACCTTAGAGTTGTTGAAATAAGAAGTATGAGTGTATGCGTGTGTGTGTGCGTGTGTGTGTGAGAGAGAGACCTTAGAGTTATCAAAATCATGAGTGTGTGTGTACGTGTGTGTGTGCGCATGCATGCGTGTGTGTGTGTGTGTGTGCATGTGTGCGTGGGTGCATGGGGGTGTGTGTGTGTGTGAGAGAGAGAGAGATTGATCTACTACCTGCCTGACTCTTCTCAGCACTGCAGGCCACGGGCCATGCTTGCACAGAATACACAGCTCAGGCAGGGCTGGGCCTGCCTGACCCTGGATCTCAAAGTTTTTTGACCATGATTCATAGAAAAAGAAAATGCTTTAAAATTATGAGCCAGGAAATATCCCCCAAACCCTCCCTCCCCACAGAAACGTCCCCACACGCAAACAGAAATCAGTGTTTTACAGAGCAGCATTTACTGCCTCGTAAATGTGATCGATACAATTAGAATAGGTATTTTTTTTCCATTCTGTTCGATTTCATTTTAAAATGTTCACCATGCCACACAAAACTGATGTCCCACATTTGAGAAGCGTGTTCTGGAAGGCCAGACCCAGCCATCTGGGGTGATATTTTGGAAAGAGCAGGCCTGGCCGAAGGTCCCTGAGCTGGGCGTTGCAGGCCACAGCAGCTGGAAGGGTGAGGGATGGACGATGGGCAGGTGGCGTCAGATGGAGGGAGGGACGGGGGTGGAGAATGGGTGGATGGGTAGGTGGGGGACGATGGATGCCTTTGAGTCTCTTCGTAGTGGTTACTGTCAGATGCCTTCCTGGAGCTACTGGCTCTGAGTGGCAGAACTGGGAGCTGAATTAAGTGAGAGGGACCCCAGGACTCCAGGACCCCCACCTGAGCTTCACAGGAGCAGTCCTGTCTTTACTTACCATGTATTAGGGGTTCCTAACAAGGATCCCTCTCTTAAAAAGTGTGGAGGCCAGGCGTGGTGGCTCACGCCTGTAATCCCAGCACTTTGGGAGGCCGAGGCGGGTGGATCACCTGAGGTCAGGAGTTTGAGACCAGCCTCGCCAATGTGGCAAAACCCTGTCTCTACTAAAAATACAAAAAGTAGCCAGGTGCAGTGGCATGTGCCTATAATCCCAGCTACTCGGGAGGCCAAGGCAGGAGAATCGCTTGAACCCAGGAGGCGGAGGATGCAATGAGGAGCTGAGATCGCGCCGTTGCACTCCAGCCTGGATGGCAAGAGTGAAACTCCATCTCAAAAAAAAGAAGAAAAAAAACGTGTGGAAAAGCCCTGGCCTTAGGTTGTGAAGAACACCCTATATTTGGTATAAAATAATACCACAGATGAAGGTTTTGCTCACCATGAGCATATCTCGGAGGCAAGTCCCTGTGGTCCGTCTGTGTCTTGGGGCCCCTGGGCATGGCCCACTGACAGCCCAACTCCTGAGGGCTGGGCAGCAGCTGTTCTTCCAAAGCCGGGGCGGTGCTTGGCACATAGTGGGCCCTTCAGAAAGATTTGTCGATTGCACCAAGAAGCGCCTCTGTCCTGCCACCTGGAGCAGGCTGGATTCCGGAGGCCTTGCAGCGCGCTTTCGTGCCCTCTCGCGTGTGTGATGGAGACATTAGCGTGTGTCAGCCCCTTTACCGGGGCTTTCCCATTGTCTTAGCATGTTCCTTTCGTCTAATGAGCAGGCACCCTTGGCTGAACTTTTCAGGAATCCGTGGGGAACCAGAGTGAATACATTATGGCGCTGTGGAGCGAATGACAATCGCATGGTGCTCGCCTGTGGCCGTGGAGGTGTCTGTGCTGCCACAAAATGCCTCACGCTTCTTTTGGGTTTTGGGGTTTTTAGGTCATCCCTCGGGGCCCGTTATCCCATGTCAAGGAGGCCCACGTAGGCCCCCGAGGAAGGCTTTGGCTATCACGAGGTGGCCTTTGTGCAGGCAGGTTCAGCAACTTTGGCATTCACTGGGGCGGCCTGTTGCTGGTGCTTCTGGAGTAAGTGAAGAATGCGATTGGGCGTCAGAGCTGACCTGGCAGGGAGCCGGGTTTCCGGCCTGTGTCAGCGGCTGCCTAACCATGGACACCAGCGCAATGACTCAGTCCTGACCACTGTAAGCATCCCGGCCGCCAGCTCTGCATCATCAGGGAGATCAATTAAGTTGAGTGTGTGTAATTCTCGGGGATTAGACGGAAGTGCACAGGCTTCATTGATCCACTCTCCTAGACAATCAGCAGGCCCCTCCAAGGGCTGAGGACCCAGCACTCAGCAGGAAGCCTGGCTCACTTCTCTCTCACGCCCCTTCCTCCCGCACTTCCCCACTTTCGTCTCTCCTGGATTGGATTGGATTTCTGGAAGGTTCTGCTGGGCCACGTCCCATCGGGTCCTCAGGAACGCTGCATGCACAACCACACACCCCATCTGCAGGGGCTGCAGGTACCCTGAGGCCCTGGGACTCTGTGTTTTTCTGTGGTTACCGCTTTTCCTTTGAACAATAACACTTTTTTTTTTCTGAGACACACTCTGAGACTTCTGGCACCCACCATACCTTCTAATTCTACTATAATCATCACCCTTTTCTCTTGCCAAAAAAAAAAGAAAAAGAAACTTAAAAGAACACAGACTAAAGAAAGTCATTTCCAAGTTAAGCTGAGAAGGGGTCTGAAATGGATCGCTGGTGAGAGTCCTTTTTTTTTTTTTCATGGTAACCACAAAAGCAAGTGCACTAGTGTGTCTGTGTATGCGGTAAACAAAATGGTTTGCCAAACTCAGGAACTAAAAATTCTCTGAAAGAACAGCGTTCATTTCTGAAAACAGCCAAGTTGGAAACTGGCACCAGTATTTTGAGTCAGAAGATCACTGAGCATTATGCGTTGAATTGAATCTCCCAAAATGCCTTTTGCTGAATCCTAACTCTAGAACCTGTGCACGTGATCATATCTGGAAAACAAACGGGGGGTCTTTGTAGACGGAATCAAGTTAAGAGGCAGTCAGAGTGGATCAGGGTGGGCCCTAAATCCAATGACCCGTGCTCTTAAAAGAAGAGGAAACCGAATCCAGTGTTAGACAGAGGCCCCAGGGAGAACCTCGCTTATTCGTTCATCACGGAGCAGAGATGGGAGTGATACATCCGCAGACAGGAGCTCCAGGGACTGCCACAGCCCCAGGTGGCCGAGGGCTCCTCCCAACAGGTCCCAGAGGGAGCACGGCCCTGCAGACACTCTGACCTCTGTCGAACTCCTGGGCTCCAGAACAGACAGAATCCATTTCTGTTGCTTAAACCTCCAGGTTTGTGATACTTTGTTATGGCAGCCATGGGAAACTGACACATTGAGGAAAACGGCAATTTAAAAAAGCCCAGAAAGTAAATATGCTGGAAGAAAAATGTTGATTTAGATGTTTCTTGGTAACCTGACTTAGTAACTCCCAGAAGTGACTTTTTTGAAAAGGAGATTCCTCCTGCTGGGGCTGAAAGTTCTCTGTTCCAAGCTTGCCTTGTGGATGGAGGAGTTGCTTCCTTGCAGAAACGCCGGGGTTAACATCAGGACCCTGGAACCCAGTGCCTCACCCTTGAAAGGCCTCCCTGCAGGCTGGGCTGTCATCTCTCAAGCCTTTCACACTGTTCTGCCGTAAGGTCATAAAACCGTCATCCAGATGCAGATGAGGAGGAGGACTAGCGCCAGAAAACACAGCCTATAAAAGTGTTAGGGCCCTAAACTATAAGCCATAACTAAAGCCATAAAAGCCACCAGCACCTTCCCCGGGGGCATGACGCTTACAGGAGGTGTCTGGGGTTAGAGGCTTTGCTGATGTGTCCATTTGTAATGATGTATAGAGGGGGGACCGGGTTTGGGGCTGGATCTCACAAGGGACATTACTGAAAATGGCTCTTTTGGGAATCATGTGTGTATTTATTTATCCAGCAAACATGAAGAGACTCTTTTGCACACTGACCGGCCTGCACTGGTGTAAAAACAGAGACGTCCAGCCTGCTTGGAGCTTACAGTGGCACGGGGAGGGCGGGTGGACAGCTAAAGCCAGGTGGTGAGATGCCAGGGGAGAGGCGAGTGTGCCACAGCCAGGCAGTGGGGTCAGGTGCCAGGGATGCGTGGGTCTGAGGCCGGGGCAATCGACAGATAAAGGGATATTAAGGGAACACTTGAAACATGAGCAGGACAAGGGCCACGCGAGGACCCCGGGGCAGCGTGTTCTGGGAGACAGAACAGCGTGTGCGGAGGCCCCGAGCCCTCAGCTGCTCCTGGAAACCTGGGAGTCTCTGCTGGGTGGGCTGCTGCTGGGCCCCAGCACAGGGCACTCTCTCTGCAGCCAGGCGGCCTCTGGGTGAAGAGGACAGTGCCAGCTCTCCCTGGGCACGGGGCTCCCCTGGCTGTGGCCACAGCCCTCGCTCGTCCACCGTCTGCCCTGCCAGGCTCCTCCTCACTGCTGTCTTCGCTCCCTGGGCCTGGCCTGCACCGGCCCTTTGGACCCGTCTCCCGGGTCTGTGTCCCCTTGTGCAGTGTTCCTCCTGCCCTGTTCTGCCCATGCAGGACCCCTGGTCCCCACACCCAGCCTTCCTGCTGCCCTCTGGGTGGGATGTCTCCTTTCTCCAGGACACTCATGGGTCCCCTGTCAGGGGTGAGGCAGTCTCTTCTACTCCCAGGAGAACTATCTGTTTAGGTGGAAAAACATCGGCTTCCTGGCAGGGCCACCAGGAGGTAGGGACCCCGGGAAACAAACCCACCTCCTCCTCCTCACCCTTCCTTTTGGAGCAGTTCAAGCTGTACAAAGGCCAGAGCACCAGCCGTGGGCAGCTTCTCCCACCCCCGGCCCCTGCAGCTGGCAGCAGGGCCCTCCCACCTCCTCACATGAGCTGCTGGGCAGCCGTGGACTCACCCCACAGTTAATCCCATTAACCTCAAAGCTCACTACTCTTCCTGCACAGTGTGCTGGGGCTGCACCCAACTCCCCATTTGCAGTGTCTCCGTGAAGGCGCCAAAGTCGACGGCCCTCAGCCCACTTCACAGATGGAAGGACCAAGGCTCGGTTTAGCAAGGTGGTTGCCGTGGTCACTAGAAAGTGAAGGAGGAGAGCTGAGCCCGGCCTGTCTCCACAATGGATGTGATAAATGCCTGAGGGCTGCTGTGTCATGCAGGAACCCGCGGGATACAGTGCTGCGGCCTTTACATTTTGTCAATGGTGCCAGCGGTGGTGCCCGTATGTTGGCCATTTGGGAAAACAGCAGCCATATTTGAAAACACATTGCCCCTTTATTTAAAGGGGCAGCTGCTGGTACTCACTGGCCTGGGCATGTGCATTTTGCTGACGTTTGGGGAAGACCTTTGTGTTGAATTCTTGATGCTTCGCGAGGCCTCTTGCCTTGGTCATACGACCTCCAGACAGTTTTTGCTGCTCTTTAAGTTGTTTCAAGTGATTATTCTCAGACCATAAAACTCAGCTTTAAAAATAGGTTTCATAAAGGCCCCGACTTTTCTTCTAATTAGTGTAAAGATTTATTGAATATACATCATATGCGCAGATCATAATATTATTAAAATTACTATTAAGACTTTACACATCAAAATATTTCAGGCAGCGGGGAGACAGGAAGCCTGATGGTCCCTGAGAATCGAATCTGCATTGGCAAGATAAAGGACAATTGAGGGCGATTACAAAAGCCATGATTTAGAGTACAACATAAAACTCAGCTGAGAACTAATTCGTAATGCCAGCTGCTGCTAAGCTTCTTTTTTTTTTTTTTTTTTTTTTTTGAGACGGAGTCTTGCTCTTTCGCCCAGGCTGGAGTGCAGTGGCGCAATCTCGGCTCACTGCAAGCTCCGCGTCCCGGGTTCACGCCATTCTCCTGCCTCAGCCTCCCCGAGTAGCTGGGACTACAGGCGCCCACCACCACGCCCGGCTAATTTTTTGTATTTTTTTAGTAGAGACGGGGTTTCACCGTGGTCTCGATCTCCTGACCTTGTGATCCGCCCGCCTCGGCCTCCCAAAGTGCTGGGATTACAAGCGTGAGCCACCGCGCCCGGCCTAAGCTTCTTAATCTTTATCTAGTTCAATTAAAATCTGAATGTTTGGGATTTCATTAACAACCGGGGGTTTGGAAATTACATGAGCTTTTACGCCATACTTCCGTTGCTGACTGACAATATTGGAAGTTGCCCAAAACGTCTCCAGGTAGACTTATGTATAATTAAAACTTAAGTATTTAAAGGCTAATGCAAAGGTAAAAGCAGATTATTTTAATTTGCAAGTCAGATCCGATTGACAAAGTAAGGAGACTCCAGTACAAACGGTGCCCCTTTTGTGCGGAGAGAGAGCATTTAGGAGGCCGAGGTCTGGGCGGTGACCTGCAGCTCACGGTCTGAGCCCTCACCGCAGGGCCGGTTTCCGTGTGAGGGCCAGGGAGCTGCTTTGGGCATCTTCTTAGCCACCGGGGACCTTGTCACGTTCCTGTGTGTGCAGTCCGTATCTTCACTGTGATGCAGATGTGTTTGCTGTCTGCCAATGCATTATGCGTTTTCAAGACTTTGCAAGCAGGTCTTTCTAAAATTAAACCAGCCAGAGTGATGAACAAGCTTAACGCCTAACTTCAGAGGAATGGTGAAAAGCAAAAGCATCCAGGATGTTTCCTGTGTGTGTTTCCTTGGCCTAGGTTGGGGGGGTCTGTTGTCACAAATGTCATTCTTCACAAGAGAATGGGAAGGTCTGACTGAGATTGGGGGTGGGGGTGGGGAATCGGCATTGTTGCCCCCTCCATCCCTCAAGTCATCCTGAGACTGGTTGGCCCGGAGGGATGGCTGCAGCATTTGAGTCTGTGTGAGACACACCTGCTTTGGTTCCCTGAGCATGGGAGGTAGAACAGGGACCCCCAAAGATGCTCCAGTCCTAATCTCTCCACCTCTGAATGTCTCACCTTGCCCTACAGAAGGGACTCTGCAGATGTGATGAAAGTGAAGGATGCCGAGATGGGAGGTTATCCTGGTTGGCCCCATAGAACCCCAAGGTCCCTTCCAAAAGGGAGGCCAGAGGGTCAAGGTTGGGAGGAGAAAATGTGAGGAGGGAAGCAGAGGTCGGAGTGATGTGAAAGAGGCCATGAGCCCATAACACAGGTGCCTTCAGAGGCCGGACGAGGAAGGATTCTCTCCTGGAGCCTCCCCAGCATGGCTGACACTTGGCTCTTGGCCAGGGAAACCCACATTGGACTTCTGACCTCCAGACATGCTAGACAGTAAGTGTTCATGTTAAGCCGTGGGGTTTGTGGTGACTTGTTACAGCCACAGTAGGAAGCAGATACACTCTGAGACCCAAAGCATGTGGCTCCCCTTCCTGTGCCTGTTCTCTCACTGTGAAACAAGAGTGGAGAGTGGTACCCGGGCGTTCTTGTGAGGGTGGGCGAGATGGTGAATGTGTCACCAGCCTGGCTCAAGGAGGGCGAAATTAGCCATGAGCTGCTGCTGGGGTGGCCTTCCTGCTGCTGGTCCAGGTCCCTGGCCTGGTGCTGGTCAAGGCCGTGAGTCCTCTGCAAGAGCCAGGGCAGGGGTGAGGGACAGCAAGAGGCTCAAGGCACAGCCGTATCCACGCCCTGCCCCGTCTGGCCCTGCCCTTGCCATTTTTTCCAGCTCCTCTGGCTGCCCCTCTTCCCCTTCTCTGCCTTATCCTCACCCTCCTGCTTCTCCTGGGTTCCCAGCAAGGCTGCAGCAGCAGGACAGGGATCCAGGTGGCCCCCAACCGGTCACCTTGTGATTTGGGGGGTGTCTGCTCTCTCCGGTGCCAGCTCTCCTGAAGTCATCTTCTCTCTGCCTTCTCACCTCCAGCACCATTGCTTAATTTCCCTGTAGCTCTTTTCAGGGGAGCAGGGAGGAGGAGGTACGAGCTGGGCTGAGATATTTGGAGCATCACTGTGCATCTGTGCCCACCTCCAGGCCCGGGACACGGAGGCACCAGCGGGCGGAGCCCATGGAAGTCCAGTGGGGCGAGCTGGAGAGCGAGCCTTCAGCAGCAGCCTGGATCCCAGGAGGTCCGACGGGCACGGTGCCATCCTGTTTTGTTAACTTAGGCGACAGGTGCACCTCCTCTTAAATAATAGAGAGGCTGCTTCGGAACCGAGTTGACCTGGGGCTGCTCTTCTGAAGGTTAACATGGCCACAGGCAGAGGCTCCTGCCAGTGGCTTCATTTCACACGTTTTTCTGGGTGGTATGTCCCCAGTTCTATGGGACCCTCAAGGAACCTGTGTCCTGGGGCCTGGGAAGGAGAAGGCCAGGCACTCCTTTCCTCAGCTGCAGATCAGGAAACTGTCTTCGCAGCTCCAGGCTTCTATGAAGACGAATCCTGGTTTTAGGTCTTTCTCTGCCCATCCTCCGAACGCAGTTCTCAGCAGTCAGCGTTTTGGATTGAAGATAGTGGACAGCTCCCCCCCAACCCCCTGTTCTTTGGTGTGGTCTTTATAGAGGTGACTTTCCTAGGTAATCACTGAAGTGGCCAGTTTTTGTTATTTTACATCATTCTGAAACTGGTTTTCTGCGTCCTGGTTTTATTATTTCTTGTTACATTGTATCGCTTCATAATGGTCTGCGTGGCTGGCTTCTCTAAACGAGCGCTTGGAGGACAGGACGCCTGTGGTTGTGTGTGTGTGTGTGTGAATGAGTGTGTATGTGCTGTGTTTGTTGTGTTGTATATGGTGCATATGCTATGTATTTCGTATGTTTTGAACTCTGAATTGTACTAGAGGGCCTGGCTGTGCCATAAGAATATTAAGAGGCCTAGAGAAAAGAACAACAGAAGGGGTGCTATTGGCAGGAGGTTTATAAAGTCCAGGAGCAACTAGAGACGATGTATTTCTAGACTATGTATGTACTAGAGCCTCTGTGTGTGCAGTGTGTTGTGCATGCCGTGTGCATGTTGTATGTGTGGGGTTGTGTGTGTGTGCAATGCATGTATTGTGTGTGGGGATGTGTGTACAGTGTGTCCTGTGCGTTGCGCATGCAGTGTGTGTGTTGTGTGTGTGTGTGTGTTCTGTGCATGTGTTGTGTGTGGTATGTGTGTGCAGTATGTTGCATGTGTTGTACATGCAGTGTACGTGTTGTGTGTGTGTGTGTGCTCTGTGCGTGTGCTGTGTGTGGGTGTGTGTACAGTGTGTTGCCTGTGTTGAGCATGCAGCGTGTGTGTTGTATGTGTGTGTGTTCTGTGCATGTGTTGTGTATGTGCGGTGTGTTGCGTGTGTGGTGCATGCACTGTGTGTGTGGTGTGTGCTCTGTGCCTGTATTGTGTGTGGGGAGTATTTTTCAGCATCATCTCTGATATTGAGCCTGACCGTCCATAAGTGTATGTGTCGGCGGATCTATAAACCTGCCTTTTTGTTTTGTGATTTTTGTTTTTCTTTGTCTGGGGGCAGAGGGGGAAGAAACCTTCCACCCAGCGCAGCTTGTGAGATGCAGGGCCAGTGCACCTGCTGTGTCTTATGCAGCGACCTTACAGTCTTCAGGCATCTAGTGACCAGTGTGCTGCGAACCCTCTGGAAATCCTGCTGAATGCGGATTCCCACTCCCGGGGGAGGCTGGGTCTGAGACTCTGCATTTCCAACACTCTTTCTCTATGGATGCTGCTGGTGTGGGGACCACGCTTTTGCAGCAAGACTTTGAACAGCCTGAGGTCCTCGCGACATTCCAAGTCCCTGGGCCAATTCCTAAGTTGTTAAAAATAAAACTCCCTTGATTCTTTTCAACTCTCTTGCCCTCGGTTCACGAACTTCTCTCTTCCGCTTGGTCTCAGATCTTCCCAGGGCTTTGGTGGCCATGAGTCTGTGCATTTCCACATGTCATCCGGCTCACCGCACACGTGCACCTAAGTGGCTGGGTTAACATCAAGATTGAAGGGAGCCACCTTGATCTGGCACTTGTCATTTTCATGAAAGATGCTGCCACATCACAAATGGATTTGGCAAATGGCTCACCAGGAGATCCGTGAGAGTTCAGGGATAACTGAAAATATGATCTATATCTGTATATTTGGCTTCCAGAGTGAAGATCGGCCCGCAGATTGATCTGATAGGGGTGATAAATACACAGTCCTTAGTTGCTCTTGGACTTTATAAACCTTCTGCCAACAGCACCCCTTCCATTAACCTTTCCTCTAGGCCCTTTAATATTCTTATGGCACAGCCAGGCCCTCGAGTACAGTTCAGAGTTCAAGATAGGAGTAGGCTGTGGGTTTCAGGTCCTGGCCATCACGCTCTTGAAAACTTCGGAGTCTTCTGTCTTTCTCTTCTTCCTTGCTTAGCGTTTCATCTCATCTGTTGATTTTAAGTCTTCCAAAAGTTGCTGGAAAGCATGATTAGATAGATGATTGTGAATCTGGACTCAAGAAATTACCTCAGAATATTATAGGTAAAACATTCTAGACTCCTTTAAAAATGCAATTTACTCTGCAAGAAATGGCTGATTTGCTATTGAGTGATGCCGTTACGTTTTCTTTTCTTTTTTTTTTTTTTTTTTTTTCAAACGGAGTCTCACTCTGTCACCCAGGCTGGAGTACAGTGGCACTATCTCGGCTCACTGCAACCTCCGCCTCCCAGGTTCAAGCAATTCTCTGCCTCAGCCTCCTGAGTAGCTGGCATTACAGGTGCCTGCCACTATGCCTGGCTATTTTTTTGTATTTTTAGTAGAGATGGGGTTTACCATTTTGGCCAGGCTGGTCTTACACTCCTAAACTTGTGATCCACCTGCCTTAGCCTCCCAAAGTCTGGGATTACAGCGTGAGCCACTGCACCCAGCCGCCATTAAGTTTTTACAAACTTTGCATTGTCATATACACAAAAGCACACAAGTTGTGAGTGGCCAGGTGGTGTATCATCTCAAACCAAACACACCCTTGGGGCCAGCACCTACCAGGCAAGCACTGGAGCACGGCCCACTCTCCCTGGTCCTCACACCCTTCCACCCGGATCCACTGCAGACCTACAGCTCAGCGTTGCCTGATTTGCAACTTTGTGTCAACAGAGCCCCACTTCACTTGTGCACCTGGCTTCTTTCCTGAGCCGTGTTTGGAGAGCCGTCTGTGTCCTGGCTGGGCGGGACTTCTCGTTTCCTCCTTGGTGTGGCTATGTTGTCGGTGGGAGGGCTAGTTCAGGTTCTTAACTTTGCCATACAAAAGAATTTGAGAGCCAGTCCATAGTGAGAGTAAGCAGAGAAGTTTATTGCAAAGCAAAAGTCCACTCCGAGAGACAGAGCAGCGGCTCAGAGGGAGATAGCAGCTGCTGCCTCAGGAGGAATTCCTTTCCTAGGAGGTGTACGTGAATATTCATGAAATACTGGTGAGGTCGGGGATGCAAAGGCAGATCTGCAGTTGGAGCTTGCACTCAGCACCTACATGCTCCAACACGCATTGCATGTATCATTAGGCACTCAGCACCTACATGCTCCAACACACATTGCATGTATCATTAGGCACTCAGCACCTACGTGCTCCAACACACGCTGCATGTATCAGGCACTCAGCACCTACATGCTCCAACACACGTTGCATGTATCAGGCACTCAGCACCTACATGCTCCAACACACATTGCATGTATCATTAGGCACTCAGCACCTGTGTGCTCCAACACACATTGCATGTATCAGGCACTCAGCACCTACATGCTTCAACACACGTTGCATGTATCAGGCACTCAGCACCTACATGCTCTAACACACGTTGCATGTATCATTCGCATACAAGGTCTCTGCCTAGGGGTGTGTTTTTCGCTATTAAAATTAGGAAAAGGTCACTATAGCCTGAACCTTGAGCGTAGCTGGGCAGGCTGGACCTCGAGGAAGTCCCTGCCCCATCCACCTTCCCCAGGCAGGAATCTGTAGCTACTGGCTTCTTGGGATTTGTATGCTGATTGGCTGGATATTGGGAAAGCTACATCAGGAAGAGGGGCTTTTGTTTTCTTTCCTGGGTGGTCCTAGGTGTCCTGAGCCTGTAGTCTGGCTGTCTGCTGGTGTCCTGCAGGGCTGCACTGCTTCCCTTCCAAAAGAGTGAGGTGCTGGCATGGGAAGGTGTAAGCGATGTGGAGCCGGCCGGGCTCCACCCACGGGGACAGGTCAGTGTGGCCTGATCTCACATATCCTGCCTGGAAATGTGCCAGGCTTGATTTGTCCAGTGTACTCTTCACAGATATCTGGGTGTCACTAACGGTGTCACCGTAGGAGCTGTCATATGTGGTGACTGCCCACTGAACAGCCACATGCTGAGTCCAGGCATGGAGCGCTTCTGAAACACGGCTCTCCCTGTGGAGGTAAGATGACCAGAATCACTGTAGAAGTACAAGGAACATGTTTAACTGCCCAGTGTGTCAGGGCTGAACCTCATTGCCTGGGGGCGGGGCATGCAAATATTCCTTTCGTCTTTTTGTGGCCCCACGTGAGCCTCTTGGTTTTGAATGTATGTAGCATACGTTGACACATTTGTACCATGCCAGGGCGGTGTAATTTTCAAGGGTTCTGCAGATGAGTTCTTTAATATTGAATACTATGTGAGTGCACATACTTAACCAAAGCCGTCACAAAGCTGCCGTGAGCCGCAGCGCTGGGCGGTGGACTTAGTTTCATGCTGATTGAATTAGTGGGATCCAATGTCTTTTGTGGGGAGGAGAAGGCGGGACGAGATGAAGTCGTTGACACCCTCCTTCTCATTGCACTGTGCAGGAAAGCTGTGCCGACAATTAATCTCTGTCCACCTGCAAACTCTGGCAAAAGTCAGACAATGCCAGCAGTCTGTGGGAATTTTCTGCTGAAATGGCTGCTGCTTTTGTGCCTTGGCATAATTGCCTGTGCCTGGGGGTGATGGGGAATGAGGGGCACCGGGGCTTACTGTTTGGCGCCATCCAGACAAAATGCTCCATGTGTTTCCTTGTCTGATGTGGTTTTCATTTGCTAAAGTGAACCTATTCAGTCACCTTCCCAAGGCCTTCCTTCAAAACTGAATTTGATGGTTGCAGGCGGAGGAGAGGCTGAGCAGGAAGATTTCTGGAGGCTAGACTTTGCTGTCAGAAACCTGTTGCAGCTCCTTCAATGCCCCTCTTCCTGTACATCTGAATTTACTTAAGCCCTGATCAAAGGGCTGGGCTGTGGGAAGCAGAGCTCGCAGCCTGCGGATTGCAGGAGAGTTGATTCCTGCCTGGATCTGATGGGAAGTCCAGCAGAGGTGCTCTGAGGCCTCCCACTTCCTGACAGACCTCAGTTGGAGCAGGGCTGACTGCACGTTTTCGGGCCCAGAACACAGTGAAAATGTGGAGCCCCTTGTTAAATAATTACTGAGTTTCAATATGGCAACGGCAGAGCATGGAGCCAAGCACAGGGCTCTTCTGAGCGCGAGGCCGGCCCTGTGCAGCTCGGCGGGTGCCCAGGAGATCCTGTCATCTCTGGGGGGAACTGGGTCCTGAGGCCAGCTGGCTGAGTGCTGGGGTCCTGGGGCTGGGGGGCTGTCCCTGTAGGGGTGCAGCAGGAGCTTGTGTGCAGGCTGTGGCACTGAGACATGGGTGGTGGCGCCTTACTGTGACGACCTTGCAGGGGTGCATAGAAGTGCTCAGCTGTCTTCCTCGAGTTTCCAGATGCCCTGGGGGCCCCCTCCTCCTCTAGATGTTCATTTGAGGTATTTTACTTAGGAGTGGATATGGTGTTGAAAACACAGTAGCGATCTGAAAGCAAGGTGAAAAAAGGAGGGAAAAACTTAGGAAGAGAAATGGTTTATAGACAAAACTTCGAAAAGTTTCCCCAAGTGGTCGGTACCTTTTTGTGTTCCTATTTCAGGGAAACGCATGAACTTCATTATTCTATTTAGTGGGGATTTGAACAGCATAAAGACTAATTTGTAGATTCCCTTGTCCTTTAATTCCACAAATGCTTCATGAACATATAGCAAGTGCCAGGCCCTGTCTATAGTGGTGAACTAAACAACGTTTCAGAAAGAGTTAGGACAAGGCCGGGCGCGGTGGCTCACGCTTGTAATCCCAGCACTTTGGGAGGCCGAGGCGGGCGGATCACGAGGTCAGGAAATCGAGACCACGATGAAACCCCGTCTCTACTAAAAAATACAAAAAATTAGCCGGGTGTGGTGGTGGGCACCTGTAGTCCCAGCTACTGGGAGAGGCTGAGGCAGGAGAATGGCATGAACCCGGGAGGCAGAGCTTGCAGTGAGCCGAGATTGAGCCACTGCACTCCAGCCTGGGCGACAGAGTGAGACTCCGTCTCAAAAAAAAAAAAAAAAAAGAGTTAGGACAATTTCATCCTATTGAATGCATTACTTGAGAGACTTAGGGATTTGAAAAATCTATTAAAGAGAAGAAGGCCGTGGAGCCGAAGTGTGGCAGGGGCTGGCCAGCTGTGGCAGAAACTAGGGTGGCCTCTCCATTGCTCTCTCTGCTCCCCTGTCCCCTGCAAAATGAATTTGTTTGCAGGACAGCTCTCCTGTGGCTTACAGAAATGAGTGGCCTTGTAAAATTCCAAAGTTCATGCCAGTTGGATGGTTTAGGTCACCTGCCCCCCTCCAAAGCCCACGGGAATGTGGGCTACAAGATGGTGCCACCTGGAACCAGCCCAGAGCCAGTTGGGGTGAAGTGGCTGAGTGTCTTCAGGCCACTGTTTGGTTGGGGGTCTTTGTTGAGTGGGGTGATGGGGGTTCATCTTGCACAAGCCAGGACAGTAGGGCAAGGCTCCATGTCCTACTCAGCTCACGCTGCCGTAACTAAGTACCACAAACCAGGTGGCTTCAACCAGTGGTCCCCAGCGTTTTTGGCACCAAGGACCAGTTTCGTGGAGGATAACTATTTCATGGACCGGGGTTGGGTGGGGGTTGGTTTCTGGATGAAACTGTTCCGCCTCAGATCATGAGGCGTTAATTAGATTCTCATAAGGAGGGTGCACCTTGGATCCCTCCCATGCGCAGTTCACAGTAGGGTTTGCACTCCTGTGAGGCTCTAATGCTGCTGATCTGAGAGGAGGCGGAGCTCAGGCGGCCATGCTGGCTCTCCAGCTGCTCCCCGCCTGCTGTCCAGCCTGGTTCCTAACAGGCCATGCACTGCTATGGGTCTGCAGCCCCGGGGTTGGGTACCCCCAGCTTAAACAACAGGAGGTCGTTTCCTCACTGTTCTGGAGGCTGGAAGTCGGGGATCGGGGTGTTGGCAGGGTTGGGTTTTCCTGGGGCCTGGCTCTGTGGCCTGCAGATCCTGTCTCCTTTTTGTATCTTCCCATGATTTTCCTTCTGTGTGTCTGCGTCCTAGCCCCCTCTTCCCACAGGGACACCAGTCACCTCAGATTGGAGCCCCCCCTAAGGACCTCATTTTACCTGAATCACCACTTCCAAGGCCCTGGCTCCAAATACAGCCACGTTCTGTGGTACTGGGGGGTAGGGCTTCAAGATAGGAATTTGATGGGGACACAGGTCAGCCCTAACGCTTCCCAAGGTGTCCCCACCCCAATGTGGGAAGACTCTCCACTGCTCAGTGGAGGTGGGGGGTGTCCTTGTCCTCCTTGGTTCCATCAGATCCATACAGTGAATCGAACCTCCCGTGACGCAGGCTCAGATGTTCTGGGTGAGATGGGTAGTTAGTTGAATTCCAAATGGATCAAACATTTAAAATTAGCTCATTAAACACACACCCACACCCACACACACCCACACCAGCAATGTGTGTTTGTCTGAACTTTGAACAGGCATGGAGAAGTTCTTGTTGAACAGAAAAAAGTAATGAAGTCAGAAGGGAAAAGATGGATCTGACTCAATAAATATTTTAGAAATAACTTTTATCAAAAAGGTTTTCACATGAAAAGGCAAACATATTGGGAAAATAATTTCTACAAATATGAGGAAGAACTTCTCACCTTTCCATATAAAGAGGTAATATAGATTGGTGAGAACAATGCTAATTAGAACAGTGCCCAAAGTACAAGACAGAAAAATTACAGAATAGCACATACAGATATTTAGTCAACATAGACAAAACATGTTACACCTCACTAGTAACCAAGGGAAAGTCTAGAAAACTGTCTTACCACTTTGGTGTAACCAATTAAGCAAAGTTTGTGTTTGCGTAATTTTCTTTTAATTGGTTTACTCAAAACTGGCCAAGACCTATGGGTTGGATGTGTACGCTGCATCAAGAAATGTTAAATTAAAATTGAAAAAAAAATTGACGAACTATCTCAAGAGCCAGAGAAATGGTTTTGCAGTTTTACTCAGTGATTCAAGTTCTAGTCAAGCCTGAAAAAACAAAACATCTGAAAGTGGGTTGGAGTGTGTGGGATGTGCCAGGGCGGGGCGGCCAGTGCATGACACAGCACCCTGGCCTCCTGCGGAGCCCGCTGCATCCACACCTGTTCCTCCTATGCCCGAGCCTGTGAGGCCATTGTGCGTGCACCTGTGTGCTGTGTGTTTACATGGCTGCATGTGTGTAATGTGTGCATGTGTTGTGCGTATATGTGTTTGCATGGGTGTTGTGTGTGCGACTGCATGTATTTGTGATGTGCACATGTGGTGTGTATATGTATGTGCATGTGTGTGATGTGTGGCTGTGTGGTGTGTGCATGTGTGCACATGTGTGTGCATGTGTGCGGTATGGTGTGTGGTGTGTGCATGTGTGTGTTGTGTGTGTATATGTGTGCAATGTGTGCATTTTGTGATGTATGCATATGTGCAGTGTGTGTGTGGTGTGTGCATGTGTGTGTTGTGTGTGTATATGTGTGTGATGTGTGCATTTTGTGATGTGTGCATATGTGCGGTGTGTATGTAGTGTGCATGTGTGTGTTGTGTGTGTATATGTGTGTGATGTGCGCATTTTGTGATGTGTGCGTATATGTGGCATGGTGTGTGTGGTGTGTGTGCATGTGTGAGTGTGTGCACCCATTCTGCTTGGTGAGCATGGGCCCTGCCTGGCAGGCAGAGTGAGGAGCCGTCAGCCCCCTGGTGCACAGGTGGACCTTCCAGCTGGTCCATGCTGAGGACCCCTTGCCCCTGCAGTCCCCACCATCAGGCCTGCACCCCATTCTTTGCTGAGGCCCAGCTGGGAGTGACTTTCTCGCTAGAGCCTGGCCCTCCTCATGAGACCCTCCTGTGATCATCTCTGATGGCTTGGCCAGCGTTCTCCTTCCCCTTTGCACACGTCACTCCTTCCAACTACTCCATGTCCGAGGATGTGGGTGGTTATTAATTTTGTGCAGCATATGATGACCCCTTCCAGAACAGAGCTCGAGCTCTGTCCCCTAGAGCTTGTGGGACGGGACACCCACAGTGCCTGCAGTCCCTCCTCTCCAGCCTGCATTTCCCACCCATCCTCGGCTTGCTCTTGCCTGCCCAGTGCAGAGAAGCGAGCTTGCCTGGGATTGCAGGGGTGCTTGGCAGGCTCCTCCTTCGATCCAAGCTCTCCTACCCCCTCACTGCCTCCAGGGCCTGGGGGTCTCACTCCTGTGGGGTTGCGGTGAGCCCTTCCCTACCCCTGCCCCAGGGTGGCCCCCGGTGCCTTCCAAAGACCGATTCTAATACTGCAAGGAGGAAATGCGTAGAACAGGCTGGCTCTGCTCCAACATGACTGTGCTATGTGGGCTCATCAAGGCCTGGTCGTGTTTAAAATCTCATTTATTTCACCACTGTCAATCTGTGCACTACATGGGGCCTGGCTTAGCCTGAGTGTCCGACGAGGGATCTGCTGAGTGGTTCAGGGTGCTTCACTGTGAGTCTCCAGCCACCAGCAAAGGGAAGAGCCCGGAGAGCCACGGGCAGCAGGGAGGGTTCCGGAGCTGGCACCTGCAGCCGGGCCGGGAAGTAGGTGCGAGCACTCCCCGGGAAGCCTACACAGCTCCCTTCGTCTTTTAAAATGAAGGGCATCTTTCGCTCTCATTTTTTAGTTCGCCATTGGGTCGCCCTTGGCATGCTTTGTTTTTCATCTAAACAAACCCTGTCGGGAAGCCACCAGGCACCAGGCGTGTCTCACGGTGCATGGACCACTGCGTGAATATGCTGGTAGAACCACGTGGAGAGCAGTGTGGATTTCACGATCAGACTGTTGCTTGCAGCCTGCGTGGGATGAATGAGAGCTGTCTGCCCTGGGAACATCGCAGGGGTGGTCACGGTGCAGTGTTTTGGGGTCACTTTTGGTTTTATGAAGGTATAATTGATAAAAATTGTATATATTTATGGTATACAACATGATGATTTTTTATGTTTTCATTATCATTTTTTGTTTAAGACATGGTCTCGCTCTGCCACCCAGGCTGGAGTGCAGCGGTACGATCATAGCACACTACAGCCTCAAACTCATGGCCTCTAGCAATCCTCCCACCTCGGCCTCCTGAGTAGCTAGGACTACAGGTGCACACCACCATGCCTAGCTAGTTTTTATATTTTTTGTAGAGATGGGGTCCCACCATATTGCCCAGGCTGCTTTCAAACTCCTTGGCTCAAGTGATCTGTGCACCTTGGCCTCCCAAATTGCTGGGATTACAGGCGTGAGCCACAGCACCCAGCTAACAATGTGATGATTTTATGTACATATAATTCCCCAGATCAAGTCAGTTCACATCTCCGTGACTTCACCTCGTTACCTTTTGTGGTGAGAGGTGAGAACTTTTACAGTCCATTCTTTTTACAGATTTCAAATTAACCATACAGTGTTGCTACCCCTGGTCCCTGAACTGTACCTTAGATCCCCAGAAATCACCCATCTTAGAACTGAAACTTTGTCCCCTTTGACCAACAGCTCCCCTCTCCCCACTGCCAGCCCCAGGCAACCATTGTTCTATTCTCTGCTTCTATGAGTTTGACTTTGACGTTTTTAGATTCCACGCAGAAGTGAGATCGTGCAGTATCTGTCTTTCTGGGCCTGGCTTGTTTCATTTAGCATCATGTCCTCCAGGTTCATCCATGTGGTTGCAAATGCCAGGATTTCCTTTCTTATGGTGGATTACTAGTCCCTTGTGTGTACGTGTATAGACCACAATTCATTTGTCTGTTCATCCACTGGTGGACACTGAGGTGGATTCCATATCTCGGCTGCTGTGAAGAATGTGCTGCAATGAATTTGGGACTGCAGGGATCTTTTTGAGATCCTGACGTCATTCCCTCTGGATAAATGCCCAGAGGTGGGACCACTGGATCGTATGGTAGTTCTACATTTAATGTTCTGAGGAGCCTCCATGCCATCTTCCATAACGCTCATCCCGATTTATCTTCCCAGCAACAGCGGAGGAGGGGAGTTCCCTTTTCTCCACATCCTCACTGAGGCTTGTTGTCCTCGTCGTTTGGACAGTAGCCGTCCTAAAAAGTGTGCAATGACAGCACGTTGTGCTTTGAATTTGCATTTCCCTGGTGATTCATGATATTGAGCACTTTTTCATAAACCTGTTGGCCATTTGTATATCTCTGTTGAGAAATGTCTGTTCAGGTCCTCTGCTAATTTTTGTTTATTATACTGTTTTCTGGCTATTGATTTGTTTGCATTCCTTATGTGTTTTGGCTATCAACCCCTTCATTTTAAACGTGACTCAGCCTAGATGGGCCTCAACATGAAAGCCTCCACTCACAGCTGGAAGCTCCACGCCAGGCTCCTCCTCTTTGGGCTCAGGTGCATAGGGGCTCAAGGGGGCCCAGCCTCATCCTGAAGCTCATCTCGTTTCTGGGGCTGCAGTGATTGAATGGGTTGGGTGGGGCTTGTGATCCAGATGGGGCCAGTGAGATGCTCATGGCTTTCTGGATTTCTGGGAAAGAAATGTTTCCTCCTGTGGGCATGAGACAGGAAGATGCCAGACCGATGTCTCATATCCAAAAGGAGAGAAACTGGGGGACGTTGAGCTTCCAGTGAGTGTGGAGCTCAGAGCAAGGAGAGAAAGCTGGCCCTGGGGATAGGTGGGTGCCCTGATAAAAAAGACCAGAAGCCAGCCAGGCTCAGATGGATTTTCAGCTGTGAAAGCCCATCAGCCCGGCTTCGGTGTAGCCAGATTTCTGTCTCCAGCTGCAGAAAGAAAAAGGACATCAGAATTGAATAATGCCAAGAAACTCGCAGAACCAGGCGGGAGGATGTCGGGAAGAAAGGAGGAGTGTGCTGGACCTGTTTGTCATGAGGCTCCTCTCTGCCTCACGACAAATTGACAAATAAAAGTTGTATATATTTATAGTATACAACATGATGATTTTTTACGTTTTCATCATCATTTTTTGTTTAAGACATGGTCTTGCTCTGTCACCCAGGCTGGAGTGCAGTGGTGCGATCATAGCACACTACAGCCTCAAACTCATGGTCTCAAGCAATCTTTCCACCTCAGCCTCCTGAGTAGCTAGGACTACAGGTGCACACCACCATGTCCAGCTAATTTTTTGTACTTTTTGTAGAGATGGGGTCCCACCATGTTGCCCAGGCTACTTTCAAACTCCTGAGCTCAAGTGATCTGCCCCTGGGTGGAGGACTTCCAGGAAACAGGTGATTTCCACAGAGCCCTGGAAGGTGCGCTTCTGATGCAGGCACTGAGGGGTTCTCCAGGGGTGGGAAGGATTTGGCAGCTTCCCTTTGAAGACAGGACTCAGTTTTCCTAATTCACCTCCTCCTCTTCCTCCTGGGTGCTGTTGGCAAGTTCCTTTGGGTTAGGATGGGGTGGGTTTCAGGGCAGTCTATGAAACAAGAAATGGAACTTTACTTCCCAAACAGAAGGGTGATTTTGGATAGACTTCTTGATAGATCTGCATTTTTCAAAATCCAATCCATCGGAAGAAGTTAGGACAAGGAAAATCTAATTTTCTGGAACATCGGAGATGGAAAAGGCGCTGTGGCACACAGATGGAGATCGCGCTAACCTAAGTCGATAATCTGAAGGCTCTAACAAGTTTGAAAAAGTCCACTTGGCCCCTAAATCAGGTTCAGGCGGCAGAACAAATGTGTTGTTCCAACAGAGACGGAACAAACCTTTGGCTGGGAGGAAGAATAAAGTCATCAGCTCCCTCTTATCAGGTTTCTGTCTCTCTCCCTTCCCATCCGCCATCTGCTGCATCCTCAAAGCAGGGATCGCTTTGCTTGTTAAAGGGAAAGTGGTTGCTTTTCAGCACAATTAATTTAGTAGGCCACAAATGTTGCTGACTGATGGGAGGAAGGTTTGATCAAACAGATTGGTTAATTGTTAGCGAAGAAATGCTGGCCATGTGAAAAAGGATGAAAGTGAAGTTGGACTTCACTGTCGTTAGAGCCGCTGCCTCTGCTTCTCAGGGGAGGGGGAGTTTCTCTTTCTGAGTCGTCGTTGCCCAGAGCTGGGGACTGGCCACACTTTTTGTTTTAGCCATTTGTACAGCATGATAGTCACAGCCGAGATGCAGGGCCGGGTGGGGAGGCGCCTGGACGTGGGTCCTCCAGCCTCCCTCAGGTGCGTGCAGCCTCTGTACCTGAATGTTTGGCAGCAGCCTTTAAAGACCTGCCTTGCAGTGGAGTGAAAAGTCTTGCACATAACCTGCTATTTCTTTTTTTTTTAGTTTATTTATTTATATACTTATTATTTTTATTACTATTTAGAAATCTGAATACCATGCTCAAATATATTTCCTGGTCAGGAATGGTGGCTCATGCCTGTGATCTCAGCACTTTGGGAGGCTGAGGTGGGTGGATCACGAGGTCAGGAGATCAAGACCATCCTGGCTAACATGGTGAAACCCCGTCTCTACTAAAAATACAAAAAATTAGCCAGGTGTGGTGGCGGGCGCCTGCAGTCCCAGCAGTGGCTTGATCTTGGCTCACTGCAAGCTCCACCTCCCGGGTTCACGCCATTCTCCTGCCTCAGCCTCCCGAATAACCTGCTATTTCTAACATGGGATAAATTAAGGCACCTTTGCCACTGAGTCTCCAGGTGCCTGCACTGTAAATTCTATCAAATCTGTTTGTGTTGAACCATTTATTAGCAGCCCCCAACCTCGTGACCTGATTGGATGGGGAGGTCTGTGGCCCCATTGCATCTCCCAGCTCACGTGCCTACCAAAGCCTCCATTCACCATTGCTCCAGACCAGGTTTCCTGACGCCGCCGGCACGGCGGGCTGGGTGAGTCTGTGGTGGGGCGTCCTGTGCACTGTGTGGTGTTGAGCAGACTCCCAGGCTGGCGCCCACTGGAGGCTGGTAGCACCCCTCCCCCAGGTGCCACAACCAAAAATGCCGCTAGATGTTGCCCAGTGTCCCCTGGGAGCAGAGCTCTAGACAAAGGGCACTTCCGGGAAGGGTTTTTTCCGTGTGGATTTGTGGATGTCCAGCCAGCCAGCAAGGGTGAATTTGCATGGGTTTCCTCAAGGGACATGTGAGAGTGGAGTAAAAGTGGAGTTAATGCCCCATGGCATTTAGGGAAAAACAAAGACCCAGCCATTCCAACTGTGAAGTGTTGTGCACACTTGTTGGAGGAAAACGCCAACTGTGTTTGTTCTTAGCAAACCTAAATGGGTAGAGGTTAAGAGACCCAGAGAGACTAAAGGGCTAGGGGGTGGTTTCCTGCTCTCTGTCCCGGCTGGGGGGACACTTTTCACCTAAAACCTGGAGGTGGGACTCATGCGCCCCCACTCTGTGCTGTTGTGGTGGCAGGTTGCGTGAAAGGAGAACTCGCCGTCCTAATAGATGTTAAACTGTCCGGCTCCTGTTTAGACAGCAGTTCACTTTGCGTCGACAACTCTCCCGTATGTTCCTCTCCATCTGGAGTGAAGTTTCCCAACAGCCCCTGCTTTGCAGAAGACATCAGCCCGGGATTCACAGTGCTCAGCTGACCAGCAGTGAGTGCCAGCGGATGCAGCCTTGGGTTTTGTTTGATCCTGTCCAAGATTTACTGCTTTGAATGATTCAAAAACCTAAGCGTATGACGATGATTTGAACTGACATTCTTTTTTTTTCTCTTTTACCCCTTGTCTCATCTCTTAGGATTAACTGTGACTCTCCTAAGAAAACTTTATCCATTAGATCATGAATCGGGTAGGGATTGCTGGAGGCTATGATGTGGGCACATGCTCCAAAAGGGCACCATGGTCCAGAAGGCCTGGTTCGTGCCCAGGAGGAGCCTGGAATCAGTGATACTCAGTTAGAATACATGCTCAATGCATAGCCACTGATTAGGAAATTAGAAGCTCAGTGAGGTCAAGAAGTGTGTTGAGCTCTTTGGCTTTATGTTATTAATTACTACCCCTTGTTCGGCACAGAGAGAGTAATCCTTGGATATGCACTGACTGAGTTGAAGCGGTAGCATGCCCCTTTTCCCATGTAATGTTTCTTTTCATTCGTTTATTCACAAATGCCCGGTCGCCCTCTCTGTGCCTGCCACTGCACAGACGCCGGCGGTAGAGAGCTGGGCAGAGACCCCTCCTTGCCCACAATGATGCTGCCATTGGCCCGAGCCATGGTGGGCATGACACACTGATGTGGAGATGCTGCATGCCATGCATGTCACATGAGGCCGTGATCAACAGATGACTTAGTTTCCATGATCTTAACAGGTGACAGCACCGAGCGCTTGCCCGGTAGCTGCCGAAGACGCTCACCTCATGGTCCTTAGCTCAGCCCTCTCTGCAGTCTCACAATAAGCATAATAATATGACATATAAAAATATAACATATAACATGTTATAATAAACATTATAATATATAATAATACAATAAGCAGCTGCATTACTATCCCCATTTTACAGGTGGGGAAACTGAGGCTCAGGAAGGTGACGTGAGTAGGGCCAAAAGGACACACTGGGATTGCTAACATTTCCCAAGTGAGAATTCATCAGTTAAAAATTCCCTTTTATGCTCTACCGGGAAGCAGGGCTAGATCGCACTGTTAAGAGTGCATCACACGTGCAGCCTCATTCATCTGTCCACCTTGTGGGCACGTCAAGGCTTCCGTATCTTGGCTTTGCTGAATAATGCTGCAGTGAGCACAGGCATGCGGAGATCTCTTTGAGATCCGATTTCAATTCTTTTGGATAAACACCCGCAAGTGGGATTGCTGGATTATGTGTAGGTGGCTGCCTGGGGGCTGGGGGAGGGGAAATGGGAAGTCATTATTCAAGGGATATAAAGTTTCAGTTATACCAGATGAGTAAGTTCTGGCTGGGCACAGTGGTGCACGCCTGTAATCCCAGCACTTTGGGAGGTGGAGGTGGATGGATCACTTGAGCCCAGGAGTTCAAGACCAGCCTGGCCAAAACATGGTAAAACACCATCTCGATTAAAAAAAAAAAACAACAACAAACTTAGCCAGGCATGGTGTCAGGCACCTGTAGTCCTTAGCTACTCAGGAGGTTGAGGCGGGAGAATCACTTGAACCTGGGAGGCGAAGGCTGCAATGAGCCGAGATTATGCCACTGCACTCCAGCCTGGGTGACAGAGTAAGATTCTATTTAAAAAAAAAAAAAAAAAAAAGGGTGAATAGATTCTGAAGATCCACTGCAGAACATCCAGCCAACGGTATTTTGTTGAGCACTTGAAATTTGTTGAGGATAGATCTCATGTTAAATGTTCTTCCCACAATAATTTTTGCAAAATTGCTCGTATTTTTGCAGCATCTCCCAGGTGAGACTGTTCCCTGTCTCCATTTATTTGGGCGTCTGTGTTGCTGATGTTGCAGGGCCTATGGATTTCCAGAAGAGCCTGAGGGTCTCTCCCCAAGGCGTCTTATGCTTGCCGACTGTGTCTTCTCCCTGCATTCCTCGTTTCAGTTTTTGTCACGATTGTTCATTTGCTCATTCAACCAGCATCTTTGAGCATCTGCCATGGTCAGACCCAGTGCTGGGCACAGGGTATCATTTTTCTAGTCCCTGGGGGCTCACAGCCTGGTGGGCAAGAGGAGCACCAGCCACAAAACCATGCAGGTGAGGATGAGACTGGAGCGTCGGTGGGGTTGGGTTGGGCTCCACAGGGAGCGGTGACCTGGTGGGCTCAGCCACTACCATGAAATGTGTTACTTCAGCCAGAGGGTCTCAACTGGGACAGTTCTGCCCCCAGAGAGCACTTGGCAATATCTGGAGACATCGATGTTTGTGAGTGGGGGATGGGGGTGCTGTTTGCATCTGGGAGGTGGAGGCAGGGATGCTGCTAAGTGCCCTACCCAGGACTGCCTCCCAGCAGAGAACCCTCCAGCCCCAGGTGTCAGCACTGCTGAGGTCGAGGAAGCCTAGCTTTAGTGAGACCTGGAAGATGAACAGGAGCCAAGCAGATGAAGAGGCAGGAAAGGCTGGGCAAAGGGAGCAGCGTGTACAGAGGTCCTGTGCTGGGAGGGAGTGTGGGGACACGGCCAGGTGGCTGGAGGGGTGGGCAGCGCTGTGGTGTGAAGACAGCGTGTGGGCAGGGTGGGTTGCACAGGCTCCAGGCCTAGGCGGGAGCCAGGGGAGCTCCTCTTTCTGTCCCTGCTGTGGGGAAGTGTCCCAGGTCTCTCCTCCAGGCTGGCTCTGTCCAGCGGCTCCAGCCTTTTAAACCCCCGGGTCCTCCCCCAGGGTCCCCTGACACCGTGGGTCCTCCGTGGGGTGGCATTGACCTACCTAGTCCTGCCTGTGGTCAGCCACACCGCACATTTCCACCTCGAGGGCGCGTGCAAGAGAGAGGAAGAGAGAGAGGGCTCTGTGGGTCTCATTAGTCGTTGATTGAGGTCAGAGAGCTCTGGCGTTTATTTAACTCTGCAAATTAGAACAGTTAATTTCCTGGGAAATGAATAGAGTCTTCTCATTGATCTAGGGAAGAGCGGGTTTCACCTTAGGAGGGCAGAGGGAGGAGGCGAGGCAGGTTCTGCTAATTCCAGAGGCGGGGTTACTCTTAACAAAAAAGGCTTGATTATCTTTGCTTTTTTGCTGGAACTTTTTTTTTAATTTTTGATGTCTTAAAAAATATGGGCCTTGGAATGCTAATGTTGTTAAGTTTCTCCTTAAAACATTTCACATTGTGTGTGAGAGAGAATATAAGGATTTTTTTCCATGGGTCAGTGTGTTTGGAAGACACCACGTGGCCTCATCTCCCTTGGGTACTTGGGTACCTGATGTACATGCTGACACCTTCCATGAAGACGTGCGGTGAGCAGAGGACTTCCAGCTTCGTTGAATTCAGCCATTGCCACTGTTGATGGCAGAGCCGCTGCCCTGGAGTAGCCTGCAGAATTGGTGCTTCTCAGCACAGGCCTGGGAGATGCTGAGTGCCACACATGTCACATGATGCCGTGATCAACAGATGACTTAGTTTCCATGATGTTAACAGGTGACAGCACTGAGCCCTTGCCCGGTAGCTGCCAAAGACGCTCACCTCATGGTCCTTAGCTCAGTCCTCTCTGCAGTCTTACAATAAGCATAACAATATAACATAGAAGAATAATATATTGTAACATATATTATAATAATAAATATTATATAATAATATAACAAGGAGCTGCATTATTATCCCCATTTTACAGGTGGGGAAACTGAGGCTCAGGAAAGTGACATTGAACATGAAACCCCATGCTTGAGGTTATGTGGTTGGTCAGAGGTCCAGCCAGGATACGAACGCCAGGATTCGGGTCCAGCAGCTCTTCCGGGTCCTTGTATTTGCTTCGGGGATGCTTATTTATTCATTCAGTGCAATGGAGTTGGTGCTGTCTGTGTGCTTTGCACTCTGCTGGCCTGTGGTTGGGAACTAACATTCCTCATCTGACTAACTACCCCCCGTCCCCCACCAACCCCCCACATACACAGGAGAGGGGAGGCTGCTTATTCTGCACCTGAGGCTTCGCCTGGCTCTGTGGGTGCACCAGGCTGGGTCTCTCCTGCAGCAGCTGGGAGGTGCAGGCATCAGGATCCACAGCCCACACCTGCAGCTGAACTGAGCGGAGACCTGGCTCCTGCAGTATCTGAGCCGCCTCCCCTTTCCTGCCCAGACTGGCATGAAGAGAGAAAGAAGTCAGGATTCTCTGTCTCCCTTTACAGCCCAGGATGAGTCCCTTCCTTGGTGCCTGAATCCCCTCCTGGGTCCTGGTGTGTGCAGTGGCTGTCACTGCAGCATTTGGGATCCTGGGGTGTGCTGAGGCAGCAGGAAGCTGTGCCCAGAGCAGCTTTTGTCCCAGATCCCTTTCCAGACAAGGCTGTGCGCCAGCCACACAATATGTTCACTTCATCCAACGCCGAGACGCAGCCACCGAGGGGTGGCATCCTGGAAGGAACGGATAGATGGCAGGGAGCGGAACACTCACAGCTGGAGGGGAAAGTGACAGACTGTGGTGGGGGCCTGGTTCCATTCCCAGTGGACTCGTGCAGAGGTCTCTGATCGCAACAGCGTATTTCTGCAAGAGTGTATTGGATGCTCTTCACACAGCAGGCTCTATCCGCAGTGTCCCCTTTGACGTCCGGGGCTGTCAGGAGGTCTCGTTATCTTTTACAGATAGGAACACTGAGCTCTAGAACATTCAAGGACCCTCCCTGTCATTTCACAGGTGCAGAGTTGAGAGTTCCAGCCAGCATCCAAGGGCCTGAGCTTATCCACCCAGGACACACTGCCCAAGGTACCCCTCGACTCTCCAAATTTGAGTATTAGGAATGATGGTGGCAAGAGGATAGCAAGGAGGCATGAAAATTCCCTTGCAGCACAGGGTCTTCTGAGAGTCAGCTGGCTTCCCTAGGGGAGTGTGCACCTGGAGGACTTCTCTTCATTAGGAGTGATCGCCACTAGCTGCAGGGCAGCCCAGTGCCCCTCGTCTTGGCCTCTGCATGAACTCCTCACACATTTGTTCATCAGCCTGCCAGGAGGGGAGGTTTGGGAAGCTCTTCATCAAGTGAGTGCTTCACCTCCACCAGACGTTTATGGCTTACGTGCAGGCTGATTGGAAAGTTCTATTCAGTTGGCTGAATCCACGCACAGGAGAAAACAATACACCAAACACAAAATAATGTGTGATGCCTGTAATTCTTCAGCCACCTGAAGTCGGAGCCAGTGACACTCAGCTTCTGCCACCATTCTGTCATGTTACGGGGGCCTGCAATCCCTCCCCACCCCTGCTCCCTGACGGTGATAATTTACCAAGACTGGCATCTTCGTGGGTGTTTTAGTCACCAGTTCGGCAATCAGAGCTTCAATGCTTGGGTTCTCAGCTCAACTTCTGCCACCATTCTGTCATGTTACGGGGGCCTGTGACCCCTCCCCACCCCTGCTCCCTGACACTGATAATTTACCAAGATTGGCGTCTTCGTGGGTGTTTTAGTCACCAGTTCGGCCATCAGAGCTCTGGATGCTTGGGTTTCTAGGTTGGGGCCACAGGGAGTGTGGCTGTGCAGGAACCCTGAAGGGGGCTCTCCCTGGAGAGGAGGGGCCTCTCATCTTACCGTGACCTTTAGTACATGAAAAATGGGTTTGTTTTAGCTCTTCAGACCATTTCAAAGAGGCTTGTTGCAATTAATGCCTCCCTGTTGGGGAAATAACGAACTTGAGATTGTATGATCCTAAGAGTGGAAGGACGGAGATGATAGTTGTGACTTATCCAGAGACAAAGCCTTTGCACCTGAAATTATGGGAAAATATTAGCTCTGGTGCCCAGTACATCTGAGGGGAGATCGCAAAGATGGTTTCCAACAAGCTAGAACTTGACACAGCAGTTATGCCATTTACTTTTGTATAAAAATCCATTTGTCCTTACTGGCTGCCAAGGGTGTGGGAGTGTGTGCGATACCGGGTGGGGACCCAGATCATCCAAATGTGGTCCTAGCCTTTGGGTATGAAGTGTGTGCCTGGCTATGGAGACAGATTTGCAGAGGGCCAGGGATGCTGGGCCTGAGCAGGGGCTTCTATATGTGGTACAGTCCAGGAAGCCTTCCTGGAGGAGTTTGAATATTAAATTGAAACTGATTGCATTAGTGTCTGGGGCTTCCATAACAAATTTTCCCAAACTGCGGGGCTTAAAACAACAGATCTCTTTTTCTCTTTCAGTTCTGGGGGCCAGAACTCTGATGTCAAAGTGTCAGAGAGCCATACTCCCTCCGGTAGCTCTAGGGGAGGACCCTTCCTGACCTTGGCCAGCTCCTGGTGGCTGCTGGCAGACCTTGGCTGTGGGCTCAGATGCTCCAGTATCTGCCTGGCTCATCACATGGCCTCTTCCTGGTGTGTCTGAGTCTCTTCTGTGTCCACATTTCCCTCTTCTTGTAAGGACAGCAGTCATGGGGTTAGGACTCATCTTAGTCTGCTATGAACTCATCTAATTTGTACCCACCAAGGGCACCTTCTGAGTTTCCAGAGGAACGTGACTTTTGCAGGCATGCTGCTCAACCCAGTCCACCAATCCACAATGAATATGAAAGAGGAGCAGTGGAAGAGATTATAGCACCCAGGAAGAGTTGCCCTAAGTCATTTTCAAAGCACTCCGGCTGTGTGTCAGTCTGCACACCTCCCCATTTATAGACGGTGTGGCAGGTACTTGACCCAGGAGAGCTTTGGGACATGGAACTCACTGGGAGGCCATCACATAAGGAGATGCAAGAACAGTTTCCGAGACCACATCAAGCCTGTTTCTTAAGCTTGCAGGAAGCACTCAGCCATGCCTGCGGGGGTCCTGGCTCCCACCCTTTGTGGCTGGGTGATGCTGGGCGAGTCCCGTAACCTGCCAGTGCCTCATGTCCAGAGCTATCAGAGGCCGTTTCCCCATGGGGCTATGTGGATGTGAAACAAGATGGAACACATCATGTGCATCTCACAGTGCCTGACGCACAGCCAGCCATCTGGAAAGAGCGGACGGCATTTTCGCAACATCCTTCGGTGGGTCAAAAGTAAGTGGTCACTGAAAAAAAAAAAAAAGTCATGGCTTTTAAACTCTTTCATATAGAAAATCTCTTGAAGAGGTTCAGAGGAACCTGGCATCCCTGAATTTTGTTTCACGTAGCCGTAAGGCAATTCCAAAGGTATCTTTCTCTTTCTGGTGTGTAGTTGCTATTTTAAATTCTGTTAATGTTCTCTTACCTGTAGATAGTAAGGCCTTGAACTTTCTCAGTTTTTTTTCTGATAAAGGGCAAAAAGAGAAGTAAAGACTGCATTTCTTGAGAGATGTCAGAACGGGAGGGGTGTGTTTGGGGGAAGAGAGGAAATTCGGGCAGGAAGTGGCCTTTTCATCAGGTGGGGGTGTGTGGGGCAAGGGGTTAGATGTTCAGGGTATGGCATTTGAGTTCTTGGAGAGATTATGAAGCCGGGAGCACTGGCCCAGGGTGGTGCAACTGTCGGGGGGCCACAGCAAAGTGGGCCCCAACAGGAAGGGTTGAAAATGCCACTCAATGTGCAAGAGTGTTTATAGGTTTAATTAGAAAAACACACACACAAAAAGCAGTGCTATCTATAAAGAGTTCCACAGCCATCAGCTTTGGAGGGCTGCCTCCAACAAAGCTAACAGGCTTTACTAGAAAATTTCTGGAAAACCCAACACCATGTGTGCTTCTCACCACGGGTGCCAACGCGAATGGGTTGCCCCTTTTCCCACCAGAGCCTGTCTGGTTGGCCTGGTCAGCGCCGTGCCGTTCCCAGCTTCTCGCTGTCCCTGATGGTGGCAGTACCGGTTCAAACCCATTGGGACGTGAGGAGCTGCCTGTCCTAATATACCCGTGATAGTAGTGGGAGTGGAGCTCACTGGAACTACGTTTTCCCTTCTGTTTTCAGACACTAACTTTAAGGGACAAATAGAGTGGAGGATGGAGTGAGGTGGCAGGTCCGAGTTTTTCTCATGGAATCTTGGCTCAGGTGGGGATGCATATGCCGCCGTTTGCGTACTTCTCCACCGCACTGCCTTGTTTTAGGAAGGGCTTCACCCAAAGTTTAGCTCATGGTAGGTTTTGTGAACATATTCAGTGAATAAAGGATTGAGTGACCTGTTTGAATCCTGTTGATTTGCTGATTAAAAAAATAAGCGTAAGAGGAAAATTGCTGAGAAAAAAATGTTATTTTATGAAATACACAACAGTCTCTCCAATATGTTGTGTGGCTTCAGAATCTTCTGGAAATCCTCCGACAGTCTAGCCATAGGAGGATATGACATTTTAGCTAATCGAAGGTGCAAGCATCACCCTGAATCTGTCACAGTGTATGAAGTAGATAACCAGTTAAAAAATATTCAGTATAAGAAAATCAAACTAGCCTTAGAATTACACTGTATGGAATTCCATTCCTCCTTGATCCCAAAGGCACACAGGTATTCTGGAAGATACACTGTATGGAATTCCATTCCTCCTTGATCCAGAAGGCACACAGGTATTCTGGAAGATACACTGTATGGAATTCCATTCCTCCTTGATCCAGAAGGCACACAGGTACTCTGGAAGACACTGGGGGTCATAGGGGAGCCTATGTGGCTTCATGTGGGGTTTGCAGATGTGCTGACTGAGTGTCGGGTGGTGAAATTCCACAGGACACAGCCTCTCCCGCGTCAGGTCACATCAACTGGTATCAAAAATGAGATTTTTTTTTCATTTCCTTGGAGGAAAAATTTATTTGATTTTAGGTGGATAGAAGGCACTGGTAAATGCAAGATGCGTTACTTCTTACGACTTCTCATCGCAGTAATCCTCAGACTCAGCAAGAACCAGCGGTGAGATATAGTAAGACACATGAAATAACTATTTCCAACACTGCCTTCCTGTATGTCACCTATAAACAACCTGCTTGTCAGGTGCATTTTTACTGGCTAGAAGTTTTAAGATTTACCTCCACCAGGCAAGATTACCCCTTACTCTTCATCCTGGTTTCCCTGAGCCATTCTGCATCAAAGGAAAGGGAAAAGGCAACCCTGGGATCCTGTGAGCATTGCATGAAGTGGTCTACTGGAAGCAAATGATGCTTTGAAATCTCATCTTTTATCTAAAAAAATGTATCCACCCAGAAGCCATAAAAGAAAAGGCAGATATGTGTGGCTATATAAAAATTGAAGTTCTTCACTGTCAAAACACATGATTTCATTTTTATAGAAATAAATAGAAACCTGAGGAAAACTTTTTAAATATATTTGACAATTTTTCTTAATAAATAAAGAGCTCTTTGAAATCAATAAGATAAACACCCACAACTCAATTTGGTGGAGGTTGGAGATGTTAAAGAAAGAAGGGCTAAATTCTGTGAACCAGTGGAGAATGGATTTTAGGTGACTGAGAAACAGTTTTAAAAGATACTCACATTTACTAAATACAGAATAAAACTCTGATCTCCTGTTTGACCAGTCAGATTGGCGAAGATTAGAAAGTTCTGATCTCCTGTTTGACCAGTCAGATTGGTGAAGATTAGAAAGTTCTGATCTCCTATTTGACCAGTAATATTGGCAAAGATTAGAAAGTGGGTGCTCAGGTCTGGGAGGCTATGGGGAAATCCACCCACCTGCAGGGAGTTGGTGGAGTACAAATTGCATATTTTGGATGGTCCTTTGACAGCATCCACCAAGACGTAACATGGACACACACTTTGACCCAATAATTCCACTTCTGGGAATTTATTCTATAGATGTACTCACAGGTGTGCAGGGGTCTTCACTGCAGGGCTATTTATAATAGGAAACTGAAGACTACACACATCTCTAGCAGCTGAGAACTGTCTCACCTCACTCCAGAGCATCCACAGAACAGGAAACCAGATGGCTTGCATAAAGGATCAGGTGTAGTTTTATGAATGGCCATGGAAATTTGGTCAATAACGGATCTTAACGTGAACAAAGCAAATTCACAGGACAATACTGATGCTTTTGTGGGAGTTGGACTGTGTGTTTGATGATATTTGTGCTTATATGTGTTTGTACAACATTCTTAGAAAGATATTTGTTAAATGTACAGTTTAGCTAGGGAGTGGGTTAGAGGATGTAGGGAGACAAAGAGGTCTTTATTCATGTGAACTAGATATAGTGGACTCAAATTACTTTTTAATAAAATTGCTATTTTTAAAAATTTTTTTGAGATGAAGTCTCACTCTGTCACCCAGGCTGGAGTGCAGTGGTGCAATCTCAGCTCACTGCAACCTCCACCTCCTGGGTTCGAGCGATTCTCCTGCCTCAGCCTCCCAAGTAGCTAGGACTACAGGCACATGCCACCACACCTGGCTAATTTTTTGTATTTTTAGTAGAAATGGGGTTTCACCGTGTTAGCCAGGATGGTCTCCATCTCCTGACCTTGTGATCCGCCTGCCTTGACCTCCCAAAGTGCTGGGATTACAGGCGTGAGCCACCGCACCTGGCCCAAAATTGCTGTTTTTAAAAATAGTTTTGCCAGGTGCAGTGGCTCACACCTGTAATCTTATCACTTTGGGAGGCCAAGACAAGAGGATTGCTTGAGCCCAGGAGTTCAAGACCAGCCTGGGCAACATGGCCAGACCCCATCTTTACTAAAAATAAAATAAAAAAAAAAAAAAACAACTAGCTGGGCATGGTGGCATGTACCTGTGTTCCCAGCTACTTGGGAGGCTGAGGCAGGAGGATTGCTTGAACCCAGGAGGTTGAGGGTGCAGTGAGCCATCATTGTGCCACTGCACTCCAGCCTGAAGTGACAGAGGGAGACTGTCTCAAAAATAAATAAATAAATAAATAAATAATGAAAATAAATAAAAAATAGTTTGCTCAAGGAGGAACTTGGCCTTTCCTATTAACTCTGAATGATGAAAACTCCCATTGTACAGATGCTCCTTAATTTACAGCCCAATAAACCCATTGTAAGTTGAAAAGATAGCTAGTTGAACATGCACTTAATACACCTGACCTGCTGAGCATCACAGCTTAGCCTAGCCTCCTTTAACCGTGCTCGGAACACTTGCAGAATCATCAAACACAAAGCCGATTTGATAGTAACATGTTGAGTGTCTTGTGCAATTTATTGAACGCTGCACTAAAAGTGGGAAACAGACGGCTGTGTGGGTGCCGAGGATGGTTTCTACTGAACGTGTATCATTTTTGTACCACCATAAAGTCAAAAAATTTTAGTTCAGCCATCGTTTAAATTGGAGACTGTCTGTACTTGACAGTTAATACGAAATATTCATCTACGTTCTGCACTGGAATCCACTCTGTTCCAGTGTTTAACCCCAGTGTGCCGCGGTAGATTGCAGCATGCGTGGAGGGCACCCAGATCCTCATGGTCCCCTCGTGGGTCTGGGACGCGGGTCAAGGTGGCTTTAAGCCCAGTGTGCTGAGGTGGATTGCAGCACGCGTGGAGGGCACCCAGATCCTCATGGTTCCCTTGTGGGTCTGGGATGCGGGTCAAGGTGGCTTTAAGCCCAGTGTGCTGAGGTGGATTGTAGCATGGGTGGAGGGCACCCAGATCCTCATGGTTCCCCTGTGGGTCTGGGATGCAGGTCAAGGTGGCTTTAAGCCCTGTGTGCTGAAGTGGTTTGCAGCATGCAAGGAGGGCACCCAGATCCTCATGGTCCCCTCATGGGTTTGGGACGCAGGTCGAGGTGGCTGTGAGCGGCTCTTCTGCCCTTGGCTTCTGTATTTTATAAGAGAGGGCTCCTGCTGGCTCTCTCTCTCTCTCTCCTGCTAGCTCTCTCTCTCTCTCCTGCTTTGTACTTTCAGTCAATCTCTTTCCAGCATAGTTCCCCCTAAAACATCAGAAGGCTGAGTGAGCCTGTGCTCTCCTCTCAGAGCTTAGCCACTTGCATTCCACGGACCCTGGATTGTCACTTAAAAAAAAAATTAATGTAATTTCAAGTTCCAGGATACACGTGTAGGACGTGCAGGTTTGTTACATAGGCAAACACGTGCCATGGTGGTTTGCTGCACCCATCACCCATCCCCTAGGTGTTAAGCCCTACGTGCATTAGCTATTTATCTTGATGCTCTCCCTCCCCCCACCCCACCTCCGACAGGCCCCAGTGTGTGTTGTTCCCCTCCCTGTGTCCATGTGTTCTCATTATTCAGCACTCACTTATAAGTGAGTACATGCAGTGTTTGGTTTTCTGCTCCTGTGTTAGTTTTCTGAGGATAATGGCTTCTGGCTCCATCCATGTCCCTGCAAAGGACATGATCTTGTTCCTTTTTTATGGCTGCGTAGTATTCCATGGTGTATATGTACCACATTTTCTTTATCCAGCCTATCATTGATGGGCATTTGTGTTGATTCCTTGTCTTTGCTATTGTGAATAGGGCTGCAATGAACATACGCATGCATGTATCTTTATAATAGAATGATTTATATTCCTTTGGGTATATACCAAGTAATGGGATTGCTGGGTCAAATGGTTCTAGATCTTTCTGGTTCTAGATCTTTGAGGAATCTGGTTCTAGATCTTTGAGGAATCATCACACTGTCTTCCACAATGGTTGAACTAATTTACACTCCCACCAACAGTGTAAAAGCATACCTGATTCTCCACAGCCTTGCCAGCATCTGCTGTTGTTTGACTCTAATAATCACCATTCTGACTGGCATGAGATGGTATCTCATTGTGGTTTTGATTTGCCTTTCTCTAATGACCAGTGATGTTGAGCTTAGGTTGTCACTTGTGGTAGTTCGATTGTCACCAGAGCAGCCTGTGCTTTGGTTGAATAGGATTCAAGTCGTTGTAGGCAGTTGCCTTCAAGAAGAGTACCCATATGTCTTGACCGGGAATGCCTGCCTTTTGGGCAGCGCACCTGGTGCCTGTGGCTGGCTGGGCACCAACATGCTACAGCAGGATGGCCCTCATTCCCACAAACGGGGTCAGAACACGGCTGCCCCCTTGGGAATTCACTTTTCTCATGTGAGATTAAGTATTGAAAGTGACTTTCATATAAGAGCATTATCAAAGTTGCACAGCTCTTTGCAAAATTCTGTCTCATCCCTTCCAGTCGCTGCCTGGTTTCCTGCTTTGTGGTTGGGCTATACTTGCTTAGAATATACCCAAATGATAGAGACTGAGTTGTTTCCAGTTTCCTATCATAAAATCCTCCTCCCTTGAGTTCCCCTGCATACCTGGGAGGGGGTCTGTGAAACAAGTTCCTAGAAGTGGAATTTCTGGGTCAGTTATAAGGTGGCCATTTTGGTGGATGTCATCAAATGATCATTCGAGATTCTGCAATTTCACTCCCACTAACACCTGTGCGAGGGTGCATTTCCACAGCCACCCCACGTGTGGGAGGATCTCTGCCAGGGCTGTGGCAGGGAAGGCTGTCTTGGGGCTCGGCGTTTCTGTCCCCATCTCCTCCCGTGCCCAGTGCCCAGGAGCCACAGCTGCACCATCTCCACAGCCACCCTCTAAAGCTCCCACCCTGGGATGAGGCCCTCCCTCAGCCTGTCCTCACTGCCCTCTGGTCCCCTGAGTCCTCCCCATGGTGGTCAGGAGGGGACTGTGAAAAGCATGAGTCTGACCATGTCACTGCCCTGTTCGTGCTTGCTTAGCCTCTGTGTCCAGACCCTTCGCTGGCACCCAGAGTCAATGCCCACTGGCTGGCCTGGCCATCTCCTCACTGTGTCTGTGCATCAGCCACACTGTCCTTTCTGTTCCTCACACTTGTCCAGCATGTCCCCCACCAGAGCTGTCCTCTGATCTGCCCACGGCTGACATGCAGGTCTCAGCTCAAACCCCACCTCCTGCCTGACCACCTGTCCCAGGCCCACCTCCTGCCCCAGCCACCTGCCCCAGATCTACTTCCTGCCTGACCACCTGCCCCAGACCCACCTCCTGCCCTGGCCACCTTCCCCAGATCCGCCTCCTACCCCAGCCACCTGCCCCAGACACCTGCCCCAGGCCCACCTCCTGCCCCAGCCACATGTCCCAGACCCACCTCCTGCCCCGGCCACCTGTCCCAGACCCACCGCCTGCCCCAGCCACCTGTCCCAGACCCACCTCCTGCCCCGGCCACCTGTCCCAGACCCACCTCTTGCCCCGGCCACCTGCCCCAGGCCCGCCTCCTGCCCTGGCCATCTGCCCCCAAGGCCCACCTCCTGCCCTAGCCACCTGCCCCAGGTCCAACACCTGCCCCAGACCCACCACCTGCCCCAGACCCACCTTCTGGCCCAGCCACCTGCCCCAGCCACCTGCCTCAGACCCACCTCCTGCCCCGGCCACCTGTCCCAGACCCACCTCCTGACCAAGCCACCTGCCCCAGACCCACCTCCTGACACAGCCACCTCCCCCAGGCTCACCTCCTGCCCCTGCCACTTGCCCTAGAGCCAACTCCTGCCCCGGCCACCTGCCTCAGGCCCACCTCCTGCCCCGGCCACCTGCCCCAGATCTACCTTCTGCCCCGGCCACCTGCCCCAGGCCCACTTCCTGCCCCAGCCACCTGCCCCAGGCCCACCTCCTGCCCTGGCCACCTGTCCCAGGCCCACCTCCTACCCCAGCCACCTGTCCCAAGCACACCTCCTGTCCTGGCCACCTGTCCCAGGCACACCTCCTGCCCTGGCCACCTGTCGCAGGCACACCTCCTGCCCCGGCCACCTGCCCCAGATCTACCTCCTGCCCCGGCCACCTGCCCCAGATCTACCTCCTGCCCCGGCCACCTGCCCCAGGCCCACTTCCTGCCCCAGCCACCTGCCCCAGGCCCACCTCCTGTCCTGGCCACCTGTCCCAGGCCCACCTCCTGCCCCGGCCACCTGCCCCAGGCCCACCTCCTGCCCTGGCCACCTGTCCCAGGCACACCTCCTGCCCCGGCCACCTGCCCCAGATCTACCTCCTGCCCCAGCCACCTGCCGCAGATCTACCTCCTGCCCCGGCCACCTGCCCCAGGCCCACTTCCTGTCCCAGCCACCTGCCCCAGGCCCACCTCCTGCCCCAGACCCACCTCCTGCCCCAGCCACCTGCCCCAGGCTCACCTCCTGCCCCGGCCACCTGCCCCAGACCCACCTCCTGCTCCAGCCACCTGACAGAAATGAGATGCCAGGCACTGTCCCCAGGTCCCCTGTGTTAGTTACAGCACTCAGCCTGCCTGCAGCGGTCTTGAGCAGTTCTTCATCTGCTGGCTTTCTGTCTCTTCCCCTGGACCGCAAGCCCTTGCCGCCGTCCTTGGTGCTGAATGGTGCCTGGCACACAGTAGGCGTGTAAAAAGTATGTGTTGAGGGCGTGAGTAAACTCTTCCAAGGGAGGTGGACTGTGCGCCCCACAGGGAAGGGAGCTGTGCCTCTGCCCCCTTCTCTGCCGTGGTTCTTCAATGCCCAGAGCAGGGCCAGGCACAGGTGGGCTCTGGAAAGGTATCTCTGAGTGGACAGGGGCTGGCTCGTGGCTGAGAACAGAGACACTTGACAGCGATGCCCGGCTTCCCAGAGAAGAGCAGGGTCCTTTTCAGTCGCACCCCCTCCGCCAGCCTGCCCGTGGCCCTCACTGCTCCAGGAGACAGGCTTTGGACGTCCGTCAGGAAGGAGCTAGCAAATGTCAGTCTCTCATCAGGGTGGGCGGAGCAGTGACAGGTTTCCTTCTGGGTGTCAAGCTCTCTGTGGCTGTGGACTCAGAGCTGGCCAAGCCAGGCTGTTTCCCTAGAGAGTCCAGGAAACCCATGATGCTGGCCCACTGCACAGCGTCCCCAGCCTCAGGGCTGCTGCCTCCCACGCCCTCAACAGTGCAAGGATTTCTGTGACCCCAGACGGCCCACGGGAGGACCTCTCTCAGAAGAGGGCTTAGATCTCCTTCTGGTTTCTGATCTGGGGAAGGGGGATTCTTGGTGCATCCCCTTGGCCGCCACCACCGCCTCTGTGCCTTTCCCGCCCCACCCTGGGCAGCAGGCACTAGGGCCAGGTGCAGTCAGTTACCACCGGTTAACTTCACCCTGCAGTGGAGGTAATTGAAGGTTCTGCGAAGGCCCTTGGCTAGTTTAGAGACTTCTGGCTGGCTGCCCTCCTCCCTGGGGGTGTGAGCATTTTTGTGTCTTCTCTTTGCTCTCCTGCTTTGGGTCTTGCAGGAAGTAATTCGCTTCCTGGTGGGTGTTACTGTCCCTGCCCTGGCTGTGGCGCCAGCCCTTCCTCTGGCCTCACCCTGTGTTTTCTGATGGTCCAGGCTATTTCGGGAGAAGGCTGTGGTCACCGTGCTCATCACCCTGGCTTTCTGCTCAGCCCCTGCGGAGGCTGTTGCGCCCTTGCCCTCACAGGCCCCGAGAGCCTCTTATAGCATTATCCTAAAACAAAGCTCCAGCCTTTCTTCCCCACCGCTGGGCGAAGTCTTTATTTTTGGACCAAACTAGACACTTATTTGTTTGTAAAGGGTGGCGCTTTTTGCCTCCTAAGAAACTTACCTGGGGTTGGTGGCAGACTTCCTTGGCCTTTTGAGAGCGGGGAACTATTTTTAGAGGCATTGTGGCAACTCTAATAAAGAAAAGAAACAAAGGTAGGTGTGACAACTGCTTATAATCACACACACGTATACACGTGCAGACACTCATGCACACATATGCACAGGCACATGCACACACACATGCACACACACACACACACACGCACGCACACATGTGCACCTACATGGGGGAGCTGGCAAGTTTCTCTTTTTCTGGACATTTGGCAAAATCTGAGTCATAGAAACCTCAATTCAGACATTGCAGGGGTGCGGGCTGTCAATATGGCTCCTGAAACTCTGGCTTAATGAGACCCCAACAGGCATTCTTTCACTACAAAGGTCACCAGATAATCCAGCCAAGGGGGACCCAGCACAGAGTTCTCACCTGGTTCCAGGAGGGGTGATTGCAGTGGCAGGTGCAGCCCTAAGAAGTGAAGTTGTACAGGGAGCTACCCTGTAGTTGGTGTGTGTGGCCGACCCTCTCCTCCCAGAGCCACCTGGGAGAACAGTCAGAGCCCTTACCCCAGGCCACACATGGCCCACAGAGCTGCCTTACCATTACCAAAGGCTGCACAGGCCTCTGCAGTATCCCCGGGTTGCAATTTCAGGCGAAGAGCATCGTGATGTAGTTTACTGCCTTTGTATCAGAGTGGCTCAAAATAACCCCTGGGCTGTCCGGGAGACCTGCTGTGAAAACACACTCCACACGGCTCTGGCACCACCATTAGCACATGGCACATCTGTGGCCTGCCAGGGCCTGGCAGTGGGTGCGTACAGGCTGCAGATTGGGGGCACCATGAGGTGACTGGGTGGGAAGGGGCCTCCTGGTCAGTGAGGGCGGGAGACACAATGGGTAAGTCTTGACCCTTCACGGGCTGAGAAGGGTAGCTCCTGTCCATCCTGGGAGGCGTCCCCTCTTCTCCACCTTGGGAGGGTGTCCTGGCCTGTGCAGCTCTGGTCACCCCAAGAGGGCCTGGAATTGGAGCCACTGACCACAGTAAGCCTCTGGGCCACCCCCTCTGATGGCCTCCCTGAGCCATTCTGTAACCCCCAGGTCTGCTTCCTATTGTAACTTTTGAAACAGTGTCTGTGTCATTATAAAACCTCATCTGACCCGAAATGAGCCTCATGGAGTACTTCCTATGTTTGCGGTGTCTCACGTAATCCCAGGTAGGTCTCACAGACCTGTAAGCCGGTTTTCCTTGTTTTTCAGGTGAGGATCAGGCTCAGAGAGTTAAATCGTCACCGAGGTCACACAGCAGTGGGTGGTGGAGTGAGTCTGGTCTCTTCTAGTCTTTTGGGGCTGCTATAACAAACCGCCTGAGACCAGCTAATGGATAAACAAACAGCAGAAATCATTGCTCACAGCTCTGGAGGCCAGGGAGGCTGGGATCAAGGCGCCAGAAGTTCAGCTTCTGTTCGGCCTCTTTCTCTGGTTCCCTGACCATGCCTGTTGCTGCGTCTTCAAGCCTCTGATAAGTGCACTAATCCCATTATTAGGGCAGAGGACCCAACCCCTCCCAAAGGTCCCACCTCTTTGTGCCACCACGCTGGGGCTGGGTTTCAACATATGGATTTGGGGGTGGGGGACATGAGCACCCACACCTCTTCAGGGCCTCCTTCTGTGGCCCTCGCCTCCTGGGGTGGAAGCTCGTGTCCTTTGCTCAGTCTATGAAGGTCATTGGCGTTCAGCTTTCGGAACCTCAGGCTTCCTCCTGCCCATGATGGTGCTGGATGTGCTGAGAAATTCCACTTTGCCTCCCTCATTTGCTTATAAGTTTTCTGCAGGAAACCTTGAGACCTTCCTTTTCCCAGGCTGCTGAGCCCCAGGCTCCAGCCTCTCCTCCAAAGACCTCTCAGTAAGAGGCATTCTGCGTCTTAATAAGCATGATGACGGCGATGATGTGGCTGAGGAGCCAATGAGATACAAGACATCCAATGAGTCTCTCTAACATGGTTTCGTGTTGTTCAGCATGAGCCACTTTACAGAGTTGGAAAGAGGAGGTCTCACAGCCATTGACAAATGTCAATGTATTGATATTGATCCCTTCCTTCTTGGCCCAGCCAATCTGGGATGAATGTGCGGGGCCAAGCCAGTGGTCTTCCCTGTGTTCCACGTAACAGGTAAAGCTGCCATGTATTTGGTCCAACAGAGATCGAAGGTCGTTATATCCACTTTGTTCAAAAACTTAGGAATAAGCCACAGGTAAAGCATTTAAAGATTCCAGGCAAAGGGATGTGACATTTAAAACATTCAGTTGCACTGTGTGTGATGCACAGGTGCGATTATTGGCACCATGAATAAGTCACATCTGGTTTGGGTTCCTGCTAGCCAGTTACTCAGCGGGGCCTTCCAGGGCAAGGTGGTCTCACCACTGAGAGGGAGCCCCAGTGGGACCCTAACTGCACCAGCAGTTTTTCCTAATAAGAGAACTCACACATTTCTCTGAATCTCCATGACTCATTCAGATGCTCATCAAGAAAATTCAAACTGAGGTGGGATCAATAAGTCGTGCAAATTGTCAGAAAACTCCCTCCATGGAGGGCATCTGAGTTCACCTTTAGAAAAGGAGAGCATAATGGGTCCCACGTGAACACTTCCCTGGCTCGGGTGCCGAAGGCTCAGGGTGTGGTTCATAGGCAGCTGTTTGTGTAAAGGGGATAGCATCTGCATCCTGTCTTGGCTACTGAAGTTGTTTAAAAGGCGACTTTGGTAAGAGCTGGTTCTACCCACTGATGACTGTTTCTGCTTCTCTGATCCAATAAGAATCATCCAGGTTGACGCAAGGATCTGTTACCACCTGGCCCTTATTTATGTGGTTTTTTATGATGAAAATAGAAATGCAGCCCCCACCATGATCACCTCTTAAACGACTGGCTGGTGTGAGAGAATCTCAAGCTTTTTTGTCATTATCCAGCTTATTTTTGATACTGTGGGGGAGAAGGTGCAGATATGATCACCAGGAGATGCATTCTCATCAGCTCTCCTGCCTGGGAACTTTCCCCTTCTTAGAGTGCCTTCTCTCCATTCCTACCTGTTTAAATCCTACAGGGCCCAAACAGACCCACTTGGCAGCTGTGAGACCGTGGGTGAATCACAGTTCACTCAATAAGCCTTTTTTTTCTTATCTATACAGTGGGGATATTTTGAAGATTAAATGAGAGATGCGTATAAAATATGCACTGTGACTAACACGTAGAAGTGCTTTTTCCTCTTCTTCCTCCTCGACCATCAACATTATCATTAAACATGAGTGTTTCACTGATTCTTCCCTGATTCCTCCCCCACCATGACCACCACCACCATGCTTTCCCCGTGGTGTCCTGTTTTCTCATGGCACCTGTTCCTCAGCACAATACCTATTCCTTCTTCAAGCCCCTTTTTGTCTCCTACCTGGAAGGCATTTTTGTGGGCCTCCTTCAGCCTCCCTTGATCAATGCCAAGCCTGTGTGCACAGCAGGTCCTTGCTAAGTATTTGGAGGAAGGAAGCCAGGGCCTTCTATAGCCAGCCTGTAGGATGAAACTTCTTTTTGACCAAAAAATGGGGGAGATTGTCAATGTGGATTCTCACTTCAGAGGGTTGATTGCCCAATTCATTGAGAATCAGTTGAAGGTAAGAGTCCCTGAGTCCTGGCTCCTGTTTGTCTGACCTGCTTTCCCTGCTGGACTTTACAAGGAAGGACTGAGATGTGTTCCTTCCTATCTCTCTTCTGTTGAAACAACACCTGCCCAGTGGAAGCACATCCCAGTCTCTCTCGGGGGAAAGCAATGACTGGGGAGTGAAGACAGGTGTTCTGGGTGGGTGGGCAGATTCTGGCTATCAGGCAGAGGTGTGTAACCTTGGAATGACATGCCTCTTCTCTGTGTCATAGCTCTCTCTCACTGTGAGGTTCACAGCAAGGGCTGGAGACAGGCCTGGGTTGGAATCCTGACTCAACTGTCCTTAGCTGTGATGTTCCTAAACAAGCTGCTTTCCCTCTCTGAGTGACTGATGCTTCACTGTAAAGTGGGGATGCTCTAGGCAGCCACATCCCATGGATACCTGAGAACTTAGTGAGTTATCATCTTCCATGTGGCTGGCAGAGTGCATTGTTAGGCAATGGTGGTGGTGAAGATGATGGTGATGGTGATGGTGGTGATATGATAATAACACTAATGGTGATGATGATAATGATGGTGGTATGATGATGTTGATGATGATGGTCATGATAACAGTGGATAATGATGGTAATGATAGTGATGATGATATTGATGATGATGGTGATGACAATGGTGATAATGATCATAATGGTGATGATGATGGTGATTATGGTAATAGTGATGATGGTGATGATGATAATGATGGTGATAAGAGTGGATAATGAGAATAATAATGATGATGGTGATTTTAATAGTGATGATGGTGATGATGATTATGGTGATGATGATGATAGTGATGATGATGGTGATGATAACAGTGGATACTGATAATAATGGTGACAATGATGGTGGTAATGATGATGATGGTGATAATGATGGTGATGATGATGATGATAATGACAGTGATGATAACAATGGTGATGATGATGATGGAGATCATAATGATAACGATAATAAAACTGATAGAGATCATAATGATGAGAATGTGATGATGACAATGATGCTGTTAACAATGGATGATGATGATGATAAAACTGATGGAGATCATGCTGCTGCTGCTGCTGATGATGATGCTGATAACAATGGATGATGAGGAGAAGGAAGAGGATGATGATGATAATGATGACAATGACAATGATGATAAAAATGGATGATGACGAAGGGGAAGATGATGATGACCATGATCATGATCATGATGGTAGTGATGGTGTATAGATACTTCCTGGGTCTAATCTTCAGGTTTCTTCAGTATTTCCTTAAGGAGTTTTTCATGTGTCCATTTTCAAAGCCTCTCCCTGTGAGTGCATCAACCTCATATTTTCACACTATGCTGAATCGTCCTCCCTGCTTGGGAAGCTTGACATTCCATTCCATGAACTTCATAATCTATAAGATTTCTATTTCTTTGAGCTGTGATTTTTCCTTTACTATGTGTGCTTTATTCTACTTTCTAAACCTGTGCCCACACCAATCATTTGCCCTGCTGTGAAGAAAGAAATGGAGCTTCCTTCTTTCCTCTGGTAATTCTGAGATGTGTGAGTTTCTGCCCTGGGGTTTTTAGTTTTCTCAAACTGCAGGGGGTTAATTAGTTTGGTTATTTCACAATAGCATTTACAGTTTTCTTATTAACTGGGAAGATATCCAAGGACTCCTACTCTTCATTGGGGTCTTTTGCAATGTTTTAGCCACAAGGATGGGTGGTAGGACTTGCAGAGAATCCAGGAACAAGGAGAGATCAGAGTCATTGAAATCACCTCTAGCTATCCTCAAAAAGTCACGGGGCTCAGTTTGTCTTTTTGGTTTGACCAAGGAAAGAAATATTAGACAATACATAGCTTAATTGTCCAACTATTCATTTTCTACAGATTTTGCTTAAAAACACTTAAAAAGCACAAGTTATCAAGGTACTTTAACTTGGGAGATTGGGAAAAAATTGAAGAGAAAAAAAAATCAGGGTATCAGGATCTTAAAGCCAGCAGAGGTTTTTCCTGCACCTAAAAATCTCAAAAGGGTGCGTTCTTTCTTGGCAGCAATTGAGTAGTTGTACATAAGATTTGACCAGGAATGGAAGTGGAAGAGCCAAAGACGTTTTCTCGCCGTGAAGACTCGTTCTCCAGAAGAATGGTAATCGGCGAATGAGGCCCCGTCTGGACTTGGGGACTTGTCTCTTGCTGCTTCTCCTGCCTAGATATTTGCTTCCTCCCCAATCTGCCTGGTCCTCTGACCCGGATTTAACTTTCATTTGTTCATGGAGTCTTCCCTGACCCTCCAGACTAAGTTGCTCCCTGACTGACCATTACTGTTTATTTGTAATAATAATACCAAAAGCACTTGCCCAATGCAGAGATTTAAATTAGAATTAAAAAGAGACTTTTTAATTATTCTTAATAGTTCCCCAGAAAGTGTTTATTTTTAAAAATGTTGAACTATCCTCAGGGCCAAGATAATATTGTAAGCCTGAGAATCTTAGAGAAAATACCGTCATTCATTTTATGTGTGTGTTTCTGCTGTTTCTGAAGCAAACGCCTAGAGATGCTCTTGAACATGTCTCCAAAGAGATTACCTGGGAAATTTATTGCAGTATTCTTCATCATGGCAAAAACAAACAAAAGGAAACCGAAATGTCCAATGATAGGAGAATAAATATGCAAATTGTGGTATATTCAAGCACTACAATTCTGTAGTAAGCCACACATACACACAAACACACACACACACACACCCCATATATTCATGTTCTCATGGATGAATCTCTAACATATTGGTATGTAAAAATTGCAGAATTATTTTGACAAAATGGTATTGTTTGTATGATGTTTAAAAACATCCCCAAACACTATATTTTATTTATGTGTTCATATGGAATGAAAGCACGAACGTGAACAGAGAGGACACACAGACCAATTTCCAAATCGTGGTTCCCACTGTGGAGGAAGGGACTGGGATGGAAGACAATGAGCAAACAGGTCTTCCACTGATGGTGATGATGGTGATGATGGTGATGATGATGGTGTAATGTGTGATACTTCGACTAGAATGTGTGACACTTCCTGGAGATCTGAAGCAAAGATGATGAATGTTCTCACTTGCTAAATTTAGGTGGAGTGTGTGTGTGTGCATTGCACATGTGCGTGCGTGTGTTGTGTGACCATTTTTGGAACATTCCTGTATGTCTGAAATATTTCATAGTTAAATAAACAGTGTTGGTCTTGTGATGGGCTTGATGAAGAGATTGTACATACTTTTTTTACGTCAGACTCTCTCATAATAGATGGAATTCTTGAGTCCAGATAAAAATCAGGGTCATGCAGAAAGCTGTGAGAGTGATTAAGAGACTTTGTGGTAGGTTGTGAATGCAATCGTGACGTGGGCTTCCTGCCTGCTCTTTGCATTTCTCCAGACCTGTGCCATGGACACCTAGATATTTCCTCATGCTCAGTTCCCTGCAGGCATCGCTGGGGATTGGAAGTCTTAGAGGGATCCATTATCTGATGGAGAATTCGAGAAGGGCTCTTCCACGTGCCGGATCAGAACAACTATTCAGTGTACCCTATAGAACAACTGACATAGAATATTCAAAGGGAACAGTCCTCTGAATTAGTCCCACCTCTAAAGAGTTATTTAAATGCTATCTCATTACCTCTGAGTTCCTTTTATGAATAAAAAGGGTATTACCGAGTTTAAGATGATGAGTTAATTAATGAAGTATAATTCCCAGAAAGCCTCTTTGACATAATTTTAAAACCCAGGTAGATATAATCCCATCATTTAAAACTTTGAATGGGAGACTGGAAAATAATATTCTGATTGAAGGATACGGTAACCCCAACAAGGGGACTGGAGTGAAGGGAAGGGGAGCTAGCGAGGGAGAGAAGGTCAGGCATTGGGAGAACCAACAGGTGACGAGGAATGAGACTCAACCTGATCCTGGGTCACAGTGTACAGTGGAGGGCACCAGGGAGATGGTGTTAGGTGAACATATGGATGCGTTGCCAACAGCCAGAGCCTCTGACAGGGAGCCAGCTGCCAGTCTGCTGCTGTCCAGCACATAATGCAGCCTCCATCGTGGGTGAATAAACCAAGTCCGGTGTCCATCTGTCAGAGATATTTTGCTAAAGGGGCTTTTCCATGAGGTGGCAACTTGGACTTTCCAAATAGGATTCTGTCATGATTTGTGTAAAGTTAAGCATCATGACATAATTGCTGGACCAAGGATTTAGGTGGGCCATAAAACAAGTGATTGTTTCTTTTATTTATATGTTTTTTTTTTTTCAAGACAGTGTCTTGCTGTATTGCCCAGGCTAGAGTCCAGTGGCATGATCACAGCTCACTGCAGCCTCCATCTTCTGGGCTCAAGCAATCCTCCTGCTTAAGCCTCCTAAATAGCTGGGACCACAGGCACACACCTCCACGCTCATCTGATTTTTTATTTTAGAGACTAGGTCTCACTTTGTTGCCCAGGCTGAGATAGTTTCTTAGCCCACTGGGTTGATACTTGATTCTGTTTACCTATAAAGTCCTGAATATTGGGGTGCAAATAAATAAATCTAAGTTTTTACCCAGTAAGGGCTACATTGGCCACAGCTTCATGAGCACAGTTTCAAAATGTGAGCTAGGTGTTGGCTTATATCTGCCAAGCAACAGAAAGCAACATCCCCTTTAGGCAGATGCAGCAGGTAGCAGCAGCCTTGCCATCTGCTACGCGAGGCCACTTGGGATGAAACCCTTCCTTACCTCCTTCCCTGGAGAGACAGTCACGATCCTGGCCTTCACCGCAAGCTTGCCCTGCTCGCTCAGTGACATAAAGTGCAAGCATGAGACAAACACATTTCAAGGAGTGAGTGCTGTTGAAGTGTGTTCTGTGAATTTTTCCACTATTTTTAAGGAAGAAATCATTTTGGTTGAAGGCATCACTCTTGGTTGTGATCAAACAGAAGGGAAATACGTGCTTAGCACAAAATGTGGCAAAGCTTGACCTGCAGAAATGTTTGTCATTGTTATTACTTTCATTAAACTTTGGCTTCAGCTATGTAAACTCAGGAGAGAAATAAATGACTCCAGTGACAGGGAAAGCAATTTTATGGCCTAATATTGACCAAATCTGGGAATTGTGAAGTAGCCAAAAAAATAGCATTACCTTTGTTTGACCAAACTGTCAGGGCAAGATTACTTGGTTTCATATACTTTTTTTTCTTTTTTTTAGATAAAATGGTGTTGAGGAAGAAGTTTGAGATCATGATTTTTAGCAGACTTGAAAACTGGCAAATGGGAAGATTGGTGAATAACATTATTCCAAAGCAGAAGCTCCTTCTTCTCAGATGATAAACACCTTTGTTGATTAATTGCCATGTGCTATTAATAGGCAGCTGAGTAATTGGAAGTGATTGGCAGAAGGTCTCATGAGCCCATCTGTTTGTTGCATTTTTATGACCATTTTCAGCACAGGGCATCCTCAGAGTGGGATGGAGAAGCTTGGAGAGCGACAGGCCAGAGACCAAGTGAGTGGGACTTGGAGACGCCCATCCTGCCTTGAGAGGACCCAGGACAGTCATTTCCTAGGGGTTTGCGTCTCCTTTTCTTGCCCACAGTGTCGGTGGAGCATGGAATGCGGAGGAAGCTGATTGTTTAATCTGGGATTCTGGAACTCACAAAACTCTTTAGAAATGCTTAGGCCACAGTGGGTGAGGCTGTTGGCAGTGGTGGCACTGAGGCAGAGGTATGGATGACTGCCAGCTGTGCATTTAGGGTCTGAGGAAGGGGAGGCTTTTGTCTGCTGGGACAGCAGTGATTGAAAAGATGAGGCTGTATGACTTAGACCAGCAGTCCTCCACCTTTTTGGCACCACGGACCAGTTTCATGGAAGACAGTTTTTCCACAGATCAGGAGTAGGGAATGGTCTGCGGATGATTCAAGCGCATTACATTTATTGTGTCCTTTATTTCTCTTATTATTGCATTGTGATATATAAAGAAAGAATTACACAACTCACCATGACGTACAGTCAGTGGGAGCCCTGAGCTTGTTTTCCTGCAACTAGACAGTCCCATCTGGAGGTGATAGGAGACAGTGACAGATCATCAGGCTTTAGATTCTCATAAGGAACGCGCAACCTAGATCCCCCACATGCACAGTTCACAATAGGGTTTGAGCTCCTATGAGAATCTAATGCTGCCACTGATCTGACAGGAGGCAGAGCTCAGGTGAGAATGTGAGCCATGGGGAGTGGCTGTAAATACAGAGGACACTTCACGCACTCATCTGCCTCTCACCTGTGATGCAGCCCTGTTCCCAACAGGCCACAGACCAGGACCGGTCCAGTCCCGGGGGCTGGGGACCCCTGACTCAGAGCATTCATTCTGCCCCGGCTGGGAAGGATGGGCTGCAGTGTCCCGGGCAGGGAGATGCACCCAGAACCTCTTCTCTGGGGATTTCCTTGACTTGGAAGTGATTCTCTGTTAATCACAGAGACCGTGGGAGCCCAGGGGGAAGCAGATGAAATCTGTGAATAACAAAACTCTCTGTTTTAAAGTTCTGTGTGGCGATTATAGCCAGACATAAAGGTGGCACATCTTAAATGAACATTAGCCTCTTTTAAAACAAAAACAAAAAGTAACATGAGCAATTGAAGCCTCCTCAATATGAATGGATTTGAAATCGCCCACCTATGGCCCAATGCTCTCAAATAGCCTTTTTCCCTGACCCTCACAGATGACCTTACTGGTTATGAAGGGACACACTGATGAGTTCTTAGGCTCTGGATGCCTCATGGTGTCATTTCAAAGCTGCTGCTCTGGGTGGAGGATGCTCACTCGTGTTGTGGCTGGTGACACGCACATTTGCTGATCCCCCTTTTGGAATACGTTCTGTTTCTGAAGAGCTTTTGCACTTAGCATGCGTAATGTGGATAAGTAGATGAATGTCTGTTCTAGGCTGGAAAATAAGACTCAAAATGATTGTGACTTAAGGTAAAAGAAACTTCAGGTTAGCCAGTCCTTGCCAAAAAATGATTTTCATTCAGATTATATCAAGGGGTTGGCTGGGAGCCAGGTACATGAAAAGAACAATATTTAACTAGAATTCTTGAATAGTTATGTGAGAAAATGTGTGTGTGCATGGGTGTCTGCTGTGTATCAGTGTTGGAGCCCAGGCGGATCTCAAGCAGCATTTGTGATGTGTTTAAGAAACACATCAGTCTTGCATATTTGTTTAAGATCCTGCTGCAAGAGTATAAAACTCTCAGTGGTTCCAGTGGCAGTCAGCATAGGCAAGTTATGCTTGCAGTAACAAATGACCCTAGGGTCTCAGTGGCTTCCAAAAAGACTCATCCTGTTGTTGTGGTTTGTGTCATGTCTCCAGTAGTCTGGAGTCCTGGCTGAAGATGTTAGGTGCTCTTCTAGTACCATGTGACTTGGCTATAGAGCACTTTTCCCAGCTCATATTAGAAACAGATTAGCACGATTATTAGGCTCAAAGCCTCCAGAGGGTATGGGCCACTGTGTCAACCTCACGTGCCTGTCACAGCAACGACAGTTGTCACATCGGTTGAAAGAATAGGGCCCACTTAGGCTAGACACTACAGGGGCCAAGATTAAAAAAAAAAAAAAACACTGAATAACTCCCTGAGAAATTGACTTCACTTAGATTTAAAGGATTGTACCTACGTGAAGAATGAAGAGGGGCGTTCCAGAAAGAGTAACGAGTTTGAGCAAAGACATAGGAGCGTGGTGAAGCACAGAGTGCACTGAGGACGTGCAGGAAGTTCCACGTGAGCGATCACTGTGGGGCCGAGGGAAGCACTAATGAGGACTGGGGAGGAGACGGGTTAGGGCTGGCCTGGAAGGACGAGGGGAATGGTCCATGTGGCCTGCCGGGGTTGATACTGATGCTTTGTTTTTGTGTGTGTTCTTACACCCTTTGATGGGTTCAGCTATAAGGCTTTGCTTCCACTGGGGTCACACACGGGGGCTGTACTTGGACTGGGCCCTCAGTTTGCATGTTCATTTGGGAATTACTGCAGGACTGGAATGACTTGGCCAGTCTGTCAGGCTTTTCTATTTGTTTTAATTAATTATTCTTCTGTCCACAATCAAGAAAGGATTTGAAGTAATTTTCAAAAACACAGATATAAATTATGGTTGTTAACATGGTGAGTTCAAGAGAAGCAACTTACTGAAGTTGCGTCTGTTCTTTTTTCGTCAATGTTCTCAAGTATTTTTGTTTTCTACATTTGCCATTGTTCTCAGTGATGAGGTAGCCAGGGGCCAAACCACCCATTCACTAAGAAGTAAGCCATTGTGTTTCCCTGTTGCTCATTAATTTAGAGAGTTCCATACATGCTGCCAGTTCCTAGAATGATTTTTCTTTGTGATTTTTGGCTAAATCCTTGTTTTCCGGTGTCTTGTATTCAACTTTAATATTTTACTTTTTGTTTGATGTCTGTAATACTAACACAAGCTCCTAGACAGTGGCTCAAAATAAGGCTTTCCTAAGATTAAAATTGATCATACGAAGCCACCAATCAAGGGTCAGAGTCAGCAGAATTATAGAACACTTCCTCGGCTTTGCATCCTTTGAAACAAAGTCATGTTATGTGCCGGCTATTGACCTGCAGACTCGAGTCTAGGATGTACCTGAGTGCCCAACTGTGCTGTGTTCTGAGTGAGATCTCTCAGGTAAAAGGCCAAGTCCAAGGTAGGGCTACTTATGCCCAGCTATCAGTGGGGGCAAAAGGGATTTTTATCGCGTTTGGATTCCTAGCTGTCTCTTTCAGTGGATAATCAAATTCTACCAAGAGTCAACACTTGTTCCTAATGAGAAACCTAATGGGTTCCGTGTGTGCATTTCGGGCCAGGCCCAGTGCGCCTCCCTCGCTGCTGGCATGTTTGCAGTTACCTTCATTTGTAAAAGTCATATTTCCACCCCAGGGAAATCGAGAGTGACAACATGCCATGTTCTTCTCTACTTTCTCACCTGGAGTAGTTTTAAAACCTCAGGCAACACCACCCCACGATGATGAGCATACTGAAACTCAAGCCCTCTGGTTTTTAAAAGCAGCGTTCGTTCTTGTAATTAATTTGCCATGTTTCATTGGGAATATAATGTTTCATTGAACATTCCATATTTCTACTCAGCTTAATGTAGTATGGGGTAAAAGAAGTCCGTGAGGACAAGGTAACTGTGCCTTTATGGAATACCCAGGGTGGAAAATCTATAATAACAATGTAAGGAGCCCTACCTGGGACACTCCTCACGATGCCTTCATCTTATTAGACAAGGAAATGTTGATTCACTGCCTGTCAGGTTTTCTTTCCCCTCTAGCAACGAGCGGGGGAACAAGGAAAGAGAGAGTCTGTGGTCACCCCTTCGCTGAGATCCTGAATGGACAGCAGGGAAGTGGCTGCCAGGAGCACGTGGTGTTGGGGCTTCATCCTTGGGGAGGGCTCTTTGTGCTTCCGGGTTACGAACTAGAGAGGTGGACAACCCCTGCTGCCAGCAGGAAAGACATGGACAAGAGGAGAGGTGCCCTCCAAGGTACGCATTCCCTAGGGTGCCCTGTCAGCTTTGTGTCTTCTATTCAGTCAGTGTTTGCTGAGCACCTGCTGTGGACCTGGTATTTTCTAAGCATTCTGGCGGCACGTTCTCCTTTCCTTATATGGGTGGCACTCCCCTGGGAGAAGCAGAACACACGGGGAAGTGCACAGTGAGCGGATCCCATGTGGGATAAATGCTGCAGGGAAACCAGCACCGTGGGCTGGAGGCTGAGGGGAGACATGCAGTCAGGACAGTCTCTCTCGGGGTGCGGTGGTCATTCCATTCTGTCAGGCCCCGGGGCTGAGTGTGTCTGGAAAAGGGAACAGCAGAGGCAGGGGACTGAGACCAGGATGGTCAGGAGGTCCTAGAGGAACCACAAGATGGCCCCAGGGGCCAATGAGTAGAATCAGTGCATGGTTGGTGTGGTCGGAGGGAGGCAGGGATCAGCCAGGCCGGCCGTGGGGGCCCCAGCAAGGAGTTTGGGCTGCATTCCCAAGGCCATGAGGAGGGTTGGGAGGGTCTGAGCAGGAACGTGCTGTTGGATTTGAGGTTTAAATTAACCCCTCTGCTGACCAGGCATGGTGGCTCACACCTGTAATCCCAGCACTTTGGGAGGCTGAGGCAGGTGGATCACCTGAGGCCAGGAGTTCAACACTAGCCTGGCCAACATGGAGAAACCCCATCTCTACTAAAAATACAAAAATTAGCTGGGCGTGGTGGCACATGCCTGTAATCCCAGCTACTTGGGAGGCTGAGGCAAGAGAATTGCTTGGACCCAGGAGGCGGAGGTTGCAGTGAGCCAAGATCACACCACTGCACTCCAGCCTGGGTAACAGAGCGAGACTCTGTCAATAAATAAATAAATAAATAAAAAATAATTAACCCCTCTGCTGTGGCATGAGAATGGATTCCAGGGTCCAGGGTGCAGCAGGAAGCCAGGCTCTGCGCTGTGCTGGTGAGAGGCGACGGTGAGTGGGCCGGGAATTAGATCATATTGACTCCACGTACAGGTGCCCCCCATCTGTCCCTCATCCCCATCCCACATCCCCAGGCAGTTCCGCTTGCTCCCCTGCAGATTGGCACACATGTCTCATAAACCATCTCTCCCATCGTCTAATAACGTGGTTTCATGGCTGTCTCCTCCATTAGCCTGAGGGTTCTTCAAGGTCAGTACCATGTTTTACTAACTTCTTCTGTAGAACCCAGTGTAGGGCCCAAACTCCCAGCAGGAACCCACAGTACCCCTGACTCATGGCCTGCGGTTCTCAGAACCTGACCTCTGTGGGAGACCAAAGTCATAGCCTCGTGCCCCACATGGCCCTGAGGCCCTGCCTGCATTCAGAAGACAGGTGACAGCCCGTGCTGCTGTCTGGCTAAATGCTTGCTGCACACATTTTACTAGTGGCGGCTGAGTCTGCGTGATGGCCAACGTGGTTTTAGAAATGTACACATAGTCAGATTAGACGAGGCTCTGTCTTAGATGATTCCAAATGTTCTTACTTGGATTTTGCTTAAAGGAAAAACAAAACTATCTACACATTTCCCCCTCTTCATACTTTACCAAAAAGAAAGAGAAAAAATTTAAGAGGATATTGACTCCCACGATGCTTCCTGTGGTGACTAAATATAAATATGTATGACAGATCGCAGAAGGAATCATTAATGGCAGCTGTCAGTGCTATTTAAAATGAATTAGACCTTTCCAGTTTCCCTCTAGTGTGAGCGCTGAGAGACACATAAGGCTGTTCTGATTCATCGTGGATCTGGAAGTCCGTTGTTCAGCTTAGTCAGGAGATGTATACGCTTATCAGGCAAAACAAGCTGGCGGGGGGTGGTGTTTGCGAAGCGCCAACTCGCTTTCTTTGTTTCATAACATTTGACAGGGTGTGCTTTCCTGGTTCGGCACGGGACATTGGTCTCTTCAACTTCAGCTGATTTGAATTGGGACCCACAAACCAGGTGGGAAGCATGGCATTTGAACCGTGCCTGGAATATCAGACGAGCCCTGTGTCTGTGAAGGCTGATAGTCAGCGGGAATAACAAGTCCTTAAAATGAGGAACAGCCCTTTCCATGGTTAAAGGGAAGAGTGGAAACCCATGTGTGTATTATCAGGGAAGACTTTCTTCTGGGAACGGGTGTGCCTGTAACATGGTGGCCTCCCACTGGTCTGTTTTGCCCCATAATTGTAAACATTTCTACATTTGGAGAGAGTAGGTATATTAGTCTGTTCTCACACTGCTAATAAAGACATACCTGAGACTGGGTCATTTATAAAGGAAAGAGGTTTAATGGACTTGCAGTTCCACATGGCTGGGAAGGTCTCACATTCATGGTGGAAGGCAAAGGAGGAGCTAAGGCACATCTTACATGGTGGCAGGCAAGAGAGCGTGTGCAGGGGACTCCCCTTTATCAAATCATCAGATCTCGTGAGACTTATTCACTATCACGAGAACAGCACGGGAAAGACCCACCCCCCATGATTCAATTACCTCCCACAGGGTCCCTCCCATGACACATGGAATTATGGGAGCTACAATTCAAGATGAGATTTGGGTGGGGACACAGCCAGACCATATCAACAGGAGACAAGGGAACTGTTGCCAGTGGTTCTCTCCACCAAGACGTAGAGAGACTGAATGCTGCCCACTTTGTCTCATCTTAAAGCTGAGCTTCCAGTGAGAGCATCACTTCTGTTCTCTTTAATTTTCTTTCACTTCCTGTGTTTAAATAACCCAGGATCAGTTTATGCATCAAGACATCTTCTGTCGATAATCTGGCTGAATCTCTCCAAATGGCTGGGAGTTTATGGCCCTGGGCAGGTGGACGAGTGGGCAGAAGTGAGAACAGAACTTCAGGAAGTATAAAAGTGCTTGTCACTTCCAAAGGGCCTCTCTCTTCCTGGCTTTGAAATAAACCCTCCAATGACAGCCAATAACTGTTTCTCTCTCCAGTATGGAAGAGAAAGCCATTTGGATTTTTGGATATAATTGACACAGAGTCTCTAAAAGCTCTTGTTTGTTTTTCGTTCGTTTGGGGACTACATTTGAAAGAAGAGGCATAGAGACCCGCAGGCCCTCCTCTCCTGGCCGCCCAGGGCTTCTGGGAATAACGGTGGTGGTTGGAGGGCTGCATTGTGCCGCAATTGTTCCTTTATGTACTTAGCTTCCTGTTTTATTTTATGCTGTGCAGCCCCAGCATCCAGGGTTTTGTGCTTGGAAGATCACACGTATGTCATGGGACAGAGTCCCTGTCTATACGGAACATGGGCCACTTCTCAGGAACCAGCCTGCAGCCCCGATGGACAGGCTGGGTCATCTGGAACAGACAGCAGGGACCCTGCAGAGCCACATATGCTCCACCTGCCCCAACCCAAGGCTGCTCCCTAGTGGTGGAGTTGGTGGTTCTGGGGAGAAAGGTGGCTGCAACCTGGGATTCAGCCCCAGCTCCACAGCCGGGTGTGGCAGCTCCCTTGCTGGCGAGGATTCAGCACATCTGGGCTGAAGTTTTCATCTTGAGCACCAGCTAATGTTTGATGTGAATTGAATCACAGGGAGAAAACGCCCACTTGAGGCGTGAGCCAGTTAATTCACAAAGTCAATGAGGAAAAATCCTGCAGGTGCCCGGGGAGAGTGAGCAGAGCCAGGCTCCAGACGAGGCCGGGAGCTGGGGTGCTGGCTGATGTCCCCGTTGCTGTGTGCTGCCGGGTGTGTGTGGACCTAGGGTATGGCACGGTGGGCCTCATTGGTAGGTCTGTGGAGTGAAAGCTGGGGTTCCCCAGAGCTCCCTTCCATGCCCCGTGAGGCACACCCTTGTGTTATGAAGAATCACACAGTCACTCGTGGAGACGGCTCTCAGGGGCGGTCTTGCTGATCCTTCTGCAAATAAGACCGCTCTGAGGCCAACCATGTACATAGAAAGGAGTATGTGCTCCTAAGTTTTCCAGGAGGGGAAAGGACCAAGTTCATGTGGGACCCAGCTCAGAGCACAGCTCACCCCCCGGGGCAGGGCAGCTCATGCTACCATTTGAGCGAGTGGCGGCCTCAGTGCCAGAATCAGCCCAGCGCCAGGAGCCCAGGAGCCCCTCTCCTCCTGCCCCTGCCCACTGGGACAGTCACATCAGGAAGGAACTGGACACATGTGGACGAGCAAGCGGCCGCCCTCCAGTGCCGCGAGGCCAGTGGAACACCTCTGACCTTGCCTCTCCCACCCAGCGTCAGGCAGATCCCTCCCCCTCCCCCAGTGCTGCAGAAGCCAGCGGAACACCTGTGACCTTGTCTCTCCCATCCAGCATCAGGCAGAACCCCGCCCCCCCGCCCAGTGCTAACTGCGCCCTCAAGTGGCCTGGAGAGAAAAGTTGTGTTTTGAGCGGAAAATTGCCACTCTTATGGGAAACATGCTGTGTTGGAAACTCAAGCTTCACTTGGAATTATGATTCCATGAGCGTGTCGCATGCTGCCTTTTTCTATTTTATAGGAATAATTTTGAAAGGAAATATTGTACACATTGAAGAGTGACTCAATACAGAGACCATCGCTCTAGGCTGAGCCGGTCTGAAGTGGGAACCAGGCATGCGCTGCGTCCTGAACGCCAACAAACCCGTGTTCTCGGTGGGGCTGGGGTGGCAGCTGTGGTGGGGGCAGTGCCTTGGGTGTCACAGCCGCCTTCCCTCCATCCCCGGGCAGCCCGTGCTCAGGGCCTACTCTCATCCCTGCTTTCAGATGCTGGGGAGGCCAAGTGATGGCCGTTTCCATGGGCTCTGCCTCCCTGGATCAACCAACCACAGATCAGAAGTATTCAGAGAAAGAATTGTGCCTGGACTGAACATGGACAAACTTGTCATTCTTCCCAAACAATACAGTCTAACAACTGTGTACATAGCATTTACATTGTATTCCGTAATATAAGTGATCCAGAGGTGATTTGAAGTCTATGGGAGGGGGTGCATGGATTCTATGCACACACTGTGCTATTTCATATCAGGGACTTAGGCGTCTACAGATTTTGGCACGCACAGTGATAGGTCTTGGAACCAGTCTCCCACTGATACCAAGGGACAGCTGTATACTTTGGCATAAATGACATTTACTAGACATATAGTTCTGCAACTTACTTTTGTTGTAATTTTTATTTTTTGTGGATACACAGCAGGCATTTATGTTTATGGGGGGGTGTGAGATGTTTTGATACAGGCATGGAATGCACCATAATCACATCAGGGCAATGGGATGCCGTCCTGTCAAGCATTTAACCTTTGTGTAACAAACTATCCAGTTACACTCCTTTAGTTATTTTTATTTTTATTTCTCTTTTTTTTGAGAGAGAGAGTCTCACTCTGTCACCCAAGCTGTAGTGCAGTGGCGCAGTCTCGGCTCACTGCAACCTCCGCCTCCCGGGTTCAAGCGATTCTCCAGCCTGAGCCTCCCAAGTAGCTGGGACTACGGGCATGCGCCACCATACCAGGCTAATTTTTGTATTTTTAGTAGATACGGGGTTTCAGCATGTTGGCCAGGCTGGTCTCGAACTCCTGGCCTCAGGTGATCCACCCACCTCGGCCTCCCAAAGTGCTGGGATTACGGGTGTAAGCCACCTCACCCGGCCTCCTTTAGTTATTTTTAAGTGTACAGTTAGATTATTATTGAGTACAGTCGCCCTGTTGTGCTAACAAATCCTAGTTCTCCTTCATTCTTTCTAACTCTTTTTGTGCTCACTCACCATCTCCACTTTGCCCCCACTACCCTTCCCGGCCTCTGGCCACCTTTCTCCTCCTCTCTATCTCCATGAGTTCATTTCATTTTTAGCTTCTGTACATAAGTGACAATGTGCAAAATTTGTCTTTCTGTCCTGCAACTTACTTTTAAAATTTAATATATATTGAAATATATGCCATGTCAGAACAAAGAGTTTTACCTCATTTAAAAAATCCCCGATTAAAATTTATTTAGACATTTTTGGTGACATTCGTTTGTTGCCAGCGTTGTCCCTCATGAGAGCCAGTGTTTTTCCACAATGCAGTGAGCACATCTGAAAACGTGGCAAACGTCTTTACATTGCTTTAGAAAGGACTGCAGCGGCCCACGTGCCTGCCAGCGGGGTGTGAGCCGCCCGTGGGGCAGCCTCTCCGGTGCGCGGGACGTCCAGCCCTTTTCGTTTCTGACCTGGTGGAAAGAAAACAAAGCATTGTATTTTGTTTTGATTTCTATCGCCTGGTTCTGCTGGGGTAGGCCGTTTCGTGTTTGAGCCTGTTTGTATTTCTCCTTGGATGGAGATGTTCTCCTTGGATGGAGATGTTCTCTAGGGGGGCTGGCTGTTTCCTGTTGGTTTGTGGGCGCTCTTTTCCTAGCCTGCCATTCACTCCCCCCAGTCACCTGCACTGCATTTTCTTCCTGGCCGTCTTCCGCTTGCCGGTTTTCTGCTCTTTGGAGTTCTTTATCCAGTCCTGCAGCCAGGAGCCCAGCCCCCCGTGCACCTGTGAGACGCTGCAGACAAGGAGCGTGTCAATGTCTCAGCCTCGCGGTGCACAGGAGGTCCCAGGACCCGGGAAGCCTCAACGTTCTCTCTGCCTGTGTGGCATGCCGGACCAAGAGGCCCCTGGGGCTGAGCTCAGGCTCTGGGGACCCCAAGGGCCCCGTCTCCTCTCCTCCCCACCTCTTAGCTCCGCAGGGTTCTGACCCACCACGGGGGCTCTCGCCTGCCCGACTCTGTCCTGCTGCTTCTGCTCCAGCCACAGGCTTCGCTTCTGGTGTTGGCTCTGCTGTCTGAGCTTTCCACCTGTGGAAAGCACATGCATGATGAATGTGCTACTTCCTCCACTGGAGGCAAAGCTTAGTTGGTGGGAGGGGTCTCAAGGTTGTGAATGGGGGTCTGGGGGTGCAGAGGTGCCAGGGTCTGGAACCGTGGGGCGGCCGTGTGTCCCTGAAGCAGGCTGTATCTGGACTAACATTTCCTCTTCCATTAAAATTAATTTCGCAATCTCTGGCGATGTGCCAAGCCTTTGCGAATTGCGTAATGCCTGCGACTCTGGCCTGTAAATTTATTTCACCACCGTTACCTAACTCTTTACCTTGTAATCTGCCTTAATACACTGAGCCTCGCAGAATATAATCGTCATAGAAAACCGAATATATTCCACATCACTGAGAGTGGACATCTCTCAAAGTGGTCACTTCTTGTGCATCCTGGCTTTCAATTCAGATTAATTCTACTACCCTCCTCCCCGTCCTCCCCATCTTCCTCCCCTTCCCCCTCCCCCCTTCCTCTTCCCCCTCCTCCTCCCCTTACCCCTCCTCCTCCTCCCCCTCTTCCTCCCCTTCTCCCTCCCCCTCCTCCCCCCTTCTTCCCCTTCCCCCTCCCCCTCCTCTTCCCCCCTCCTCCCCCTCCTCCTCCCCCCTCCTCCCCCTCCTCCTCCCTTTCCCCTCCCCTTACTCCTTCTCCTCCTCCTCCCCTGCTCCTCCTCTTCATCCTTCTCCTCTTCCTCCTCCTCCCCTTCCTCCTCTTCTTCCTCCTCTTCCCCCTCCTCCTCCTCCCCCTGTTCCCCTTTTCCTCTGGAAGGCGATGAGAGTGGAGTATGATGATTCACGCTCCCCCTCCACCCTCCCTCCTCCTCCCCCTACCCTTCCTCCCCCCCTCCTCCCTCTCCCCCTCCCTCTCCTTCCCCCTCCCTCCTCCTCTTCCCCCTCCTCCTCTTCTTCCTCCTCTTCCCCCTCCTCCCCCTCCCCTCCTCCTCTTCCCCCTCCTCCTCTTCCCCCTCTACCTCTTCTTCCTCCTCTTCCTCCTCCTCATCCTCCTCCTCTTCCCCCTCCTCCTCTCCTTCCTCCTCTTCCCCCTCCTCCTCCCCTCCTCCTCCTCTCCTGCTTCCCCTTTTCCTCTGGAAGGTGATGCGAGTGCAGTACGATGATTCACCCCAGTTCACCTTCCACTGGGTGGGAACAGCGCTTCATGCCAGAGCCTGGAATGTGCCCCGTTAGAAACATCCGCAAATGAAAATTGCTTTTTAGCTTGGTTGGTTTAATGAAATTTATCTTTGAGCATAATAGAGAATGATGATTTTTCACCCCAGCAGCCCTGCTTTGTGCTGAAAGGACTTATCTTCTGTGTCAGTGTTGCAGGACTCTGTTTTCCTGCTTGTAGGTGTGAGGAATCGATAATTTACAGGGATGGGGATTATTCCGAAGATTCTCTGGCAGTGGTTTTCCACGAGGGGTGATTTTGCCCTCAAGGGACATTCGACAACATCTAAGGATGTTGGGTGGTGCTGGCATCGTGTAGGTGGAGGCCAGGGTGCCACCGACCATCCTACAGTGCTTAGGACGCCCCCCACCCCCCAGAGGCCCAAACGTCCCAGCGCTGAGGTCGGGCCTGGCTGCTCTAAGGAGCGGAAATGTCTCCCAGCAGCACGTGAGTGGGAGAGCGTGATTTTCCAGACAGTCCTCCTGAATCCCCCAAGACCCTGGAGTCAAGTCATTCTCCTTTGAATTCCAAGACTTACCTCTTCCTGGCAACGTGACCTCTCTGAACCACAGTTTCCTGACAAGGGCTCTCGAGATAGCCATCCCCACTTTGCTGGGTCCTGATGAAAATGGATCCAGTGATGCACATTGAGAGCTTAGCACAATCCAGGTGGTGGCTGTTGCTGCTGCTGTTGCTGTTGCTGTTGAAATAAATCAAAGATAGGCTGGGCGCGGTGGCTCACGCTTGTAATCCCAGCACTTTGGGAGGCCGAGGCGGGCAGATCACGAGGTCAGGAGATCGAGACCATGGTGAAACCCCGTCTCTACTAAAAATACAAAAAATTAGCTGGGCTTGGTGGCGGGTGCCTGTAGTCCCAGCTACTCGGAGAGGCTGAGGCAGGAGAATGGCGTGAACCCGGGAGGCGGAGCTTGCAGTGAGCCGAGACTGCGCCACTGCACTCTAGCCTGGGCAACAGAGCAAGACTCTGTCTCAAAAAAAAAAAAAAAAAAAAAAATCAAAGATGATAATTGAGGGGAGAGAGAAGAGACTTCCAGGCTTTCCCTTGCCCTGCATCTGAGGGGCTGTCCTGACCCCTCCCTGTGGCTCAGCCCCGCTGCACCTGCTGGGTTCCCTGTGTGGCCTGGCAGTGTGCAGGCCACATTGCCTGCCGTGGCTGACGGGGGCTTGCCCACCACATTGCTTGGCCAAGGTTTAGCCCTGGCCTTCACAGGACCTCGCTGGCTTATCGTCCCGGGGATGACCAGCCCAGATTTGATCCTACACTCCTAGTCACACTGTCATGTTGCTGGAGCTGGCCAGGGGTGCAGGAGCGGCTGGAGGGCATCTGTGAGGGGAGAGCAGGGCACAGGGAGCCTCTCCCTGGCTGCCGACACAGCTTGCTCCGCACCTAAGAGCGTCCTCTTAATTAGGCATCACCAGCCAGCCACGTTGGAGACATTAACATTTTATGGGCCATTTTCTCATAAAGAAAAGCAAAGCCGACGTAATTCTTGCTGGCTTTGGGGTTTTGGCTTCACACTCAGCACATCAGACAAAACCACTGTGGGAATAAAATTCCTCAAATGTGGCCACATTCATTCAGTAGGGAGAAAAACGCACTGTTTTAGTCCTTTAGCAAAGACCCCTAAATCCTTTAATTTCCAGGCAATAAACACTGAACAAACCTGCCCTGGAGAATCGAAGTCCTTGAAATGAGCTCTGAGTCAAGGGGGTGACCAAGAAAGCAGAACGTTCAGAAAGGCTGGAGCAGGAACCGGACTCTCATTCCACCTCTGCCGGCACAAAACTGTGGGCTTAGAGGAAAATGAAGCACATGGCCAGTCATCCCTGGGGCTTTAAATGTCCTTGGTTCTTAGCAGTGACCTCGGCAGGACTGAAGGGGAGGGTGATTGGGGGTGCAGGTACAGGTCTTCCTCTCGTGGAAATTTCTGGATCTAAGACAAACGTGAAAGATGAAGCAAAAGACCACATGCCTCATAAATGAAAACCAGAGGCCATCTCAAGCTCCCGCACAGTCCTTGCCAAGGGACGGTTCTCTCATTGAACACAAGCTCAGCCTGGTTTTCTGGTTTGAGAGAAAAAAACAGAGGCAGCTTAAGACACACTCTCTGAGAACACTGAGGAGCAGTAGGTGGTTAAGACAAAGGGAGAAACCATATAGACGTGCACACGTGTGTGTGTGTGTGTGCACTGTGTGCCTGTCTGCCACCTGTCTGTGCGTGGATCTGTGTCACTGCTCATACATGCACCTGCACACACATGCGTACCACACATGCGCACCATAGTCAGAAGGCCTGAGAAGCCTTTCAGGCCACCAGGCTACATTCTATGCGTGAAAAATTTCCTGCCTTCTCCACAGCCTGTAAGGGCATGGGTGTTTATGGAATAGGAAGGTGGTGGATTGTTCTGGAAATGATCAAGTTGTCAAGAGAGCATGTTATGGGGTTTCAGATGCACAAAGTTTATCATGCACTTGGTTAAAGTTTCTTTCCGGAATGGTCAAACTTTTTCTTTTTAGTATTTTCAGCAAATTGTCTTCCTTCCTCTGGGCATCCCATGGAGGTGGGATGATGAGGCAGAGCAGCAGTGTTTCTGGAGCATTCACTGGGCGTCAGGCAATGTGGCAGCACTTTTCTATGAGGTGCCTCATCTAAAATGACCTCTGTTCCCATCAAATGGATGAGGGATTATCTTGGAAGAGGGTTGAGCCCCTTGCCCAAGAAACTGCATCTGGAAGGCACTGCAGCTGGGCAGTAACCGGCTCTGTTTCATCACAGCACCACACCCTCCCGCCAAACAGCAGGCCATTCCCCGGTGGAGAAGCGCCGTTTCCCAGGGTGTCCAGGTAAACAAGGGTTTAGGCATTACCCGGCCGGGCTCAGCCAGCAGCCCCGAGAGTCTTTATGCCCAGTTGTTTGAGAGAAGCCAAGTGGAGAAACACCATGCCTCTCGCTTGCTTTTATCTCCTCACCATTAATTGTCTGACTACATTTTCTTCAAGAGGCAACAAAGAGTAAAAGCCGTGCAGTTGCTTTTCTGTTTAGCTGGTTGTAAATATTCAGCCAGAATTTGACTGACAGTGCAATATTATGCTCCCCAAAGCTTGCACCGTATGTGAATATTTTAATTAGGATTGTAACAAGCTATTGAGAAAGTTTGAGCTAAATTGGTTCAGCTGTTTTTGCATTAGTGAAGCATGAAAAGAAATTTTTCTCATCTATTAGAAAATATTCTGTTTTTAAAAAATTAAGCCAAAGCAACGGAACATCAGCCAGTTTTGGATACTTAGTTAAAAAGTCAGCAGATTGGATCTAGGTGGGGATTAACTGGACAGATTTGAAAGATGTGAAATAAAGTTCAAAGATGTTATTCACGTTTAGCCTCTTTCTCTCGGCAGCTGTTTGGAAGGAAGAGATGGATCTCAAAGGCAGCTCATGTGCTAAGAGACGAGGGAATCTGTAGTGGGCCTGAACACCCCGGAGTGTTCCAGGGTTAGGGTCAACCATGCTGGTTAACTTCTCCCCCTCATTGAGACACGGGGTGCCAAGTTTAGCATGTGCCCGCAACTCCGCCCAGGCTAGAAGCATGGCCATGCCGCCATCTTGGGAATACACTGCCAGGAAGTTCTTCCTGTGTTGAGCTGAAACCTGCCTCCTTATTTCTTCCTCCCACACCTTGGCCCTCGCTTCTTCTCTATAATTTGTTAGTTATCCAGTTTTGCTTTGTTTCGGCCTCTCCTTGGACATCGTGTGCCCCTCCCAGCATTGTCTGAGACATCGGGTAGGCTGGGCAGAGGAGGACAGGCTTGTCCACACCCACTGCTCACCCTGCCGTGTTGCCGCCACACACACTGTTGGGAAACCTCTGGGTTTCCCCGATTCCTGGACCCTGCCCCTCATCTCTGTGAGGTCTCAGGTGTGGCTCTTCACTCTGATGGTGATGAACGCTTTATGTTTCTCTTCTTACCAGTTCTTCCTGGTTCCATATCCCCATTCCTACAGGGACTAGACAGCCCCCAGGGGAACCTGGCCACCAGGCAGCCCATGACCTGCTGTCAGGGATGGACAAGTGGTCATTGCATCTCAGTGTGGATCCAATGTTGCTAGAGCTTCACATCTTCCAGAAGAAACCAGAAATCTGGAATTAAGGGCAAAATCTCCTATTTTCAAACAGTGGCAGCTAATCCAAGGGTTGTAAAAACACAGTGCCGGCCTCACAAAGCGGACCCGTGTGCCAGCAAGGACCACACGCCTGCGAGTGATCTCTGGCCTTGACTCTATGATTCCCAAGGGCAGGAACAACGATTCTTTGCTTTTTATTTTTTCCCCAGTCACCCCTACAACACCGACATAATGATCTCTTGGTAGTTGTTCCTAAGTGTATTTGGCAGGGCGCGGCGGGGAGAACGATTGTGTGTCACGTTCAAGATTTATGACAATTTCACTTGGTCTTGGGATGTGCAGTAGTGCGCTCCTTCCCTGTCGCTCTGGGAAGACACGTTAGGACTCATAACTGTGGGTTGTGCTCATTTTCTTCTGCCTGGACATGGGTACTTTGAGAGATTCCCATGAGCAAACCCCCGGGATGTGTTTCCTGCACAGAAGCCTCGAAACCCCTCCTTTGAGCTGTTGGTTTAGGATGAGGAGTGTGCTGTCTGCCGTCCTTTCCCTCAGCCAACCCACTGTGTGCTCAGCAGGGTCATGGTCCTGCCGCCTTGTTCCCCGAGGCACCAGGCGAGGCACCAAGACCTGTGCCCTGCACACAGCACCCTCATCCGTCAGGCTATGCCCGCAGGCCCGACACTGACCTCCACGAGGGGTGCAGGGTCCTGCATGGCCATTTCTCTGCCATATCCCCAGTGCCTAGTAGAGGGCCTGGGGCAGAGCGAACATTTCATAAATATCAATTGAATGAAAGCTGAATAAACTGTAGGCTTCCCATCACCTCCCTCCTAATTACTTTTGATGTCTAAATGAGGACAATTTAAACATCAGCATTATTCTGCTAGTTAGTAAAACCTAAAATCCAGTCCCTTGTAAATAGATATCCCCGTATTTTACACAGAGAGGGTCAAATGCATGGCCCTTCCCTGGTTTTCTGTTGCAAACCTCACATTTGTCTTGCGAACACGTTTGCCTGTTTTTGAAGGCTGGGTGCTGGAAGCTTCAGGCAACAGTGATCCCGGCCAGGGTCTCAGACAGTAATTCCCACCCAGGGAATAGTCGCTTTAATGCGGGGAGGAGAGGAGGCCTGTATGAGCCACAGAAACCGTTCCCTCCACAGGGAGCCATCGTGCGGCATTGCTCACCATCAGTTTCCGCCGAGGGTGACGGGGGTTTACTCCGTGATGCACCGGCTTTTGGGTTCCAGAGCACCTCAGATAGAACGGGGTCTCTAATCAGAGTGTGCCACAACATTCACATCCTTATGCTTGTCAGAGGGTCAGGTTGGGAAGCCGGAATGTCGAGAGAGCCAGGCAGAGTTTCCCAGAATCAGCCAGCAAAGACACATGCCTGCATTTCACTCCCTGGCAGCCTGAGTTCATTAACTCATGGGAAGTTTCTGAGTCAGTGACTTCTCATCTTGGCTTCCTTTTAATAAATAAACAATGAACTCACACATCACCACGGAAAGCCCCTCTTAAACCCGGCGAGGTATTTATTCTGTGTCGTTGGCTCACTTCCCTAGGAGTTTGGGGGTGGGGGGTGGATTACGAGGTCACTCATTTGTCAGCTACGCCGACCCCAAATTCTGTGGCCATGTGCCTGTGTGCATGCTCTCCACCTTCCCCGGCCCAGGAGAACCTGCGGTGAGAGGCCACAGAGGTGTGGGCGCCAGGCTTCCCTGGGAACACCGCTGTGAAGCTCCCCACTTCCCCAGCAAGCAGGCCGCCTGGACGGGAGGTAGCTCCTTCCCACCACCTCCACGCGGCAGGTTTGAAGGGCATAGGAGTGTGGGCTGAGTCTTTGCTGTGTCACACAAAGTGATACATGAAGCAGGCGCTCCGTGTCCCGGCCTGGCAAACCCTTGGTGCCTGACTTTGGGGACAAGGACTTAGCACACTCTCTTCTCTCCCACATCCTCCCTTTTGCAGCTTTAGCAAGAAAGGCAGAGAGGAAGGGACAAAACCTAAAGGCTGCATTCTGCACGAACTGCTCCCATCCAAGTCTGCAGTGTGTCCTGATGAAAGCCAGGCTGTGGGGGAGAGAAAAGAGAGAGACAGAGGCTTCACCCCAGCGAGATGGCACTTTAAAGAGAGAGGCCTCAGAAAGAAAGTGTTTATTGAGTAATCAGCCATAATCAACTCAGATAAGGCAACAGATGAAACAAGTCTTCCTGGAAGGAAAGTGATCGGAGAACAGGATTTTCTGGAAGGAATAGCGGATCATAACCAAAAGCTGAAATCTGGAGCTCTTGGTGAGACCCTGGTTCCAAAAAGAAGCAAGCTGCCACACCCAGTTTTCTGTTCTCATTGAACCTGAATTTAACCAGAGCCACTAAAATCCAGGGGAGGCTGCCTTTGAGACAGTGTCTCCATGTACTCGGCATCTTGGGGAAGGGAGATTTGTCACATGAGCTCATAGGTTTGTTGGGCAGAGCCAGAGAAACTGAACTACGTCCTGGGTGTGCAGATCTGTGCTGGGCACAGCCAGAAGCTGTCAGACAATGAAAAAGTGTGTTCCTTACCCTTGAGGGTCTTTCAAGGGGATGAAGGATCCAAGGTGAGACGTGGGAGAGACCCAAGAAGTAGAAGAGATGCCCACTGGGGCTGGCGTGTGCCCTCGGAGCAGGGCAGAAGAACACTGGAGAGAGCCACGGTCAGGATCCCGGGTTTGTGTCTCAGGTATGAGCCCCTGCTTCCATTAGCCACGCATTCCTGGACAGTTGGCATCTGTTGGTAGTAGCTGTGAGCCAGGTGGAGGGCTCTGTCCAGTGCTGCAGAGATGAGACCCTCCCACTTAGGAGCAGGGGGCCACGGGAGTCCTGCTCTCAGTACACTGTGAAGAGCAGAGTGATGGAGACACACTCAGGATGTCATCACCAACTCCAGCCCAGGGACATGTGGCAACGGAGGGAAATCAGAAGGCCCCAGATATTCCTTACGGTTCCACTCTGAACCTGATATTGGAGGCCATGGGTCATGGGGGTTTCTGAACTTAACATAAAATGAAAAAGAAAACCGTCAAGAATCTGTCGAAAGCAGCCAGAATGATCAGAGACATACAAATTCAATTCTAGAAAGGAGGCTTTGGTAAATAAGGGCTGTATACTTGTGAACTGATAGTTTTAACCCCGTCCATCAAACAAAAGGAATACAGACTGGTTATTCCCATTTCCACGGAGGGACAAACAAAAGGAGCAGCATGAAAATGTAGCAGGAGGAGTGTGGGTGGGAGGCCTGAGAGAATGCAGAGAATCACAGTTTCCAAAAAGGGGATGCCCTTCAAGTTCCGTTATTAGGAGAGGAGACAGGAGACTCAAGGAAAAGCAGGCAAGAGACGAGGCCGGCGTCATAGAGTTGGGAAGGGAGTGACATGGAGATGACTTGGCCGGGGAGCCTGGGGTGACTCTCAGGCTGAGACTGAAAGGGGAGGAGCCCTGAGGGTTGCCCTTTCTGGCAACATGGAGCTCGGGGCCCTCCCTTGCCCTGGAGACGCTGCTAGGGTTTCTGGGGTGGGCCCTCTTTTGCCAAGAGACTTGCACACATGGATCTTATGTGGGTGGGAGTGGGGGAGGAGGAGGAGGTATTATTTCTTAGCTTTCATGATCACATGTGTCAAGAAAGAGAAGGGAGAACTTGTGGAAATGGGCAGATGAGAGAAGCACTTGGCAAGTTGATGAGTATTTGTAAATCACTCCCAGGTGTGATTTTCCAGGGGGTGGGGAAGGGGATACAGCTGCAGTGATCAAAGCAGACAACCAGACACTTTCCTTGGACCTCTTTCTTCTAATCTGCAGAGCATCTGTCTACTGGCTTTGGTTCTGAAAAGGAAGATGCTCCCGTTTTAACTTTGGTTTCCGACAGTCATGCGTGGAGGAGCCCGGCCTGACTCCTTCCTTGAACAGACATCCGCTGAGCAGCAGGTGACAGAACCAACCCAAGCTCGGGGTCTAAGAAGGGAGAGCTGGAGCCCGCGTCAGGAAAGTGGTGCAGGCGTGAAGCCAGGGCAATGAGGCTTTCATCAGTCTGTGCCTGGGCATAGGGAGGAGGTGCCGTGGCGTGGAACCCTGGGTGCCTGCCCACAAGAAGGCCGGTCCAGCATTTGGCTTCCTCTCATGCCTAAGTACTGTTCCAGACCCAGGGGATCAGCTTCCTCTCATGCCTCAGGTACCGTTCCAGGCCCAGGGGATCCTGTGCACAGCAAGTAAGCCAAACATCTGCCATCCTGGAGCCCACACTCTCCGAGAGGGGACCAGCAAGTGTCTCGCCCAGTTGGAGTAGCTCAGAGAGCAGTGGGTGCTGGTGAAGAAGATGCAGAGGGCTGCACGTCCCTTAGCCAGCACAGTCGGTGAAGACCTTTGTGAACAGGAGACATTTGGGCTGAGACCTGAGAAGCAAGAAAGAGCCAGGAAGGCAATGATAAGGGAGAAGAAAGGTCCGGGTGGGGGCACAGCAAGTGCAAAGCCTGGCAGGGTGGGGGGGATGTGCTTGCTGCATTTGGCTGTGTGGGCCTTGGGGAGGGGTTTGGGGTTTTGGGGCAATGGAAGCCACAGAGTATTCAGCAGGGAAGGGGAGAGCGGAGACGTGGCCTAGTACAGCGTAGTGGAAGTGAAGGGAAGCGGTGAGATTCAGCAGGTCAGGATGGGGGAGCAAAGGGGACTTGAGGTGAAGACACATCACAGTCCTGATGACCTCCGGGGCCACCAGCGCCCCTGGCTGGATGGGTGGGGGGCACTCCCCGAGACCGGGGCACCTGAGACAGCATTAGGGAAGGAAGGAGGTGGCGAGAGGATCATGCGTTCTGTGTTGGGCCAGAGGAGATGAGATCAAATAACTGCAAGTAGAAGGGTCCAACAACGTGCATCATTGCTCCAACGGGGTCTGAGTCCAAAGATGCCATTCCTAACTTTTCAAGAATGTGAACGGGTGGCTTTTTACAAAACTCTGCACCACCTGTGTCCTGTGCCCTTGTGCTGTGTCACATGTGAACTGTGTGTCCTGGAGAGTTGAAGGGTGGCTCTGGACTCTGGGGTTCCCATCTGTGAGGACAGTGAGTTTCTTCCAGCTCTAACATCTTATTCTGGTGAGCTGAACCTGCTGCATCCGTGCCTTAGAATTGTGTCTGGGTTCCAGGACAGCTGCCGGCAGGTTTGGAGGCCGAGCACTGGACCAAGGGCCTGATGCACATGTGTGAGCTGGCCATTTTCTCATCCTCCCATCCATTTGTTCTTTAACTCATTCATTCATTTATCCATTCAACAAATATTGTTGAGCATCTATTATCTGTCAAGTACTGTGCAGGGTTTGGGGAATATAACGGCCAGGAAAACAGATAGATTCCTTGTCCTTATGGAGTGCCAGTCTTTTGAGAGGCATAAAAGAATCTAAATCTCTCCCTCTCTCTCTCACACACACACACACACACACACACACACACATACCTATGACAAATGTTATAAAGAAGTCCTGGACTCAACAGAAGTGTTAAATAAGGGGGATCTGGCCAAGTCGGGCTTCCTGAGGCAGCAAGAGTTAGGCTAATGCCAGGGATGAAGGGCAGGTGTCAGGGAGGAGTTAGTGTTCTTGACAGGGGCCACAGTGCATGCACACAGGCCAGAAGGTGAGAAAGTTGCCCCTTCGAGGAGAGAACCAACGTGGCCAGAGCTCAGAGGTAGTCAAGAAAGGTCAAATCAGGGAGTGAAAGCTACCAGGTCAGTGTTTCTCTAGGCAAGTGAATTGGAAGAAGTAGATATAGAAATCATTACAGATGGTGCCTGACTTAGAATGATTCAACTTAAATTTTCAACTTCATGATGGTGTGAAAGCGGTAACAGTAGAACCTGTACTATGATATTTGGTGAGAGAGATGTATTAAAGGCATTTTCAGCTTGGGATATTTTCAAAGTATGATGGGATTATTAGGACACAGTCCCCTCATAAGTTGAGGAGCATATGAACTTCTAAATTGCTTGTGGCCAGCATTTCCATGTGTCATTTAGACACTCACCATGCATTAACCCATAGACCAATATGCCATCTGAAGCAAGGACAGGAAAAGGCCTGGCACCTGGTCCAGCAGATCCCTGATTCCAGCTGTGCTCTCTCTACTCCAGCTCAGGCTCATCCAGTAGGAGCTGAGGATTTAGGAGGGTTTTCTGATCCAGTGGCCGGGCACCTTGGGAAGTGACATCTTCCAGGGAACCCACATGGAAGCTGGTAGAGACACAAGCCATGGGGGTAGAGCCATTGGGAGGACTCTCAGATCAACTTGCCCTGGTCTAGGCAACGCCGCAGTGCTCTCCCTAGGGACTCCTCACACCCCCAGATCAGGCCCATGAATGTTCGCAGCACTGCATGAGCTCAGGGCTCCTCTTGGCTTTGGACTTGCTGCCTGGAGGGCTCCTCTGTAGCTGCTTCTGCAGATGGAGATCAGCCGCCTCCACAGGGCTCAGCCTGGGCTTGTCTCTGTTCCGCATCAGGAGGGAGGTTCCAAGTGGGACCTTGAGGTCCACCTAGCTAGGTCACAGCCTACCCTCTCCTTGGCTCTCAGACTTCTACAGACATCTTGGTGCACACGCCGTCCACAGACATGTGCATAAACATGCACAAAGTTGTGCTTTTTTAAACCCCAGGGTGGAGATTGTGGCCTCTCTCTTGCTTCTAGTAAATGAACATTAAAAGTAATGAAATAGATCTGGTTTCAAACCGAAGCGATGATGAGGCTGCCTCAGCAGAAGACGATGAGAATTTAGGAAGGTTGTAAGATCCCCTGCGGCTTTCACAGTGTGGCCCCCAGACGAGCAGTGGTGACAGCACCTGTTGGAAATGCAGACCCTCAGGCCCTCTTGCAGAGTCGGGGCATCAGGAACTTGGGTGCAGAGCAGCAGCTCTGTTTTAAGGAGCCCCCAGGGGATCCTAATGCCTGTTGAGGTTTAAGAACCACTGCCCTAGACCACATGTACCAAACTTGGCTCACCATGGATTCTAAGATATGGAGTGGATCTCCTTTGAAACAAACTTTTGTACTCTAGCCATTTACCTTTAGATTTGGAGTCTATAATGCACCTCAGTGCCCAACTCTACTGCGTACTTGGTAAGATCATAGTAAGAGTCCAAGGTAGGTCATCGTGGGGGCAGAAATGGTTTCCATGTTGTTTTGGTTCCTAGCTGTCTTTTTTGGTGAACAATCAAATTCTACCAAGAGTCAACATTTTGCTCCTAATGAGAAACCTAAGTAAGTACAAAGGTGTCTTCTTCGTGGGGCTTGGCTTCTCTTTGTGTTTGCAGATGTCTGTTAGGAGCATTCAAGAACATGGGCGTGGTTGGTCCATCAAGGGAGGGACAGAAATCTGAGTGGCTCATGGTCAACAAGGGTCAGACGGATGATGAGCCCTGGGGTATGAGGAGCAAAGAGGACAGGAGGTGGCACTCACTGTCTCCAGAGGACCCAGAAAGGCTTCTGGTTGGAGCTGGGGGGTAATGAGGGTGTGGAGCTGACTCCTGAGGGTGGGCTCAGTGTGGGGGTTGAGAATGGCTGTGAGCCAGGATGCAGCTGGCGAGGGAAGCCAGGTCTTAACCTGCTAGGGCCTGGCACATTGGTGAGAGATGAGCTACCCATTGATGCAGCAGAGTCCAGCACAGCAGAGAGAGGATCAGGATCATTAGTGGGGCTGCAATGGGGCATGCCTGCATTCCCTTTGGAGAGACAGTAACCAAGCTCGCTAAGGCATGGCCTTTGAGAGCGCTCAGATCAACAATCAGTAGGATTTGCAGATAGTGTCCCCACCTTGCTCCTGAGATCCAAGGCAAACTCCACACAGGAAAGCAAGATAGGATTCCACAGAGGCCGGGAGGGTTGAGAATGCCCTTTCTAAAAAGGATGCATGTATGAACCAGGAGATAATTTAATGATAGTAAATTACCCAAATGCAGAATTAGACAGGCATGCAGCACCAGAGCCCAAGTTTCAGGGCTGTGATAATGGGTTTCAGGCAGCTCATGGCTTCCCCAGTGGTGGCTGGCCAGCCACAGTCGGAAGGAGGGTAAGTGTCCTGTGGGAAGAGGTGGTCTCCGCTGAAGCACAGTTCTGCTGGAGAAAGGCTGGGGTCTTTGCAGTCCTCCAGGGCTGAAGACTCAACCCTAAAGAGATGTTCCTGAGTCTCACTTTGAATTCATTCCTAGCAGTTCTCTACGGTCCTGGGAGGTCATCCTAAGATGAGGTTCCTGTCTTGGCTTAGAGTTTGGTCAAGGTAGACCCTGTGACTATTTGGGAGATGAACCCAAGAAACATAAGGAGGGAGGCTGGGGAAGTGCCGAGACCAGCTCGGTTGGGGAGACCCTAACCCAGCGGTGCTAGAGGAATTAAAGAAACACACACAGAAATATAGAGGTGTGAAGTGGGAAATCAGGGGTCTCACAGCCTTCAGAGCTGAGCCCTGAGCAGAGATTTACCCACGTATTAACAGCAAGCCAGTCATTAGCATTGTTTCTACAGGTATTAAATTAACTAAAAGTATCCCTTATGGGAAACGAAGGGATTGGCTGAATTAAAGGAACAGGCTGGGCTAGTTGCCTGCAGCAGGAGCATGTCCTTAAGGCACAGATCGCTCATGCTACTGTTTGTGGCTTAAGAATGCCTTTAAGCCGTTTTCCGCCCTGGGCGAGCCAGGTGTTCCTTGCCCTCATTCCGGTAAGCCCACAACCTTCCAACGTGGGCGTTATGGCCATCGTGCACATGTCGCAGTGCTGCAGAGATTTTGTTTATGGCCAGTTTGGGGGCCAGTTTATGGCCAGATTTTGAGGGGCTTGTTCCCAACAGGAAGAAAAACGGTAAAGGAAGAAAACCATAAAAACAGCATATTAGCAGGGTCATAGCCCTGGACAACTGGAGCTCAGGCCCTTTGCGGACCCTCCAGAGACCACACAGAACACACTGCAAGCAACGAGACAGCAGGGCCCGTCGACCCCACCCACCCCATGGCTGGCAGAGAGCCGTGCCCGGGCTACTCACTCGGGCAGATCCAGTCCGCCCAAGCCCTGACTGAGCAAACATGCAGGTCCTCAGGGAGGCGGGGCATGTGCTGAAGCGGCCACCAGAGCCATCAGTTCCCCAGGCCAGGGTGGGGCGGGGCTCCAGGGTGCCTCCAGGGGCTCCCTGGGAGCACATTTCCTAACACACCTGAGAGTGTCTTCCGTTAAATGCTCGCCCTGTGCTAAACACATTCTGGAGCTGAAGCACAGCTGTAAACAAGGCTGACACAAGAGACAGTCAATAAGTGGACGAATGAGTAAACAGCAGAGCTCCAGCTAATTATAAGTGAAGCCAATTTAAAAAAGAGAACAATTGAGAAAGTAAGAAAGTGCCCAAATAGGGGTGGGAATGTGATAAAAGAAAAGCGCAGAAGCCATCTTGAAGGGGCTCCCACTGACCCAACCTTGAGCATCAGAAACAAACAATGACAGTCGTAGATCATAACCTCCTGGATAAATAAGAGCCCTGAGTCCACACTGACGTAAATAGAGGAGAAAGGAGGAACAGCACTTTCTTATGGCAAAATGTCAACTAATCAATGAGAAGGGAATCATGGAATGAGAAAATCACCATTTGACAAGCATCATAACAATAATTGATTCAGGCCAGAAGCCTCCTTAGATGCTGAAACTAGTGAGTGCAAGTTTGAGGACGAATACAGGATGTATATTATACATTGCCTGGAAATGCCTTTCTCCAGACTCTTTTTTTTTTTTTTTTTTTTGAGATGGAATCTTGCTCTGTTGCCCAGGCTGGAGTGCAATCGCACGCTCTTGGCTCACTGCAACCTCTGCCTCCCGGGTTCCAGCAATTCTCCTTCCTAAACCTCCCGAGTAGGTGGGATTACAGGCGCCCATCACCACACCAGGCTAACTTTTGTATTTTTAATAGAGATGGGGTTTCTCCATGTTGGTCAGGCTGGTCTCAAAGTCCTGACCTCATGATCCACCCGCCTCGGCCTCCCAAAGTGCTGGGATTACAGGCATGAGCTGCTGCATCTGGCCTCTCCAGACTCTTAATGATTACAACGGGAAAAATAAATGGTAACTTTCCACTGGAGAAGTGGCACGTACCTCCTTGCTGTGCTCTGAGTGTTTATGTCTCCCCAAAACTCCTGTGTTGAAATCCCTACCCCCAAGGTGGGACATTTGGGAAGTGATTTGACCAGGAGAGTGGAGCCTCAGGGATGGGATCAGTGCACTTAGAAAAGAGGTTCCAGAGAGAACCTGCACGCCATCCACCAGGCGAGGACACAGCGGAAAGGCACCGTCTGTGAACCAAGAAGAAGCCTGCACCAGACACTGAATCTGCAGGCACCTTGAGCTTGGACTTCCCAGCCTCCAGAGCAATGAACAATAAATTGCTGTTGTTTATAAGCCACCCAAGGAATGGTAATTTTTTTTTTTGAGACAGAGTCTTACTGTGTCACCCAGGCTCACTGCAACCTCCACCTCCTGGATTCAAGTGATTCTCCTGCCTTAGCCTCCCAAGTATCTGGGATTACAGGCATGTGCCACCATGCCAGGCTAATTTTTGTATTTTTAGTAGAGATGGAGTTTCACCATGTTGCCCAGGCTGGTCTTAAACTCCTGGCCTCAAGTGATCTGCCTGCCTTGGCCTCCCGAAGTGCTGGGATTACAGGCGTGAGCCACTGCACCCGGCTGGGATGGTATTTTGTTGTAGCAACCCAAAGGGACTAAAACACCCCTTAATGAAGTAATCAAAGTTAATATCACTGGTAATTGAACAAATCAGTATCACTGATTGTTGACACAATCCATTGATTAGGACGCAGCATCATTTTTGTGATATATCCCTGAAAAATCCCGAATCTAATCATGAGAAAACGTCAGAGAAACCCAAAGTGAGCAACATTCTGTAGTTCGTAGCCTACTATCGTCAAAAATGCCATTTTCATGAGATGTACAGATCGATTAAATCCAGATTAAAGAAAACTCCTGTCAAAACAGCGGTTGAACCCCTGGCCCAGGATTGTCTTTTGTTAAAAAACATTGTTAGGCTGGGCGCGGTGGCGCATGCCTGTAATCCCAGCACTTTGGGAGGCTGAGGCGGGTGGATCATGAGTTCAGGAGTTCGGGACCAGCCTGGCCAACATAGTGAAACCCCCTCTCTACTAAAACTACAAAAATTAGCCAGGTGTGGTGGCATGCATCTGTAGTCCCAGCTACTTGGGAGGCTGAGGTGGGAGAATTGCTTGAACCCAGGAGGTTGCAGTGAGCCAAGACCATTCCAGCCTGGGTGACAGAATGAGACTCTGTGTCCAAAAAAAAAAAAAAAGACATTGTTGGAGCAATAAGCAGAATTTGGGTCGAGTCTGTAGATTAGAAGATGGCATTGCATCTTGCTATGTGTACTGTGCATATGTAAGAAGATGCCCGTGTTTTTAGAAGAGGCACATGGAAGGATGTGTTAGAGATGAACCCAATGGGGTTCACAAAATCTACATGAAGGAATTACAGGAATTATTTGTCCCCTTCATGCAACTTTCTGTAAATCTAAAATTCTAGTAAAATAAAAGAGAAAACCAACCAAAAAAAAAAAAGTCAGCAATGTCAAATGGAAAGGGACGGGGCTCAGGGGGCACTTCAGACAGGGGATCACAGAAGACCCCTGCAGAGGCGCCATTTGAGTCATGAAAGAGGAGAAGGTGCCCGGCCACACAAAGATCAGAGGGAACAGAGTGAAGCGCCTTCAGTGGGGAGGACTTTCCAGAGTCCTGGGGACACAAAGGCTGGCATCCTGAGGACAGGAGAGGTAGGCAGTGCAGCCCATAGGGCTTTGTAGACCCCGGGATAGGAGTGGGGTTTTATTCTGGTGTTCCGGGACCTCGTGGGAAGGTTTCTAAGCCATGCAGGGCCCCAGCCTGGCCTGCCGGGGCTGCATCCTGTGTCTACTGCTGGTCAGAGAACTGACTGGGGTTGGGGGAAGGGAGGCCCTGCTTTTAGCCAGGTGGCAGCTGATGGAGGCCTTCCCCGAGGGTGGGTGGCCCTGGGAAGTTGTGTGTAGGGAGGGGCCAGGTCAAGAGGGCCCTGTTCTTTCACGCTGAGCTCCTGGCTGGCCCTGGGGGTGGCTGTTGCCTGTGAAAGTAGAGTGCTGGGTTGGACCTCTCCGTGCCTTCAAGGAGCTCCCGGCTCTGGGATCAATGCAGAGGAGAGTGGTACAGGCGATGCACAGGAGAGGAGCCGGGTGGTCCCTGGGCCTGGCCTGGGCCTGCAGGGGGCTTTGCAGCCCCGACCACGGCCTCCTCCCTCAGTCTGTGGCCTCCTCCCTCAGTCTGTGGCCTCCTCCCTCTCCCCAGTGCCGCTGAGTGAGTGGTGGTCATTATTCCCACCAAGTCCAGGTGTTTCTTCCTCTAAAGACAGGGAGTATTAGTTGCTTCTGAGGATTAAACTGGAAAAGGATTCAAGCCAGCACTGCCAGGAAGGGCTTTTGACATGCCTGCATTAAGGGAAGACATATTATTCCAGTGAGCATTTAAATACTGATTACATCTTTTGCTTTGTAAATAACTCAATGGTAAATTTTTACTATATTGTTTTTACAGAGACCGTAATGAGGAGGCAATTTTTCTCCCCTGTCACTAGGATATTAAGCTTTTTAATGAGAGTACACAAATGACTATATAAAAATTGGGATGGTGAGAGCTGAGTTGGGACTTAATGCGAAATTAAAGTTGTGCAGGCTCCAGCTCACTGATGAACGAGCCTCCTGTCATTGCGAGGAGCGGAATGGTGCCGGCTCTTTGTCCTTTCTCCCTCCCTTTCCCCCGCGCCGTTTGTCCTCCCGAGGAGCTGCAGCGCTCTGGGCAGGGGTCGCTTGGAGAGGCTTCCTGGGAACGGGGTGGGAGCGCGCAGCCTGGGGGATTTTTTATTTGGGAGCATGCCTACTTTTTAATTGGCCTTGGTGTTAATGAATGGATTCGTTCTGTTTGGAGCGAGCAGGCTGGGCACTGGAGCGTGTAATCTGATTGCAGCCGGGCGCTCGGAGGCCTGCAGAAGGCTCTAGAGTGGCTGGGACTGGTTTGGCCCCGGACTGTGCAGTGCTGGCGGTGATGGGGCCAAGAGGGTGGGAATCGGGGAGAGGTGGGCACCTGCAGGATGGAGGCCATCAGGACCATTTGCCCTCTTGCAGTGTCCCCCAGGCAGACCCCCTTCAGGTTCTGAGGCCGGGGTTGGATGAAGGAGACCCTTCCTAGGGCAGCCCTTGGTGTCCAGTGGACATTGAATACCTCAATACACACAACTTGTCCCCGCAGGTAAAGAAGCACGAGATGCTATGGACATGTTTTCACCCTTCCAGCTCTCAGTGCTATCGGGAAAAGCCTTCAACCAGCCGTCGTGTAGGTGGGCCGTCTGGTTATTCCCCAGACACCTCGTTTTTCTTCCTGTGGCTTCTCGGCCTTTCAGCTCATTCCACATTTGAACCATCCCTTCCTGAAGAGCGCCGGGCAGGCCTCTGCTGTGGGCCCAAGCCCCTGCCAAGGCCTCTGTGTGTTACCAGCTTCGTGGCTGGGTCCCGGTGTCTGGAGGACAGAGGCCATGGGGCTCCTGTGGAGACCTCATCACGCACAGGGCAGCCCTGGGCTGGGCCAAGTGGAAGGCGAAGGCCTGAGTCCAGAACAGGCAGTGTGCTGGTGCACATCTTGAAGGCAGATTTTGAATCTGAAATCTTGTCCTGTGGTGATGTAAACCCCCACCCTCATCCTCCGTCCCTCACTCCTGGCCAAGTGTTTGTGACTGTCATTTGGGCTCCATGTACCAAGCCCAGTCTTGTGGAGATGACTCAGAGTGATGTTTAATGAGGTCACGGGCAGGCAGCTTGTGTTTGTAAACACATTCCAGGGTTACAGGACTCTGAATTTGCTTCCATGTTTGGATTCTGTACTTTTGTTCCACATTTGTCACCCAGGTCTCTTGCTCCTGGGATAGATGAAAAGCCGTTCTCTGCTGGGTGTTTTGGCCCCAAAGTGAAGCATGTGACCTGTGTGGATGCCCCATCTACCCCTGAAAGCCAAACTCCATGTCTTCTTGATGGCCCAGCCCTTGTTTGTGGCTTGGCTCCTGTTGGGAAGTCACACAGAAGTGACCTGGCCCATGTGTTTGTCCCATGCAGACACAGAGGCAGCCGCAATGGGACCAGGCACCCAGCCCTCCTGCCCAGTGTTTACATCAGAAGGAAACAGCGTGCTCATGTGTCTACCCGTACACGCTCCACCTCCTTCTCCGTGCAGCGCCGCCCTGCTGAGTAGCTGTACCGTGGACTCTTCTGCCTGCAGGCCCCCATGGCTCTATTTGCAGACCCACCTCAGGGGCCTGACGCGGACTAAGCAGCACAGATTCACTTTCAGTAAAGGGTGACATCCAGGAAGAGCTGGAGCCCTGCCGGACCTCTGGATCGCTCCTGGGTCACCCCAAAGCTGTGGTGGACTTGGGTGGCTGCAAAGATCTTGGTCCCCCTGACATGGCTCCTGTTCTCGGTTACCCTGACGTCCCCTGAGATCCAGACCTGGAGCCAGCCCTCCCCCAACCCCCACCCACATGCCGGCCAGGTCTCAGTTTTGCCACAGATGAGGAGCAAAGCCTCCCAGGTTTCTGCCCACATAGGAGGGATGGCTGACTCCTAGTAGCAGGACACACTTACCAAGCTAGACTATTTTTTTCCACACCTACAGGGAAGGCTAAAAAGCCCCCTGGAGGTTTCCAGGAATGAGATTCAAAGGGCGGAGCCTTCAGCAGCAGGCGTGGACACGCAGCCCCAGCCCCGTGCCCTCCGCGTCCTGCATGCATTTCACACAATACTTTGGATTTTGTTTTTCATTTAGATGTTAACACTTTTATAAAAAGTACTTTTCATAAAAATCCCGATTCCTGGCTAATTTTCTAGACAGTTGGAGGATTTGGCTTCTGGGGCCCACATTGCTGCGGTGCCCCATGGCTGGCTTAGGGCAGCAGCTGTCCCTTAACTGGGCATGTCCTCTGTGTGGCCAACACTCCCGCCCAGATCTCAACACCCAGGTGTGTGTCCTGCCGGCCCCGTAGCCTGGAACAACGCCTTGTGTCCTGTGCCCTGGGCCGTCAGCACTAGGCAGCTCCTCTCGGTGAGGGCTGGGGGTGTTGGGACCCAGCACAGGCTCCAGCTCCGGGGAGAACCAGGGATCCCGAGCAGGAGGGCTTGCACCCGTTGAGTGAAATGGGCTATGCCCTTTAGCCACTCGTTCTGCATTGTTGGAGGCTGATTCAAAGGCCCTTTTATTGTTCTAAAAATGGCAATGATATTCTTTGTTCTTTGAAGATAATGTGCTGGATGTTCTCCCATTACACTTCTCATAATGAATGTCGTCCTGGGGCTCGCAGGACCATTTGGACTTAATGGAGAAAAAGCAGCAGACAAAGCTGTAGAAATTCCTTGGTGCATCCACCCTCCCAGCAAAACGGGACTAGAACCCGGGGAATATGAGTTCCGATTACCAGACTTACACCTGAATTGCCAGGTGACCTTAGGCTGATCGTGTGGAATATTTGAGGCTGTTCTGTCCACTGAGGAATCACAATAACGCGCCTTCCCCTCTGGGTGCCATGTGGGTTGGCTGTTGAATGGGTTGGAAAGTGATTTGAACACATCGAGGGCAACATAAATGCTAAGTGTGATTTCTTAAATGCACAGCAGCTTGAAGAAGTAGACATATGTCGGTGACTGTATAAACTCTGAGGACTTAGTCACATTAAACATATGGATACACCTGTTCTCTTCAGAAAGTGATGGGGATGGGACAGGTGTGGAACTTGTGGGGCAGTGGTGTTCTCTGGAGGTGAGGTGTGGCTGGCAGTGTGCACGGTGGGTGTGGAGGGTTTAGCGATACAGAGCCCATGGGGCTCCTGCGTGATGGTGACACAGCATGGACCCCAAGTTTTCAAACATCCATCAGGCACTGTCACGGACCTGGCACTGAGCTTGGGGCTTGTAGGTCGGCAGTAGCTCCCTGAGGAGCTCGCTCTCTGAAAGGGGAGAAGCATGTGGAAAAGGTGAGTTCTGTGCAGTGTGACGTGGAGGAGATGCGTGAAGCTGGACCAGGGGCCGTCCCCATGCACAGGACTCAGGGAAGGCTTCCCAGAGAAGGTGATGATCCGGGGGAAAAGTGCAGTTTGAGGGTGACACCCCATCTTGGCAGCATGACATGTCGTGGCATCCCCTGGGCATTACCTGGGAGTCCCGAGGGGGTCTGGGAGGGGCAACTCTGCTTGCAGACTGCCCAAGCTGGGGTCCTGGTGCTCCACTCACTTTCCCCGTGGCCTCGGGCAAGTTCTTTAAGGTACCTGGACCACAGTTTCCTCAGCTGTGAGATGGGATGACCATAGTACCGATCTCACACAGTTGTCACAGGTGTAAACCAGAAACAAAGTTCTAAGCAACCCCCAACCATCTGAACAGACTTTCTCCTAGGCCAGGGCTCTCCAGAATTTAACCTGAAAGATCGGTTCAGGCCTTGAGTGGAGTTCGCACATGCCTCCAGGGCTACCTAGAATTTAATCTGAAAGATCAGTTCAGGCCATGATGAGAAGTGGGGGTCCGACATGCCTCATGATACCTCTCTGGCATTAACATCAACATAGATCTTAAGTCTGATAAGAAACAGTTTCGACCTATTTCCTGGGAAGCATGCCGCCTGGAGGCTGCATCTGCATGATACAACTTCGGTCTCCACAACCTCTTATTGCAACCCAGACATTCCTTTCTATTGATAACTCTTCAACCAATTGCCAATTAGAAAATGTTTAAATCTACCTATAACCCGGAAGTACCTCCCTCCTTCAAGTCGTGCCACGTTTCTGGACCAAACTAATGTCTTTCTTAAAGGTATTTGATTGTAGTCTCATGTCTCCCTAAAATGTATAAAACCAAGCTGCACCCCAACCACCTTGGGCACATGTTCTCATGATCTCCTGAGGTCTGTGTCACAGGCCAGGGTCACTCATATTTGGCTCAGAAATCTCTTCAGATTGAGTTTGACTCTTTTTGTCAACACAGGAGTGATGCTTAGAAAAGTTCATGGTACCTACTAAGTGCTCGGTAATGTTGGGTGATGGTAGCAGTGCTGATGGTGGTGATGGTGGTGACAGTGGGGAGGTGCTGATGAATGTGGTGGCCATGCTGATTGTGATGGTTGGATTGTGGTGATGATGGTAATGATGGTGGAGGTGTTGGTGATGGTGTTGGTGGTGGTCTTGATGGTGGTGCTGGTGGTGGTCATAGCACTGGTAGTGATGGTGTGGTTTATTGATGGCAGTGTGATTGTCTTGGTGGTGGTGATGATGGTGTGGTTTGTTGATGGTAGTGTGATGGTCTTGGTAGTAGTGATGATGGTGGTGCTGGTGGTGGTCACAGCACTGGTGGTGATGATGTGGTTTGTTGATGGTAGTGTGATGGTCTTGGTGCTGGTGGTGATGGTGTGGTTTGCTGATGGTAGTGTGATGGTCTTGGTGCTGGTGGTGTGGTTTGCTGATGGTAGTGTGATGGTCTTGGTGGTGGTGATGGTGTGGTTTGTTGATGATAGAGTGATGGTCTTGGTGGTGGTGATGGTGTGGTTTATTGATGGTAGTGTGATGGTCTTGGTGGTGGTGACAGTGTGGTTTGTTGATGGTAGTGTGATGGTCTTGGTGGTGGTGATGGTGTGGTTTGTTGATGGTAGTGTGATGGTCTTGGTGCTGGTGGTGTGGTTTGTTGATGGTAGTGTGATGGTCTTGGTGATGGTGTGGTTTACTGATGGTAGTGTGATGATCTTGGTGCTGGTGGTGATGATGTAGTTTATTGATGGTAGTGTGATGGTCTTGGTGCCGGTGGTGATGGTGTGGTTTATTGATGGTAGTGTGATGGTCTTGGTGCTGGTGGTGATGGTGTGGTTTGTTGATGGTAGTGTGATGGTCTTGGTGGTGGTGATAATGGTGAAGTGGTGGTGGTGATGAAGGTGGTACTAGTGGCAAATGTGCTCAAGATGGTGATGGTGTTGCTGATGGTGGTGATTGTGTGGGTGTGGTGGTGGTGCCAATGCCAGTGGTGGCATTTTTGCATCAATAGTGGTAGTGATGGTGGTGATGTGCTTTGTCTCTGCCCTACCAGTGCTGATGAAAGGAGCATAGAACTCCTGAGACTGGCCGCAAAAAGTGCCTGGAGTTCTGCTGTGTGGAATGTGAGTGTTGTTGGGAAAGATATCAGGGGAAGGAGGGCAAGAGGAGCCGGAGCCGTCTTCTTGGAGAAAGCCAGGCTCTGGCCAGGCCTGGGAAGGGAGACAGCAAAACAGTTTCCTCAAGTTGGAGAAATGGAAATGCCACAGAAGTGGGGCAGGGGAACCTGGAGCAGGGACTGAGAGGGACACGGTGAGGAGGCTGAGGTGAAGGCGTGGGCTTGGGACGTTATGATGCTGGAAGGGCTCTTACTCCAGGTGGAGTTCAGATCACCCATGGGGGAAAGGCTGGTCTGGGGCCATGATGCATCTTACTGAGCATTCTCCCCCATGGCATGTGGTTGGAGTGGTTCCCTCCTATGGATCCTTCTGTGTGGCTGCCCCTGTTTTTCCCATCTGTCTCAGCACAGACCCCCAGGCAAGCCCTGGAAGGTGGGTGCTCACATTCCCATGCTACAGGTGAGGGACAAAGCTCAGAGACACAAGTGAATGGCAGGTGGCCAGGATCATTGGCACTGGGAGGCACCATCTACACCACCCCTCCTCCTTGGCACTTCCCTATGCAAATGCCCTGATCTGACAGCCTTCCTAGGTGGTTCAGACACTGATGGGCACAGTTCCTGAGTCAAAAGACTGCTTTGCAAGTCTTTGGGGCCAACTATTTCATCCCAACCAGTGAGCGCTAGTTAGGCAAGCTGGAAAGCTGTAGGATGATCAAAATACGAGCGTGCACCCACCACCAACACATGAGGGCGGCTGCTGTCCTTCAAGTCTGCGTTGCCAAGGTAACTGGGGATTTGGAAGGGACAGCCAAGTGACATATTTTCCAAGCAGGGCTCTGCAATTATTGAAGACTTGGCGGCTCAATCTAAAACGGAGGAGCCTTGGAGTTTGCAGAAGTGGCATGGAGGCGTTGGGGGCTCTGGTGAGGGGCAGTGGCCGTGTTGCGCTTTGTCACAGCATCATTTAGATGACACAGCCCGGGACTCCTGGGCCCTGACGAATCCAAAGGGTCCCCATTCCATGTCTAAGTGCCCATCGGATGGTTGACTTGTGTGGTCCAGGGCTCTGCCGGCCCCGCCTCCTGGTTGCCCCATTTCCTTCATCCTCTCTCCACCTCTCTGGTGCCTTTCCTGAGTGCAAAACCCTCCAGCACCAAGACATCCCCATGTGCACTTGTGTAAGGAGGAGGCTGTGGTTACGGTGACCTTCAAGTGTCCTTGTTAAATGAAACAAAACCATTGCATAGTGCTTTTCTGTAGTCAACGAGTCGCTTTAGCTTTCAAACAACTGTGGTGTCTTTAACTTTATCTGAAGAATGTGAACCAGATCCCCAGAAAGAACATCCCTTTCAAAACCAGAAGTCTCAGGCAGTTAATGTGTCATAACCGCTGGCTCCAAGCAATTCTTCAGTGCTGTGTAAAGGGTACATTCCATCTGTTCCCCATCTGGACTCCTTAGGGTGGTCTGCTGGCCTGTGCCTAGTCCTTAGAAGGCTGGAGGCCTGTGTCCTCTGTAGCAGAAAGGAGATCAATGCAGCCCTGCCAATTAGTGGGGAATTAGTTCACACATCCCTTCATGTCCCGTGATGTTGACTCATGTGATCTGGATAAGTGATTTAGCAAAAATGATTTTAAAGATTTCAATGGGAGGCTGGGTGTGGTGGCTCACACCTGTAATTCCAACACTTTTAGAGGCCGAGGTGGGCAATCGCTTGAGCCCAGGAGTTCAAGACCAGCCTAGGCAACATGGCAAGACCCCCATCTCTCTAAAAAATACAAATATAAGCTGGGCATACTGTAGTCCCAGCTACTCAGCAGGCTGAGGCGGGAGGGCTGCTTGAGCCCACGAGGTTGAGTCTGCAGTGAGCCATGATCATGCCACTGCACGGCAGCCAGAGGGAGAAAGCAAAACTCTCTGTTAAAAAAAAAAAAAATTTATTGGGATATAGTTTTCTTCCCTTTAAAACTTTGAAATTATAGTGTGTGAGGTTCCTGGGGCTGCCATGGTCACCAATTAGCATAAGGTGTGTGGCTTAGAACAACAGAAATGTGTTGTCTCGCAGTTCTGGAAATCTGAAATCTAAAACCAAAGTGTGGACAGGACCTTGCTTGCTCCCTCCCTGGGTTTCTCCAGCTCCTGCTGGCTCCGGCTTTCCTTGGCTTGTGACCGTATCACTCTAGTCTCTGTCTCTGTATTCCCGTGGCCTTCTCCTCTAATCTCTGTGTCTCTCACTTTTTGTCTTTCATAGGAACACCTGTCATTGGGTTTAGGGCCCAATCAGATAATCCAGAATGATTTCTTTATCTCAAAATTACTAATCACATCTGCCTGTAAATACTGTTTCTCCAAGTAAAATGACATCATAGGTTCTAGGGATTGACATGGACGTATTTTGGGCATCAGACAACTCACTCCATGTAGAAGGATGCTTTAGCATAATTTTTAGAACTTTTTTTGGAAGTATTTCTAGATTCACAGGGAAATTGCAAAGATAGCCCAGAAAGGTCCCTTCACTTGATGTCCCAATGGTAGCCTTCCATTAACTGTAGGGTGATGTCATCACAACCAAGACATCGACATTAGTCCAGTCCACAGATGTTAAGCATCCATTTTTTACTGAGGGCTCAGCTGTAAGTCAGAGAGACCCTCCCTTCCTTGCTGTTTGACTTTAAGCAAGTTTGCAATCATTCTGAGCCCAAGGTTTCTGTTTTCCACCTATGCAAAAGGGAGCATGAGAATGCCGGGTAGGTGGTTGGGAAAATTAAATGAGATTGTATGAATGAAACCGGGCACGTGGCCTGCCTGACAAGTGGTAAGTGTAATTCCTTTTAACAGACTAACACCAGGGTGTGGAAACGTAATCCATTCCAAGATCTGCTCCTCAGAAGGGTCTGAAGATGAGATACAGAGGATGCACGTGGTTTTGGAGTGAGTGCCTTGGCTGTGGGGCGCTGGGTCTCAGTGAGGTCTTGGGAATGCCCTGCTCTCACAGTCACTAATGGGGCAGCAGTGGCGTGGAGTCCCCTTAATTGACAGACAACCATGCAGAGTCATCCTGTACTTCTCACTGTAAATACCAAGCAGGATGGAATAGTTAGAGCCGTGACTTTTACAGTTATTGAAGTTAATCCAACATCCCAATCTGTGTAGGGAAGTCCTGAAGGTCATTAAGAAAATTCAGAACCTCATCTTCCCAAGCCAGCGGCTGCAGGGAGGTGGCCTGTGGGGCTTTTGGTCTTTAAATCCTCTGCCTCACCCCCATTGTCCAGCATAACCATCACAGTTTCTGAAATCCACAAATGGAGGGGAGGGAAGTTATTGAAATGCTTCATTTAAATGCACTGATTCGACAAAGAATTTTTCTAAGGAGCAGTAGAAAAATTGCCAGGACATTCTTTCCTGTTCCCACGGTTTAACCAACTCTGCTCAAGGCTCCTGCGCTCAAATGTTCTTTGTTTAAATTCCCACTGCAAGTTTTAGAGGTGAAGTGTCAACTCCAGGAATGTTAAACAAAAAGAAAAATGACTCAAAAATAGGTAGCATTGCTTACAGCAGAGACAAATCATTCAAAGAAAATATCAGACTATCACTGGCCTTTGTTTGAAGTGGAGAGTTATGCAGATAAGGATTGTGTAGATAATTTTGTTGCAGACTTTTTTATTACAAAGACTAATTTGATATTGTCCTGGGAAGCTGTCCCTTTGAATATTCAACAAAAGCAAGGATGCATAGGGAGAGATGGTGTTGAGCATATTATTTTGCATAATTTATGCTCAGTGACAGCCACTGCCTGCTTCACTTCATCAGACATTTAGGGGGAGACTGCTCGATGCTTCAAATCTCATTAAGCTATTTATTCATTGTAATGAGTGATTTTAATGTACTGCATTAAGGATATGCCACACTGAACTGTTAAAAAAATCCATCTTACTGTACACATTTTAATGTTTGCAGCTAAATTAATACCTTTATGACTGCCTCAATGGTTGAATGGACACCGTTTGCACATGAATCACACTGTACACTCGTCCCCGTTTTACCCAGTTCTGAGCCATGGCCTGATAGAGTTGTGATCATCTCTGTGTATCCATATCCGTGGACAGACAGATGAGTGATCCAGTTTGCATGAACTCTGATAATTCACAGGCTTTCCCTTCCATGACACTCCCACCAACAACACCATCCTACAATCACCCCTCTGCCGCCTCCCACCTGTTTTTACCCCTCCCTCGATCCATCAAGATGTTAGCAAGTTGCAATGATGAGAAGATCATATCTTTCAGGAGGATGGAAGGCTGTTCTAATAAAAAGCTGTCATTCACAAACTCAGACCTGCTGTCACACGATATGCATTTTAAAGACCATATGAACTGTCAAATGGCTCAATATGGCAGCCCGCATGGTTGTTACAACTTGGAGATCTTTCACGATGCTAAGATAGGGTGTGGGGCTTATTGCAGCTTCTGCAAATGAAAGGTTTGAGGTTCTACAAAGAAATATGTCATCTGCGCTCTGTTGTATCCAAATTATTTCTCCTGCATCTGCTCAAGATGTCATCAGAAATACTCACCCTTAGCAGGGGAAGATGTGGGAAAATTTAGATGATATAAAAATATTGGAGTATCATCCTTTATAATCTAGCAAATATTTGAAAACTACAAGCTACGTAGCGTGACATAGTTCCTGTCTGAATTCGGCAGATGGAAATTCAGGGTGTTATTTTGCAAGGGAAGGTTAGCTGGTTATAGGATGGCACATTTTAAATTTGGGAGAAGGAAGAGAGACCAGCTCCCCTAACCTGTGTGGAGTAGTGATCTCGAATGAGGCTCCGGGTGCCTGCGCACCCTAATGCATCTTCCAAAGAAGCTGTCAAGTGTCGTGCCTTGAAAGGTCACCAGGACGTTTGTGACTGACTCTTGATAGGATTTGCTGCTTATTTCTGTGGATGATATCACCAGGGCCCAATCACGGACTCAAGTTCTGAAATGTAAGGAAGAATAAGTTCTTTGGAAGAAAGTAAGTGCAGAAAATCATAGAGAGCTATTTTGAGCTTGTCTTAGCCTGTGTGGAAATAATTAGTTCATTGCACATAACCTGGCAGTTTACGATAAACAAAAACATCCACTTAGCAAGGAGTTTTTTTTCCGTTTTTGAAGAGGATAAATGAACCGAGGAGAGAACATGTGACCCCGTCCCCATCCCTGCATGTCTTCTCCCTTCTCAGGATGCCTTGAAGCTCAACAAAAACTGCACACGCTAAGATGGGACACTGCTCTAAAGCCACAGGGCAGTCCACAGAATGTCCCCCCTTGGGAGATTTGAGCCACCAGTTAACCCACCCACCTAAGGAATATCGATTACTCACTTTCCCACCCCAATTTGGCCTTTGCATAATCTACTACCAGAGAAACACTTTGATCACATGACACCTTTCAGAAAAATTTTAAAAGATCACTGTTGGCCAGGTGTAGTGGCTCAGCCTGTAATCCTAGCACTTTGAGAAGCTGAGGCGGGTGGATCACCTGAGGTCAGGAGTTTGAGACCAGCCTGGCCAACATGGTGAAACTCCATCTCTACTAAAAATAAAAAAAAAATTAGCTAGGTGTGGTGGCACACACCTGTAATCCCAGCTACTTGGGAGGCTGAGGCAGGAGAATTGTTTGAACCTGGGAGGCAGAGGTTGCAGTGAGCTGAGACCACGCCGCTGCACTCCAGCCTGGACAACAAGAAAAAAAACTCCATCTCAAAAATAAAAATAAAAATAAATTAAAAATAAAAAGATTACTGTTCTGAGCAGAAATGTCTAATGGAAAGGATACCTCATACCTGTGGCATCATGTTTAACTAAAGGCTTAAATGTAAAAATAAGAAATAAGAACTACAAACAAAGCTTACTTGATGCTCATTGACTGCCTGGCCGCCTAATGGAATGCTCAAATGCAGCAGCTCTAACTTATTATGGAAAGGTAGGTGGTGTGAGGTAGGGGTCGTTTCTTCATCAGGATGAAGAGCAGAGCTAGAGATCCTTATGCTGAGAGGAAAGGCAGGTGAACACGCACACGGTGAACATGCACATGGAAGACCCTGGCGTGGGGGAACCCCTGGGAGTGGACCTCCTGCCAACAGGTGTTCCTGGTGTCTCTGCCGTGGGCCCTCCTGAAAAGGCAGAGGAAGTGACACCTTCTGTTGGCTTCCCAGGGCTGTTGTGACAAATTACTACAAACTAGGGGACTTAAAACCACAGGGACTTTTCTTGCAGTTCTGGAGATCAGAAGTCTGAAATGCAGGTGCAAGCAGGGCCCTGTTCCCTCTGAAGCTTCAGGGAAGGCCCCTGCCTCCTCTCTTCCAGCCTTGGGCAGCCACATCATTCCAGGCTCTGCCTCCATCTTTGTGTGGTTCTCCTCAGGTGCACCTCCATGGCCTTCTCCCTTCTTGAGAGGTCACCTGTTATCAGAAATACTCAGTGTCAGGGAGTTAGAGCCCACCCTAAGTCCAGAATGATCTCATCCCAGGATCATTAATGTCATTACATCTGCAAAGAGACCATTTTTCAAAATAAGCTAACATTTCCGGGTAACCAGGGTTAGGATATACACATGTTTTTTTGCAGGGGGGAGGACACAAGTCAATCGCTGCACAGACAAAAAAAAACCAATCGGTATGTATCATGGTGGGGGAGTGTATTAGTCACAGTTCTCTAGAGGGACAGAACTAATGGAATATATATATGTGTGTATATATATATGTATATATATGTGTATATATATGTATATATATGTGTATATATGTATATATATGTGTATATATGTATGTAAACTCATATATATATGAGTGTATATATGTATATATACACTCATATATATGTATGTAAACTCATACATATATATATATATATATATGAGTTTATTAAGTATTAACTCACACAATGACGAGGTCCCACAATAGGCCGTCTGCAGGCTGAGAAGCAAGGAGAGCCAGTTCGAATTCCAAAACTGAAGCACTTGGAGTCTGATGTTCGAGGGCAGGAAGCATCCAGCACAAGAGAAAGATGAAGGCTGAGAGGCTAGACCAGTCTCTCTCTTCACATTATTCTGCCTGCTTATATTTTAGCTGTGCTGGCAGCTGATTAAATGGTGCCCACCCAGACTGAGGGTGGGTCTGCCTTTCCCAGCCCATTGACTCAAATGTTAATCTCCTTTGGTAACACCCTCACAGACACACCCAGGATCAATACTTTGTATCCTTCGATCTAACTAGGTTGACACCCAGTATTAACCATCACAGGAGGGGATATTGGGAATCACACCAGGAGGAACCATGAGTGTAGAGACAGGGTCTCCCCACAGAACGTGGAACCCAGGTCAGCCCCAACTGAGACTAGCACCAATGGGGGTGCTAAAGAGCTGGCCTCTTACTCAGGCCCTGGTGAGATAGAAAGGCTGTGCTTTCACAGTGTGGTCTGGCATTTACTGTGCTGCTGTCCATCTGGAAGCTGGTGACCTGGATGTGTGGTTTGTCCTGCAAACCAGTCTTTTCTGAACATCTGCCCCAATGTCTCAACACTTCTCATCCCACCCTCTGCATCTTCTACCCTTTTCTTTCTAATCCCTTAGTCTCTCTCTACCACATTCTAAAGAGTTTCTTCTGACCTGCCTTCCAGTTCAGCAGTTCTCTCATCAGCCATGTCAGCTCAGCTACTAATCCTACCCATTAAGTTTTAAATTATAAATTCTCTATTTTTCACTTCTGGGGGTTCTCTTTTGTTAATTTTCAGCTTCTTTTTTTTAATATACTTTTCTGTTCTCTGCAGTTTTTTTCTAGGTCATTAAACAAATCTCTTTAAACATAATAAGCATAGGTATTTCAGACTCCAAGTCTGATCCCTCTCAGTCCTGATGTTTGCAGTTCTGATTTTATTGTCTGAGGTTTCTACTTGTTCTAGCTCATAGTGTAGTCATATCTAACTCTAAGCTACTCGTTTGCCATGGGATATCACTGGTGAGAATCTTCCTACGATGAGGATGTGTGTCTCCAGGGAGGTTTTGCATTGGTGATTGCCAGGCCCTAGGGGCGTTTTCAGTTTGGAACTGCTTTAAACTGAGTTTGAACTTGGGGTTCTACCGGCACCACCTAGGTGTGGTGAATGTGGCCTCTATCCTCTCCGAACAGTACTTCTACCCCTCTGCTCCACTGAGCCACCTTCCCTAAAGCCTCTGGAAGTGGCAGGAGGAAGGATTAGGGTTTAACCTTATACGGAGGATGTGCACTTTGAAGTGGCAGCGTTCTGCGATCTGTCTCCTACAAGACCATCCACCTGGATGGGCCCCAGGCTTTGTCTTCTTTCCCCACAACCAACCCCTTCCCTTCCCTTCCAAGACCATGAGATGAACACTCAGATCAGGAGGTTGGCAAATCCCCTGGACAAGAACAACTGAATTCATTGTGCCAATGACGAAATCCCCACCCCTACTTGGATTGTGATCTCAAGAACTCTTGAACTCTTCCTGTCTGTTCAGCTCCTCTTAGCCTTAATGCAACATGTTCAACTGTCCCTGCCTGCGATGGCTCAAATTCCTGCCCTACCGTATTGCCAAACGCGTGACTGGCCTCCTCTGCAGGGACTGGTTCCTGCTCTCCTGCCTCCTCTCCTATTATCTTCTGTTGCTGTCCACGCTGTACCCAGGCTGGCTGTAGCTTCTCCACACGCCAGGTTCCCAGGCTCAGGATCGTCACAGATGCCTTTTCCACCAACGGGAATCACCATCTTCTCTTCATGGGAGAAGCCATACTCCCGTCCTGCCCACCTTTAAACTTTAGCGTAGATGTCATTTACTCAAAGAGCCCCCGAGTGCCCAGGCCTCCTGTTCGCCTTGATCTCTGCACTTGGCATTTGCTATGCAGATTGCGGCTGCGGTTCGTGCAGCATGTGGGTTAGGATTTAATGCCTGGCACCAGACTGGAGCTGGGCTGCGGGAGGTCAGGAGCCATGGTTGTCTTAGTGCATGGGGACGCCCATGGATGTTTCTTCTGTGGCTCTGTGCTCAGCTATGCAGCTGTCAGCCAGCAGCAGACCCCTACCTTGAAGCCTGAGCTGTCTGAGTAGTGACGAGGGTGTGTAGGGGCGAAGTTGACCCCTGTCTCATTGTTCACCTTTCCTGGAAGAGTAGACCACGTACCACTGCTGTTCGTTGTTGGGGAGGGCTTCGGCCCCTGTGGGGGCCCCTCCCTGAGCCACAGTCATGCTGTGCAAGGCCTCACAGCTCCTGGAAGGAACAAAACCTCTCGGTCTCCTCCAAAGTCATGGCCTCCCCGATGCTGACGGTGCTGCCCAGGACGACACCCACCCATCCATGACACCCTCCTCTAGACAGGAGACATTGGATAAGTAGATTCTTACCCCCCAGCCACCTCTCTGTCTAGGTCACCTTCTTACTCACCAGTGGTTCCACTCTGTCTTCCCCTAGCCTTCCCTGCAGAAGCCCTGGCATGCACTGAACCCGTGCTGTAAGCTCTTTCCTTCTGGTGGAATGATGAGGGGGGCATGGCCTTGAGGTCTTTGATGGGAAGATGGAGGCGGTTTGGCACCATGAGGTTAGAGAGGCTGGGTTACCTGGCTCTGCCCTTCCTGGAGAACCGCACATGGATTCTTTTATCTCTGAAATGTGTTATGTCCCCCTGGGGGTGACGGTGTCTTCTCGTGGGATTGTTTTAGGGTTAAGCAGGAGAGTATTGCCAAGCACTCAGCACAGTGCCCAGCACACCATCAGGTAAAGCGTTGTTGTCCTCGATATTTTGTGCCTCCAGGAAACAGAAAGAGGTGACCCTGCAGGTTCCAAAGGTGCTTCCTGAGAGAGGTCAAAGTTGGACCTGAAGGGTGAGGCAGGTGTGCCCTGGGGCCCCCGGGGAGGAGGCGTCAGGACCAGCCCCAAGACCACACTCCGGGTCCATACATGTGGATATGTGAGCTGCCCATGGGAGGAACTCCCCCGAGTTCTGTTGCCAATTTTCCATGTCTCTGAGATGAGTTTATATTACTGGGTTGGATTCTTTTTATATTTTGCAATTTTGTTTAAAAATTATAAAAATAAAATACATTCACAATTAGAAGAAGGGAAAATCCTGCAGTTCAGGATGCTGGAAGGTAAAAGATACTCACCTCTCCTCTGACCCACTAATGTGACACACACACACACACACATATACACAGACACACACAGACACACAAACCCACACACAGATCCATATATACATGCAGACAGCCACACAAACACACAGAGGCACACATACAGCCACACAAACACAAACACACAGCCACACAAATATACACATACATAGACACACAGAGCCACACAAAGACACACAGAGGCACACATATAGCCACACAAACAGAAACACACAGCCACACAAACAGAAACACAGACACATACAGAGACACAGAGACACGCACATTTGGCCACACAAACACAAACAGACAAAAAGATACACACAGACACACAAACACATCCCAATGTCCTGTTTGAGTCTGTGCTCAGGTACATCGTTAATCATCACAGTGGCTCGTGGCTCAATCTTGTCACTGGTCCACGCAAGCCTCTTTTATAAATGTGTTTTTAATGACTCCACCGTGAAGCCTGTCTGCAGTGAGAGCACCAGACAAGCCCACACCTGCCCGTGGCCCTGCCCCTTCCTTCCGGCTCCTTCCCCGCCCCACCCCCCTCTGGCCCCGCCCCAGGTCTCCACCCCCACCCAGATTCACTGTCTCTGTTCCCTGCTTTGCTTTCTAATGCAGTTTCATCACATCTATGTGTTTAGCTAAAAGGTATCTCTATTTTTGGTTTGGGTTGTTTAAATTGTAATAAATGGGTATCTGTAATTTGGGGGCACTTACAGTTTTGCATTCAATGTTGATAAGATTTATAAAGCAAACATTTTGGCCACCATATGGTATACCACTGTTTGAACTCCACAGTTTGCCATCCTGCAGCGTGGAGACGGCAGGGCTGGCTCTGTTTCTTTGCAGTTAGAATATGCGTGGTCCACATTTCTGCAGGCTAACAGGCAAGGGCTGTGCAGCTGTCAGCCGGGAGCAGAGCCCTGCCTTGAAGCCTGAGCTGTGGGAGTGGTGGTGGGTGGGGGTTGGGGGGTGTGGGGTTGACCCCTGTCTCACTTTTCGACTTTTCTGGAAAAGTAGACCACATACCACTGCCCTTCATCGGCTCCAAAGTGGGGTCCCAATTTCTGCCCCTACAGCCACAGCTGCACTGTGCGGCGAGCCACTTCCTGTCCCAGAAGTGGTCATGTCATAATTGGAAGCCTGAGCCCTCGAAGGGGTGCAGGATGATACTGTGACCCTTCTCTGATTTGCATCTTCCTGATAGCACATTAGGTTTAACATCTCCTCATAGGCTCCACTGGCCGTGAGTGTTGCCTGTGACATGCCCATGCATACCTTCCGCCCATGCTTCTATTCTGTCGTTAGCATTTTTTTTTTTTTTTTTTTTTTTTTTGAGACAGAGTCTCGCTCTGTCGCCTGGGCTGGAGTGCAGTGGCGCAATCTCGGCTCACTGCAAGCTCCGCCTCCCGGGTTCACGCCATTCTCCTGCCTCAGCCTCCGAGTAGCTGGGACTACAGGCCCGTTAGCATTTTTAAAACAACTCTAGGGTACTCTGTATTGTGCTACAGCTTGATTTTTAAAGCTATCACAGACAACAGGTGGATATTGGCTACATGTGTATGGTTTGTGTATACATGTATATACGTGCGCAAATACATGAGTTACATTTTTATCGTGTGCTTTTTTCATTTAACAACATCTCTTAGAGCTGTTTCATGAAAACAAAATACATCCAAAATGTAACTTCAATTATGCCGTTGTGTGAGCATAATATACTATATTTAAGCCCTTATATTCTGTTTCAATTGTTTTACATTATAAACTGCTTTGTGATGAACAGCCTTGGAGTCCAATCTTTTCACATTTGAATTTTTCTCTCCTTAGCAGATATTTTAAGTAAGAGAAGCATTGAGTCAAAGGACATATTTTAAAAGCTTCCTTTTATGTATGGCTAAACTGATCAAGGTTTTTTGCTGGTGTTTGTTTTTGTTTTCTGAGAATGCAAACAGCCAGAGGCTATTCTGCCAGTGGGCTGAAGTCCATCAGCCCACAGTCCCCAGGCCCGGCCGTGGCTGTGCACCTGTGTGCACTTGGAGGGGCAGGGAGGGGTAGGGGTGTAGGCTCTGCCTCCTCTCGCTCTTGGGCAGCTCATTCCTCGCTTTTCCACCTTGACCATGTGGTGGCCTGTCTCAGATGTTCTTTATCTTATCACATGGCATGTCCATGTCCCGCTGGGCGCTTCTGGCACTTCGCACAGCTCCTAAACATCTGTTTGTCCCTGTGGTTACAGATATTGCCCCCTTGTAAAAGTGAGCATGACTTTCTGGGCCACTACAGTATTTCTCACACTTAATTCCAATGTCTGGCACACAGTAGGTGCTTTAGATATTTGTTGAATACATGTATGATTGGATTTGACAAAGGATAGAGAAAAGACTGGGAGAACACCTCCCAGCGTCTTCATTGTTATTCTATAGATCGACGCTTCTCAACTGGGCCAGGAACTCATGGCGATGTCTGGAGACATTTTTCGTTGTCACATCAGGGGGTGAGAACAATCGGCACCTGGTGGATGGGGGCTGGAGGTGCCACTGAACATCCTGCTGTGCAAAGGGCAGACCCCACAACAAGGGATCCTCCCCAAAGTGCCCATCGCGCCATATCTGGGAAACCCCGACTGACATCATGCAATCATAGGGTGCCCATAGTGCTGTGTCTGGGAAACCCCGATTGAGATCGTGCAGTCATAGGGTGCCCATAGCGCCATGTGTGGGAAACCCTAAATGAGCTCGTGAGGTCATTGGGTGCCCATAGCGCCATGTCTGGGAAACCCTACATGAGCTCGTGAGGTCATAGGGTGCCCATAGCGCCATGTCTGGGAAACCCTAAATGAGATCGTGAGGTCATGGGGTGCCCATAGCACCATGTCTGGGAAACCCCGATTGAAATGGTGAGGTCATAGGGTGCCCCTAGCGCCATGTCTGGGAGACCCCGATTGAGATCGTGCAGTCATAGGGTGCACACAGTGCTGTGTCTGGGAAACCCGGAATGAGATCATGCCGTCATAGGTAATTTTCTCCCTTTTCTTTGTATCAGCTTTCCAAATTCTCTGAAATAATTTTGTAGTTAAAAAATTACTTATTAAAGAGATATTCTTCACTAATACAAGCTGGGGAAAAGGAGGCAGTGCCACGGGGGGTAGCCTGACCACAGCACAGTGCTCCTGTGTGCTTATTTTTGTCCTGCATGGGGAATTTTGGGGTGCCAGGTTGAAGGTCTGCACATAGCCTCAGGCCTCAGAGCACTTGGACATTTGTTCCAGAAAACACCCCCGAGATGTGCCCACTCTGTGGTTTGCCAAGTAAGTGAGCCCAGGAACGCAATAATTTACTCAAGTGGACAGAATTAGTGCCATTTAGGGAGAGGGGCTGAGTGCTGTATTGAGGGGCCTGGAAGCCATCGGGGCTGGGCTGGGTCCAGACTTGCTAAACATCTGATCTGACAGTTGTGTCAGGAGAAAGGTGGGGGGCAGCTGGTTTTCGTGGGTGACCTGCTAGCCAGGGCACTTCCTGCGGTAGACGAGAATGTCCACCACCTGCGCCCTCTGAACTGCTTTACTGGACTAAGGGACATCGCCAGGGCTGGACACACGTCCCCACCACTCTGCACGTGTGGCGTAAGGGGCTCAGCAATTGTCTAAACAGAGACTTCTTCTTAGACAGCAAAGCTGTGTGTTTTACATCCATTGGTCTCATTTCCTGTGGGATGTTTCCTGGTTGCAGCATGTCTGTGCTTGGTTAGTAAGACAGTTGGTCCAGAGCTCTTCTCTCCCGTGGGGAATGTGAGCAGAACGATCCTTAGGTAGAAAAGCAGAGAACCAATGCTTCTGCTTCTTTTGCATTGGTGGACAAAAAATAACAGTGGGAGGACATTGTCTGTCCCTAATTACCTGCCCTGCATCCAATTTGCTGGTGTCAGGCAGCCTTCCTGAGGCAAGCCCTTGGGTACGCTGAGCCGCTAGGAGGGACAGCGGCTCCAGGGGCCTGCAGGGCTCTGGGATTTTTTCTGCCAGGTGCACTTCCCCTGCCTGCATTCTGCAGGAAGGCGAAGATGAGCAAATGGGAGAAAGACAGCCCCAGTGACTCAGCATGGAGATACTATGGGATGGGGGGAGCTGGCTACTTCTCAGCCCTTCCCCGGCCTCCCTTGCCGTGAACAGCCTGAACTTGTGACGTGCTCTAGAGCCAAATGCCAGGGCAAGGGTGAGCGTGGGTTTCAGCATCATGGGGGCTGTGGAGAAAGGCCCAGAGAGCTTTGCAGAACCAAGTGGTGGTCGGGCAGCCCGTGCTGCAGGAGGTGAACCTGGGCGTGTGACACGGTCACAGGGACTCCTTCAGTGGTTTCACGTGCAGTGTGAGTGGCCTTAACACAGGACCCGGACAGGCTCCCTCTGGGCTGGGGAGGGACAGGAACCTGAGGCAGATCCTTCCACCAAACGAGTGTGTTGCTGTCAGGAAGCAGCCTCTCTGGAAGCAGAGGCTCCCCTGCGATTCCGCTCGGAGTCCCACGCTGCTCAGTATGCACGATCACAGGGCGCCACCGGGGTGGAACGCACGGCGCCCCGACGTGATTTTCCAGAGAACTGAGTTCCTTGAATATTAAAATTAACCTTTTTTAATCACAAAAATGATATAGTCCATTGAAGTAGAGCTGGATTTATCTTATGACAGTGCTTGTCATGGCCTTGAGTATTTATTGAGTAGTTTCAAAAGTTCATTAAACTCCAGAGATTAAATAATGCCCTGAGCAGTGCCCCATAAAGGGGAAATATGGTCCTATTACTTGGTAGAATGTTGTGCTACGTTGTTAATTCAACTCCCTTGGGTTCTCATCTTCTGATTCAAAAGACATTTTCCCGTGCTGTTAAATTTGAACCTCGGACTGTTTCTCACAGTATTCATCGGAAACTCGGTATTGCACATTTATTTCCTGACAGGGTAGAAACACTGGCCCCCCACAGTGCTCTAGAAATGTCAGATGCATTCGTCTTCCATTAGCCCCGCCACCATCCCCTGTGTCACTGCACTAAGTAAAGCCAGTGGATTGACATAAAGGTTCCCCGATCGGGGAAGGAGGTGCAGATACTCACCCCGATACTCACCAAGGGCAGCCGAGCCTCCTGCTTGAGCACATGCCTTGTCGCTCGGGGCTTGACGGGATAGAAAACGTGAGGAAAGAGCCGCTGCGGGTCCCCTCGGTGATCAGCACCGTTTATTTTCCTCCTAATTTCTTACTGAATTGATTCCCACTAAATCTCTGTAGAAATATCCTCATTATTATCTCATCTGACCCGAGGGCCTTCATTTGGTTTATACAGAGCAGTCTTGCAGGCATTGACAACACTGTTTAATGGGTCCTCGCGGGAGCTTCCCTGGGGGGGCAGGACCCAGTGTTCCCTCCAACAAGAGGCCGTGTCACGGACGAGCCTACACGCCTGGAGAGAAACAGAAGGCCCAGCATCCGGTCTTCAGTGGCGTGGGGGGCAGCAGCCGGGGGGCCGGGGTCTTCCTTATCTCCTAGCTTGTGTATGGATCAACGACCACCAGCCCCTCTGATGTTGAGGACCCCCGGGGATTGGCAAAATTAAACCTGGATGCTTTGATCGCTGGCAGTAAGGGACACGCTGAACCACGACTTTCTTTCCAGAGTAATTGTGAGTGACAGCCTAGAGTGGGGCCTTTATGCAGCAGGCTCCTCACGTAGCCCACATTCGCCACAGCCACTTGGCTGAGCCGTTCTAGGTGTTGGCAGGGCAGGTGTTGAGTAACAGAGACCCAAAGCGTAGTGGTTGCAGCAAGGCTCGTGGAAGTAGACCTGGCTGGGTGAGAGTCACTGCAGCCCCTCACGCCTCTGTTGTGTCAGGACAAGATGTGTAGCTGGCGGGGTTCTCGTGAGGATTATGCGAGTCCTGGAGACCATGCAGTGAACTCTTACACCCCAGGGCTCACTGCGTGGGAGCTACTGCCACCTTCACCACCAAGACAGATGCGCCATGGGCTTCTCCTCTTCTATAAAATGGGTCTGTAACGCCCCTGGAAAAGAGTGTGCACTTAATGTTACCATTAACATCATCATAATGATTGCCCCATATTCTATTATACTAATGTAATCTAATAACATTGCTCTATCTGCATAGATCACAGACGACATATAATACAAATACTTATATAAATCATTGCATTATTATTATGAATCGACAACTATGCTGTGTGTTTTGAAATGTGAGAACAGGAAGGAGGCCACCCTCAGCTTTGGAGGATTTGTAGGTGATGTTGGTTCGTGTCTCAGGTTCAGCCAGTGGTTCCTGGGGAACATTTTCCTCTCTAACCACAGCCCCAGCCCTTTGACCTCAGTCCCCACCGATCTCAGAGGTGCCCCTTCTCCTGGACATCTTCATTTCCACCCGGGAAGGCACCACTCTGGCATCTCCTGCCATCCAGGACTCTCCCGTCCCTGCCTGCCCCTCTCGGGCAAAACCCACCTCTCAGCCCCAGCGACCAGCGGCAGGTGAGCAGCAGCAGCAATGCAGTCCTGAGAACTGCTTCGTTTGTAAAGAAAGTCAGTTGTTCCCATCTTCCTGGAAAGACATGGATTTCTTAAACTCTTTCCTGTTTCCACTTTGATAGAGACATAGAGATACAAAAGTGAGAATGTCCCTTTCTCTGGCGAGGACAGTAAGAAGTAGGTGACAGGTAGCCCTTGTCCTCAGGCTGGGCCGAAGAGAGCGCCAGGGCGGGGTGAGGACTGCGGCCAGGGGACAGCTTGGCACCATCTGAGTAGTCAGGGGGCAGATAAGCGCCATCTGAGCAGACAGGCGGCCTCTCCCAGTGGGTGGTGGAGCCAGATCTGCCTCCTCTTCCAATCTCCCAAAAGGAGCCAAAAAATCCATATTTTTATATGAAATTATTTAATTTTTAAATGTTGGAAACTTCATATTTTTAAAAAAACATAAAACACTCTATGAGCCCAATAGAAGGCACCTGTGGTTTGGAAGCAGTCAGTGGCCATGGGCTGTGAGCCCCCACAGCCCTGCCCCTGTCACCCCCACCCCACCTAGCAGTGATTCTGAGTCCCCCAGGTCCATCCTGGAAAAGTGCTCCCTGAGCTGGGCCACCTGTCTGGACTCACCTGTGGCTCCTAGGCTGGAGGTTAGAGTCTCCTGGGAGAACTGGAAATGGTAACCTTGAAATCTGAAGCCACTCTCCTCCTGGGAGGACAGGACACTGGGCAGGACAGGCCTTGGGAAGTCCCTAGGGGGAGATGCACCTTCAGCCTCTCTTGCTCCTGCCTGTCCCAATTCTGAAACTTCACTTTGTCAGAAGAAAAAATGCTGAGGAACTCATCCAGAGAGAAATATTTCAGTCTTGTAACTCCAAAATATAGACATTGGTTATTTTATAAATTATATACGGGAACTCTTGTACTACTGTTATTTAGTAAAAACATACAACCTAAATTGACATGTTAAAGTTGCAAAAATAAATTTGTATTAATTATTAACAGCAGAAGAACCTTTTTGCTCATATATGACATATATACATGCATACATATATATGGCATTAATACATACATGGCATTATTAATAATGTATATGATATACCATGACATAATATATGCATAGTATTATCAATAATGTTACTAGCCAGGCATGGTGGCTCACCCATGTAATCCCAGCACTTTGGGAGAGTAAGGCAGGAGGATCTCTTGAGCACAGGACTTTGAGACCAGCCTGGGCAACATGGTGAGACCCCATCTCTACAAAAATCACAAGCATTAGTTGGGCATGGTGTTTCGGGCCTATAGTCCCAGCTACTCCAGGGGCTGAGGTGGGAGGATCACTTGAGCCCAGGAGGTCAAGATGGCGTCACCGCATTGCAGCCTGGGAAACAGGGAGACTCTGTTTCAAATAAAAAAATGTTACTAGTATTCTAAACACTTAGGTTATAAAGGGCTTGCTAGCTTTGCTATCGGGGTATTATCTGAAGGCACAAAAACTCTTAGGGGAGTGTCCTGCTTAAGGATAGCCAGCGTTGATCCATATTTCATAGTCTTCTTATTAATTTCAGATGTTTGGGATGATTTCATCAATTTAATTAGATCCTCACTTGTCTTTACCCCTAATATGGCTGACAGATAGCTTGGATTAGGACAGCATGTGGGACCGCCAAATTTCTTTGAGTAAATAATAAATAAGTTTTATTGGCACTCAGGCCCATCCGTCATGCGTCTTTGACTCTTTTATGCTACAGCAGCAGCAGCGTCGAGTAGTTGCTGCAGAAACCATATAGCCCTGAAAGCCTAAAATATTATAGTTACCAGTTGGCCTTTTGCAGAAAAAGTGGTTATTCCCAAACTCAGCTTGGGGTGGAGGGTGAGGGCCACATCCTGGTACCATCCTGGCTACATCGGAATTTCCAGGGCCCTTGAAGACCGAGGTCCAGGCCCCTTCCTTGGAGAGCTAGCAGGCAGGGAGCCCAGGACTGTGTATGGAACTGAGCCCCTGGGGCCGTCATGGAGTGTGGCAAGAGGCTCAGGAGGATCTGGAAAGCACGTGGACTTCCCAGGATGCTGGCAGCGTCCAGTGTTTCTCAAATTGCGTTCTGCGCATAGACCACTTGGGGTGCTGCCCCCTCACAGCACAGGCTCCTGCCCTCACCTGGCCACGGAACTACTGAGTAACCTGTTTCCCTGAGCATCTCTGTGCCTGGGACTGGCCGCAGAGAGCATCCTGAGACCAGCAGACCTGGCCCAGCTTCCTTGGCCTGGCAGCTCCACTTCCTGTGCAGACTTCCTCCTCCTGTCTCCAGCGTCTCCATGTTTCTCAGCTCACAGTTCTGGGGCCCTGCGGAGGCCCCCAAGGGGTAGTTTCTTCCTCTGTTCAATCAGTTGCCATAGGCACAGTCACCCATCACTAGCCTAGGAGGGAGATGCCAGGGGCTGGACGCCCTGGGGTGGGGAGGGATGCCCCAGGGCTCTAGTGGTTTTCATGATACACTTTTTAATACTACTTAAATCTTTCAACTGTGTAAACAGTATCTTGATAAAAATCCTGTTTTGTTTTTGACACGGTCTCACTTTGTCACCCTGGCTGGAGTGTAGTGACATAATAACAGCTCACTGCAGCTTCGACTTCCCAGGCCCAAGCAATTCTCCCACCTCAGCCCCCGAAAGTAGCTGGGATTACAGGTGCACCACCACACCCGGCTAATTTTTTGTATTTTTTGTAATACGGGGTTTTGCCATGTTGCCCAGACTGGTCTCAAACTGCTGAGCTTGGGCAATCCGCCCCCTTCGGCCTCCCAAAGTGCTGGGATTACAGGTGTGCACCACCGCACCTGGCCTTTGATAAAAATATTTATTTAAATGAGGAAAAACTAGAAAGTCTTGAGAAGTGAGGCCTCTTCCGGGTGAAGTTTCTTGTGACGAATGGAGGAGGCAGGAAGGGCAGCTGCAGGAGGGAGCCGTGGTCTTTTTCCCCAACAGGGTGGTGGCCAGGCCCCTAATTCATGTTGTGAAACTTCATCCAACTGTATTCACAACCTTCAGGCTTCCTTGCACATATCACTTGCTTCCTAAACACATACTTAGAAGAATACAGGCTTTTGAGGGTCTTCCAATGAGACCTAGAATCACTTTGATACGCCGTCGAGACCGAACTTGAAACCTGGGTCTTATTACTGGAGGTAGCCCCAAATCGCCCATTGAATTAATACCTTTTATAAATCCTGTCATTTTCTTCAGAATGGCATAATCACATTGCACTGTATTTTCCCCGTTTCAATGGTAATATGTTAGATATAAATGTTTAAACTGCACTATAGTTTTTGTTAGAAAAAGAATTCCCTCCTGAGCAGGATCCCCTGTCCTGTGTGTGGCTGAGTTATCGGTGCAAGGTGGAGCGCCCATGCCTACCTTAGGAAGTGGCCACTGAGTGAATGGACACATGGATTGAACAAATTAATAAGATTCTCGTATGCCCTGAAGTCTAGAACCGTGGTACTGAAACTTTAGCATGAACGCTTGACTGTATCACAGCTGCTATTTTTTATCAGCTCACCCAGTGTACAGAAGGGATATCGCTGGTATTTTGGCCTGACCTGCTCGATGGATCAGGACAAGGCTGACCGCATGCCGAGCTGCGTGCCTGGGAACCACATGGCAAGCTTCACCTGTGTGTCCTGAACCAGCCAGGAGTGTGAGCTGCTTTCCCCCGAGTCACTTGCTGTGCTCATTTGCAGACAGAGACTTATATTCTCACATTAGAATTGAATGAGCATTCAAGCGTATCAGTCTTAGTTATTTATCTTGGAATTGATAATGTACCTCCAAAGATTTCCAGCTTTAAATATTGACAGAGGCCTGCTTCTGCATTATGGTAGATTTGCATTCTAGATTTCTTCAGCTTATGCATGGAAGGGACAACGTTCCTGAGAGCACTGTTAACACAAAAGGAAAACTATGTAACGCTATTTGCATCTATCACCTCTAAGGGTGGAGAGAGCAGAGTGGATGGACTCTGTGAGGCAGGGCTCCCCAGGGAAACAGAATCATCGGATGTGTATACACAGAGGAGATTTCTTTTAAGGACTAGGCCCCAAAGTCATGGGGGCTGGCAAGTCTGAAATCTGCAGAGCCGGCTGATGGGCAGGAGGAGACCAGGGAGAGCGGGTGTGGCCCTTCGAGTCCCAGGGAGTCTCCCGGCAAATTCCTCCTCTTCTAGGGAGCCGAGTCTTTCTTAAAGCCTCAGCTGATTGGACAAGGCCCACCCCCGCCATGAAGGCTCGTCCACCGCAGTCCATGTCTACGAACTGAATTGTTAATCCCATCTAAAAATATCTTCACCACCACATTCAGGATGGGTACCTAGGTCTGGGTACTGTGGCCTAGCCAAATTCATTAATTTTGGCACATTCACAATTATGGCTTGGAGGAAGTTTGGCCTTGCATCAGTCATCGTGTGTCCCCTTTCTCAGGCCAGCAGGTGTGACTGGAGTGCCCAGAGCAGGACTCTCACAGTCAGACCCCAGCCGCAGCCCAGTCCTGTAGGCGCTGTTGCTCTCACATTTTCAGATTGTGCAGCCTCTGGCCGTGGAGGTGTGATGCTGATGTAGGTTAAATGCTGATGTGGGTTAAATGTGGATGTGGGTTAAATGCTTTGTAAAGTGAACCCCAGGTCATTATTTATACTAAGTCCTTAAAGACTAGGCCCACCACTCAGAACCTTACAATTGTTTCAGGAGGAAAAACCTACTTTTTAAAAAGATTTTTTATTGGAAAATTTCAAACATACCCAAAGGTAGAGAGCATAGTATCCTGAGCCCCTGGCTCATCTCCCAGCTCCCTCGATGGCCACCCCAGGCCTGGCTCAGCCTTTGCACCCCCTCTGCCCTCCCCAAAGCCTCACCTCCATCACGAGGTCCCATCGGTTGGTCGATGGTATGTGCCGGGCGTCACTGCAGGACTTGGCAAATTGGCCACTCACGTCCACCCGCCCATCCATCACCCACGAAGCACTTGGCCTCTCCGATTCCCTTTCAGTGTTTTTTCAACCTGCCTCTTTTTTAGTTCCTGCTCACATGTGTGATGCTGGGCTCAGGAGATCCTGAGGGGAGGAACTCAGAGCCTGCCCTGCAGGGGCTCGGGGACAATGGTGGCCTCCCTGGCAGGGGCTGAGGGGCTCAGCACAGGTTGCCGACCCCAAGCCCAGTGTTTCTCATGCAGTCCTGCTCTAGGCAACCCCCTGGACAGCTGCTTTGGTGACCAGGGGTAGGGGGAATAGCTGGATGGTCCCATTTTCACCAGGATCCCTCCTGTCATTTTTCAACCCAGTCCCCCTTACAGCCGGGCAGCACGTTTTGGGATGACTCTCCCAGAGGTGGGCCATGGCCTGGCCCTAAATGCCCAGGCTGGCTTCACTCTGACTCTCACAGCTCTGATGGCAACACAGAGGCCCCCAGGTCTTCGGGGAGCTTCTCTGGAGGGAGTTAACGCCTCTCAATCTGCGGAAGCTCCTGGAGACCTGAATGTTTCGTCTGTTAAAAGATGATGCTGTACAGTCAGAGCTTTCCTGTGATCAATGGGACCTCTCAGGAGTTACAGTCATTGGAAACTGAAGTATTCACTGGAAGGAAGGGAAGGAAGGAACCCTTTAGGGCTGATCTGAGGTGGAGAATGATGCTGCATTGCGGGTAGCTTTGCTGCATCAGAGTCCAGGGAAGAGGGCCTGGTCCTCCTTGCAGCCTAGATGATCCCTGGAAACCCCAGTTCTGCTTTGATAAAAGACATCCCCTAAATCTCAGGACTACTGTCAAAGGTTTATTTCTTGCTCATTCTGTATGTTCCCATGAGTCTGTAGGGGCTCTGCTCCATATGGTCACACATGGATCCAGTCTCCACCGTCTCGTCTCTGCACCATCAGGAACACATAGGCTCCTTAGTCACTGCTGCGGGATGAGCCCCCTGGCAGCAGTCATGGCCTTGGGGATGGGGATGTGAGAAGCTTCTTTGGGTCCCTTGGTGGGACAACAAGGGCTCCTGGCTGCAGCACCAGAGGGCTTCGGGGCCGGCCTGGCCCCACCTCCACTGGTACCATCACCTCCTTGTTGTTCTGGCCTTTCTATTTCCACCGGCCCCACCCCCTTCCAGAGCCTCATCCTTTCATCTGCACCTTGTGAGCTCCTAACTTCTTTCTAAGTTGACATCCCTTTGCCGCTGTAGTCGTTTTTTCTCTGTATTCTGCTTTCTTCAGATCTTCTTTCACAGCCGCCAGCACGCAGATGCAACCCTGTCATCTTCCACCCATTTCACACCTGGCCCTCCAGACAAGTCCAGAGCTCCTAGCATAGTCCCTACACCCTGTTTCTGGGCCATGCAGGCCTCTCCAGCCTCATGCTCATCACTGGGCAGAGGTGCTGTCCTTGGCAGACTCAGAAATGACAATCTTTAGAAGGCGGGGCCTACCGACTGTCACCCAGACAAACCTGAAGCCTCTTCCTATGCAACCTGTACTTTTCACTCCAAATTTCAAAAATGCAATTGTAAACCTGCTCCACTAATAAGTAGCCTATGAGTCTTTGAGAAGGAAGGATCTGTATCTTTTGGTTCTGTGCCTGGTACATTGCAGGCTTCAGTCCCTGTTGTGCATTGAACTGTGCAGAAATCATCCATGACATTTTGTCGTAATGACAAAGAGAACAGGGCCAGAATCTCACGATTGCAGCCTACCCTACCATGGGGCTGTCATGAATGTTGTGTGGCATCTTTTTTGTTTGAAATGAGAGAAACTCAACTCATGCTCATGCAGCCAAGAGGGGAATGGGTTTCTTCACACAACTTGAATTGCAAGGATAGCCTGGCTTCAGGCGTGGCTGGATCCAGGTTTTCAAATGTCCCATCTCTTGAACACAGTCTCTCCATATGGTGGGGAAAGTGACATATCATGACCTCTTAGACTGCCAGCCTCTTCTCATAACTGCGACAGGAACGTCACTGTGTCTCATCTGGTTTAGGACAGAATTCTACACATCTATAGATTATTTGGCCAGGGAGTAAATACAATGACTAGGCCTGGGTTACGGACCCACAGCTGAGGCCCAGTGTAAGTGAAGGGTCAGCCCTGCAGTCATCTCCTGGAACGGAGGCCCATGAAAGAAGAAGGGAGCCCAGGGAACAGAGGCCACAGTCACCTGCAACAAAAGCTGCTAGGAAAAACTGACCAGCGGCACATCCGTTTAATGATGGACTTCTGTAACGTCTTGTTCACAGGTGTATCATGGAGGCCAGCACTGGTTGCTCAGATATTGTTTGTGGAGGCTGGAAACATCCCTGTGTAACATTTGTCCCAGTCACCTAGCTACACAGCACAGAATGGATTTTTATAATAATGGATATTTGCGCAGAGCTCCGGTCTTAGAGCATATACGGCCATCTCTCAGTATCTGTGGAGGACTGGCTCCAGGACTTCCCCAGGATACCAAAATCCAAGGATGCTCAAGTCCTTGATATAAAATGATGCAGTATTTGCGTGTTACCTATGCACATCCTCCCATGTACTTTAAATCACCTCTAGGTTACTTATAATACCAAATGCAACGTAAATGCTATGTAAATAGTTGTTATACTGTATTGTTTATGAAATATTGACAAGAAAAAAGTCTGTACATGTTCAGTACAGATGCAGTTTTGTTTGTTTGTTTGTTTTGAGGTGGAGTCTCGCTCTGTCACCCAGGCTGGAGTGCAGTGGTACGATTTCGGCTCACTGCAGCCTCCTCCCGGGTTCAAGCAATTCTCGTGCCTCAGTTTCCCAAGTAGCTGGGACTATAGGTGCACACCACCATGCCCTGCTAATTTTTGATTTTTAGTAGAGATGGGGTTTCATCATGTTGGCCAGGCTGGTCTCAAACTCTTGACCTCAGGTGATCTGCCCACCTCAGCCTCCCAAAGTGCTGGGATTACAGGCATGAGCCACCGTGCCTGGCCCAGATGCAGTTTTTAAAACATATTTTCAATCAGCAGTCAGTTGAATCCACGGATATGGAACCCATGGATGTGGAGGGCTGACTGTATCTACATAGCGTCTTATCTGAAACAGGTGTTAGGCCAGTTTATAGATGAAGAAACAGAATGGTTAAGCCACTTGTGGTTTTGTCACTAGGATGGAGTTCATTGGAGAAAATCCATTTTCCTTTCTTCCTTATTTACAGATCCACAAATTTACATAGGACAATAATTCACCTAGCAAAACGGCTGATTTCCCAGGCTCCCTTACAGCGAAGCATCACCCTGTCACTAAGTGCTGACCACTGTGATTAAGTGGAAACGTTTTGTGGGACTTCCAGAAAGTTAATTTTGCAAATTTTGCAGGGGTCTCTCCTGCCCCCATTCTCCCTTTCTCCTTTTTCCTGCATGGAACACAGCTGTGATAGCTGGAGGTCCAGCAGCCACCTTGGACCATGAGGGGATCTTGAAGAGGCAAGCCACACATGGACACAGCAGGAGAGCAGGAGGTGGGTCTTGATCTTTGCCATCCTCTTCGCTACTATCATCCTCCTGCATTGCCAGATTTTGAGCTTTACATAGAAAAGCAAATACAGCCCTCTGGGTTTGAGGGTGTTTCCTTGTGTGCAGTTGAACCTGCAGTCCTTCATACTGAGTAACTTATTTTTTCTGGAGCTGCTGAGTTTGGGGGCAGGGGTGGTACTGAGTCCCAGTTGTTGCTTTGCTTCTCTTGGGTGGTCCTCATACCCTGAGGTCTATGGTCCCCTCTCTAGAGATCTGGACGTTCTAGAGAGTGCCACTTTGTGGGTCTTGTTTCCCTGGTGTCGGTGCCCATAACTCAAATCAAATCATTGTGGAAAACGTGCAGGCTGGATTAAGAGACTAGGACAGGCCTTTTTCCCCGACTTTAGTTCTGCCTGGACCTCAGGCGTGTGGCATTATTCTCCTGAGGGCCATGTGCTCATGCAGAGCTGTGCTCACCTCTTGTGTTCCTGGGTCTGTACTTCCCCGCGGGAACTCTGTGTGTATTCCTGATTTTGCACGGGACACTTTTTTTTGGCACAGATAATAGACTTAAATTGTCTTTATCCCGAAACCCAAACTGAGAGGGGAAATCAACATCTTTAACATGGAATAGCTTGTCCCCTTTATCTGAATACAAGGAGAAAATGTCTGGCAGGACACAGTGTTTCAGGAAAAAGTCGACAAATTGCGGTGTGTGATCTCCAGCTCATGTAAATATCTCCACATGTTATTCTTGCTTAATTATATTTTATTGAAGCAATTAGGTAACTGACAACCTCAGTTAAGCCCTAATGAAAGGACCATGTCTTTTCACATGCTGTTGATCAGAAAGTACAGCTTGGACTCCCAGGAGCTGGGCACTGGGCAAGGAGACGCTGGGCAGGTGCAGCTGAGCTGGTACAGCCAGGCGGGTACAGAGGTCCTGGGCCAGGACTCCCACCACCACCTGTCCCAGGGCACATTTCTTCTCCTTGCTAAGGAAAAGATGCTTCTGCAGCCCCCGCCCCCTTCCTCTGCTTGTTCCTGATTGTTTTAATTTCCAAAAACCATGATGAGGACGGCTGCTGAAATCTTAAACAATGCTGCTTCTCTGGAAAGTTGGGTTAATTTGTTTAATTTTCACACCTTTCACTCTCCTCCACAATGGTAGAGTGCTTTTGTGTCAAGGCATCAAATAAATTTCACGCTTCTTGCCTTTTCTGAAATATCCGGTGGCATTAAACGCAGCCAGTGCACCTGGCTCTGGCCTGGGGCTTCGAGACTTAATTGTGGTTATGACGATCTGCAAGAGGAGGCCTGATTATTCCCGACGCTGCTTGCATTGAGGCAGAGAGACAACGTGGGCAGGGGATTTGGGAGAAAATTGCATTCCGTTTTCTTAAGGCCAAATTTCCCATTAATCTGAGCTCCTTTAAGGAAAATGTGAAACATCCCGAGGCTTCAGGGACTTGTGTGAGGATATTTAGGCTTTTTTTTTTTTTTCCTAGGGAGAACATTATTAAGAAAAAGCTCAGGCTGGGCGTGGTGGCTCACGCCTGTAATCCCAACATTTTAGGAGGCTGAGGCGGGTGGATCACAAGGTGAGGAGATCAAGACCATCCTGGCTAACACGGTGAAACCCCATCTCTACTAAAAACACAAAAAATTAGCTGGGCATGGTGGCACTTGACTGTAGTCCCAGCTATTCGCGAGGCTGAGGCAGGAGAACCGCTTGAACCCGGGAGGTAGAGGTTGCAGTGAACCGAGATCGCGCCACTGCACTCCAGCCTGGGTACAGAGTAAGATTCAGTCTCAAAAAGAAAAAGCTCCCTTATTTTAACTGGTGTTATTAATAAGTGAATCTAAATGCGTCTTTGAGGCCGATTTTGTTTCGGGGTCCCAGGCAGTGGATGTGGAGGGGTCCTCCAGCCCCTCCTTTCTACCCCACCTCCCTCCCTGGGATGCGCTGCGTATCTGTGGCCCTCTGCAGAAGCCATGGCCATCTTTTTCTCCCACGCGCCGTTCTTGGGCAGTGATTCCGTATCCCCCCTCCTATGAACTAGTGTGCCGCTTCCATACTAATCACGCTAGCAGACATACATCCTTTATCAAACGTTCTGGAAATCACTCATCGCCATGGTGCTGATGTTTTACAGTGCGGCCCTTTATGATTTTAGGGGCTGTGAGCCTCTCCCATCTTGTAAAGTAAAGATAAAAACCAAAGAAACTGCTCCCAGAGTCAGTGTGGTACAACTACGCGCTGTCACCACAGCCCCAATCCCTGGTGTTCTTACTGTTAGACTAGATATTCTCATGTCTGCCACGGAAGGGAAATGAAATCTGAGGCTGAAGCAGAAATAGAACCCAAGGGTCTCAACTCCTGTTTTAGGTCTTTTCATAGTAAATATTTAGACTAGGTCTGGCTATATATATTATAGCTATATCTATGTATCTATAATTTTTTTTTTTTTTGAGACAGAGTCTCGCTCTGTCGCCCAGGCTGGAGTGCAGTGGCGCGATCTCAGCTCACTGCAAGCTCTGCCTCCCTGGTTCATGCCATTCTCCCGAGTAGCTGAGACTACAGGCGCCCGCCACCACGCCCAGCTAATTTTTTGTATTTTTAGTACAAACAGGGTTTCATCGTGTTAGCCAAGATGGTCTCAATCTCCTGACCTCGGCCTCCCAAAGTGCTGGGATTACAGGCGTGAGCCACTGCACCTGGCCTATAATTTCTATAATTGATCAACTTAATCACATGAGTTTCTCTAAGGATCATAACTGTCATTTGTCCCATAAACCCAGCCCCTTGGTATGGATCAAAATCTCCCACATCTTTATTTGGAGCAAAGACCTTGTGCTTGGCTTCCAAGGTTACAATCTCTGTGGGGATTTTTCAGGATCCCAAAAGCCCAGGTAATGCCCGTCTGGTGCACCAATACCCGGTTTCACCCTGGACCACCATCTGCTCTGCCTGGACCACCATCTGCTCTGCCTGGACCACCATCTGCTGTGCCTGGATACAGCGTCAAATAAGACAGATGTCTCTACTGTCCCCACCAAGCAAAGATGTACCACCTGCAAGGTTGCTGAGGTCCCTGTGAAGACTTGAGAGAGCCGACACAAAGCCTCCTGCAACAGTTAGCTGCCAAACCCAACTGCTGCTTCTAGAACAGTTTCCCATTGGTTCCGTATATGGCTGGGTTCTTTCTCATTATGTAGGCCTCGATTGAAATGTCAGGTCCTTAGAGAAGCCATGCCTGCCACCCTGGGTTCTGTCTCTTCTTTGAGCTTCTCAGCACCTGGCGTCTAGCGGTTGATGCCACCTTCACCCGTTGCTACCAAACCCCGGGGACAGGTGTGGCTGCCTCGCTCTCCACCGATTCCAAGCACCTGCAACTCTGGGATTTGTTCAGACAAATCATTGCGGGTGAATACGTGGCGCAGAAAGGCCTAAATGACTACAACTACTTTAGAAAAGACTTTGACAGGGTCTTATAAGTAAAGTGACACATAAACTTCCCTATGAAATTGCTCCAGAAATTATACTCAACTGGGTATTTTCCCCAGAGAAATGAATGAGTCTGTCCTGATAAAACATGAGAAGGAATGTGCAGAGAAGCTGTATTCTAGTGGCCCCATACTGGATGCTGCCCAAGTGTGCATACCTAGAGGGACAGGTGAGAGGACCGTGGCACAGTCACAGGATGGAACACAGCACGGTGATGAGGAATGCACTGTGCACAGTGACATCAGTGACTGTCATGTCATTACATTACATGGAGCGAAGGAAGCCAGGCACAAGGGGAGACACACTGTGTGATGCCGTTTTCATGAAGTCCAGGAACAGGCAAGGCTAATTGTCTTAGTCCCCTGTTGCTGCCATAACAGATGATGACAATCTTAGTGGCTTAAGCAACAGAAGTGAATTCTCTTACTGTTCTGAAAGCCACCTGTCTGAAATGCAGCAGCAGGTCCTGCTTTTCCTGCAGGTTATAGGGGGGAGTCTGTTTCCTCATCTTTGCAGCTTTTAGGAGCTGCCTTGCCCCACTCTGACCTCTCCATCATCAAGTGTCCTCTCACTAGGACTGTCCCCTGCTTCTCTCTTATAAGGGTCCCTGAGATTACACTTCATGCTCACCCAGGCAACCCAGGATCATCTCTGCATCTCAAACTCCTTAACTTCATTGTACCTGCAAAGTCTGTAAAAGCTCTGGAGGTTAGGGCGTGGGCATCTCAGGGGAGCCATTGTCTTCCTGCCCCAGTAACGGATGGTGATGCGATTTAACTTGGGGAGTGGTGTTGCCTGGGAATGGATGAGGGGAGTGTTCTGGGGGCTGGCCATGCTCTAGATCTGGACCTCAGACTTGGACACAGGCACGTGTGTGAGTAAAAGTTGACCAGACCACTGGGCGTGGTGGCTCACGCCTGTAATCCCAGCACTTTGGGAGGCTGAGGCGGGTGGATCACGAGGTCAGGAGATCGAGACCATCCTGGCTAACATGGTGAAACCCCGTCTCTACTAAAAATACAAAAAATTAGCCGGGCGTGGTGGCGGGCGCCTGCAGTCCCAGCTACTCGGGAGGCTGAGGCAGGAGAATCGCTTGAACCCGGGAGGCGGAGCTTGCAGTGAGCCGAGATTGCGCCACTGCACTCCAGCCTGGGCGACAGAGCAAGACTCCGTCTCAAAAAAAAAAAGTTGACCAGACCATAACCGTAGACTCAGTGCACGTCACTGTGTGTTTGTTACACTTGGGTACAAATCTAAAACAGAAGAGAAGGGTAAACCTACCCTCCTCCAGATGTTGCATTGCCTGCGTGTAGTGCCCCTGTGCTCAGAGGGTGAACAAAGCAATAACCAGGCCCTGTGTTAGTAAGCATCATGGAGACAGGGTGGGGTGCGTGGAGGTGAGGCATGGAGCAGCCGGCTGCCACCACCTGTGTTTTACAGCCCCTTCCTGGTTCCATTTCATTTTGCACGCAACACCATGGAAATCACATGATAGTGAGTGAAGCAGCGTATATTTTTTAAATGGGGCCCATGACAGCATAGTGAGTGGGCCTTTTACAGATGTTTGTGAAAGGGACGCTCTTTGCGATCCTCAGTACCCCAGGCCCTCAGTGGTCTCCAGGATCCCAGCCAGATGGTCACGGGGTCATGGGCCCACTGGGACTGGGTCCTACACACACAGTTGTGGGTTTTTGAGAGACACTGACTCTGCACAGGCTTCTCTGCTCTTCAATGTGGCATTTAAGGTTCTGGAAATTCTGCAGTTTAGAAAACTGCTGGGCAGGTTTGTCAAAGGCAAAGTACCCTGGGCGTTTTCAAGATGTTTCCATCTTCAAAGACCCAGCTTGGGCTGGCACAGATGCCGTCACATGGTGGGGATGGCTCACATGGCTTGGCAGTGTGGCGTAGGCGCCTCGCCGTGGGGAGCAGTGCTCCTGACCTTGAGCCCTCCCCCATGTAGTGCCAGCATCAGAACCATCAAATAAACCTCAAAACAGCTGGGACTCAGAGAGAAATTCACTACATCCCTGGAACACTCTTTAAGTAACTTCAGACTCAGCATCAAAAGGGGTTCCCTCCCTCCCCATAAGGCAATAAAATATTCTTTTCAGATAAATATTTCAAGAACAGACCAACTCCTCTGGATCAAATGTTACCTTTTTAAAGATGCAAACTGAAAATTAAGCATCCAACACAAGGATTCCCTGGAGCCACTGGGAAGGGATGCATACTCAACACATCCGGGGCCGCCTGGGCAGTCAGGACTCACCATCACCACCGCCCTGAGAGGCATCGCACTGTGTGCATTTCAGAATCATTTCAAAGAGGCAGTAAGGACCCCAATGCATGTCCTAAGCAGGCAGAGCCGCTGCCTGTGACAGAGGTTGGTCACAGAAATCATTCTACAGAGATACGGGCAACTTTTCTTCTACACTGCACTTTCCTGCAGCTCTGGAATGCTATTTATTTTCTAATATTCCCAATTTGGACATTTTTAAAGAGAATCAATCAAAGCTACCAAAGAAATATAACAATAGGTAGCTAAGAATATCCAATGCTTCAGAAGCTCATCATCATAATTAATGGTTGGGGGGCTCACAGCAGCCCAGGCTTTGTGTTAAGAGATTGATCACCATCTCATTCCATCCTTGCCCAGGCCTCCTAGTCAGTGCAACTTCACCACTTCTCCCAGAGGAGAACTAGGTAACTCAGAAAAGTGAAGTGGCCTGCCCCAGGGCGTACAGTGCAGCTCAGTGCAGAGCGGGGATCTGAACCAACCAGTCTGAATCCTGACAACAGGCTGCTTGATCCCATGAGAATTGGCTCTTACACTAAGATGGGACAGGCCAGAGGTGTGGAGAAGCCTGGTGACATCTGAATGCCTTTCCTATATGTCATTAGGGAAAAGAAGAGTAACTTGTGTTCATCTATCCATCTGTCCATCTACCCACGTGCCCACCCATTCATTCGTCCACTCACACAAATCCATCCATCCACTCACACATCCATCTTTCTATTCACCTGTTCATTCCTCCCATTAGTCTATCCATTCATCTATCTGTCCATCATCTTCCATTCCTCTCACTGGCCCATCTGTCCATCATTCATCCATCTGTCAATCATCCATCTACACATCCATCCATCTTCCATTCCTCCCACTGGTCCATCCATCCATCCATCCATCTGTCCATCCTCTCACTTGTTAGTCCATTGATCTGTCCATCTGTTTATCCAGTCATCCATCCATTCATCTGTCCATCATCTTCCATTCCTCTCACTGGTCCATCTATCCATCCATTCATCCATCTGTCAATCATCCACCCACACATTCGTCCTTCCATCCATCTTCCATTCCTCCTACTGGTCTGTCCATCCATCCATCCATCCATCCATCCATCCATCTGTCCATCCTCTCACTTATTAGTCCATTGATCTGTCCATCTGTTTATCCAGTCATCCATCCATTCATCCATCCATTCATCCATCCATCATTTTCCACTCCTCTCATTGGTCCATCTATCCATCCATTCATCCATCTATCCATCCATTCATCCATCTGTCAATCATCCACCCACACATTCGTCCTTCCATTCCATCTTCCATTCCTCCCACTGGTCTGTCCATCCATCCATCCATCCATCCGTCCATCTATCCTCTCACTTGTTAGTTCACTGATCTCTCCATCCATTCATCCATCTGTCCATCATCCACCCACACATCCATCCATTCACCCATCTGTCCAACATCTACCCACACATCCATCCATTCATCCATCTGTCCATCATACACCCACACACCCATCCATTCATCCATCTTTCCATTATCCACCCACACAACCATCCATTCATCCTCCTGTCCATCTTCCTACTTGTTAGCCCATCTATCAGTTCATCTATTCATGCAGTCATTCATCCATCTTTCCTTCCATCCATCCATCCATCCATCCATCCGTCCATCCTTGCTAGATTCTAGGGATTCCATGACCAACAAGGCTAATGAGGTACCTGCTTTCACGGGTCTAATATTCTTACTGTTCATTCTTCACCACCCTGTACCACCATGGAAAAGGGGGAACTGTGTAGTTTCCTGACAAGGCCTTCATTACATCCCCACTGAGCATCCACCTCTGGGTTTATCTAGTATGACTGTGCTTTCAAAACTGCCTCAGTCACTCCCTCATGTAAGGAAAAGCCGCATTCATTGATGTAAAGACTGTGCCTAGATAATTGCCTTGGCAGAACCTCAAGCCAAACTCTCTCATCTTTTTTATTTTAGTTTTCAAATGGGCAGCCTTCCCACAGGGTCAAAACGGCCCAGCTTCAACCTGGGGGCTCAGCTGCCGGCCGGGCTGGGCACGTGGTGCTGTCTGCTTCAGGGATGCCACCAGCAGCAACATTCAAACATGGCCTGCCATATGCTCCATGTCTACGTTGAACAGCTCATTTTGTTCAGCTCTCTCTGATGCAGAGCAGGATTTGAGCTCAAAAAAATCAAAATGAAATGAGCAGTGCCTGCTGGGCCTGGATGGGAACTAGTGTGGGAGGTTGGGGGTGTGTCTGGGCAGGGATATGTCAGCACTGTGGGCCCATCACAGTGGGCAGCTGGCCGGCATGGGCACAGTGCACAGAAGCCTCCAGCCAGGCCCCAATCAGTGCCCACCCGCAGTGGGGCTGCCCTGTACCCACTCCTTATCATAGCCCAACAGGGGACTAGGTGAGGCCAGAGAGACCAAGGCCCGATTTCAGCAGGGTGACCGTGGGCACTGGCCATGCAGAGCTGCTGCCTCATCCAGAAGGACACCCTGCCCTTGAGCCAGGGTCAAGGCCGACTCAGGGTGGGCAGAGCCAAGGAAGGAGGCCTCTTGGTCACTGATATGACCAACCCTCCTCTGCAGGCACCAGCTAGTTTCTGCTCTGTGGCTGCCCCTTGCCTGGTTCTTACCCAGGTCATGGTGGGTAGAGCAGGGCCTCTGCCCTTCAGTCTGGTCTGTGCTAACAGACCAAAGTGAACTTCAGCAAACACTCTAGCAAGAAACTCTGGGTCTGTAGCATGAGCCCACGGTGGCTGGAGCTGGCTGTCATTGACTCCCTAGAGCCGTCTGTGTAGTCCCTCCCTGACCATGGTCAGCAAGGGCATGTTGGTAGCTTGGAACTGGCCATGGTGGGAATATTTACATGATGGAAATTGGCAAATGCTATAAATCTTCCTCCTCCCCAGAGTGCCGGAGGTTACATTTATCAGCACCCCACTGGTTTGATGCCCTGAAGTCTGAATTCCTCAACATAGCATTCAAGGTCCCTCCTGGTTTTCTTATCCAACTCACAATGGCTACAGAGAAACAGAGAGGTGGAGGAGGGATTTCTTGGCTCATATAATTTAATTTCCAGGACGTCCTGAGACATAGCTAGATCCTAGGGTGCCAACTGTGTGCTCAAGACGGGTCCAACCCCACCTTCCAGCTCTGCGTTCTCCACGTGGTGATCTCTGCCAGCTCTAGGTCGACTTTATTCGTGGAGTTCCCCAGAAGCTTTGGGACTGCATCTCTCTGGCCTCATGGACATCTTGTTTTTCCTTCGAACCAGTCCAATGAAATGGAATGTTCTAGGTGGCCAGGCCTGGCTCATATGATCGTCCTTTAAGCAGGACGGGCAGAGTCAGCCACACTAAACCCCAGGGTCAAGCCCTGGGAACGGGAAGAGTGTTTCTCCAGGGAGACCCTGAGGGGCTGTTTCCAGAGGAAGGAGCCAGGCTGTGTTGATAGAACCCTGCCTGGGCTTTGCTTCCACCCTCTGCCTCAGCGAAATAGTCCATCCCCCCAACCACTCTTCCTTTCCATGTTCCAGGCTCTTGGTGTGGGAGGCCACCACCCTGCAAACACCCTTCCCGGTCTTTGCATGGTTTTAAATCATCCTTCATGGCACCCAAGGCCCCCTTCCCATCCCAGCCTCAGCTCTGGAAGCTCCCCTCCCCATTCGCAGAGCTTGCCCACCCCCCAGCCCCGGCCCATGCTCCGTTTCCCTGCCTGGGTGGCCTCCTTGCCTTTCACCGCTGGCCTGGAAGTGCTTTCCAGCTGGTTGTGTTTCTCTTTGTACCTCCCACAGCTTCCAGCATGGCTTTTGGCTTTTGTCCTGGCGGTCAGCACCCTAGTGGAGGGGAGGGGTGTGTCACCAGCTTGCCCTGTTCCAAGGCTGCGTGAGTGGTTGTGGAGCCTGGGCTTCTCCTCACCTTCCGAGTCAACCATGGCCTAGCTGGTGACCTGAGTCTGTGACAAGCCCCCCTCAGCCTCAGTTTCCTCATCTGTAAACTGGGGAGATGGTGGGACTGCTGCATGGGCACCCTGTGTGTCTTGTGCCTAACACACCCCCGCACAACTGCCACACCCTGTGTGATGGCTGTTACCACCATTATTGTGTGATTCCTGCCTGGCCATGGCCTGGCGCTGGCGGTTGGATGGGACTTGCACATAGTGGATGCTCAGATATTCACCGTGGAGTCCCCTCCCACCAGAACTTCTCTCCCACTGGTTCTCAAGGACAGTCACTTACAAAAGGCAATTTCTTGGTGGCCACAGATTTTCAAGGTCATCCCCTGTGGACAACTCTCATTCCGCAAGGGCAGCACTTAGTAGGGCCTTTTCAGCAGTCTCCCTGTCTCCATTGTGACAAAGACCCACAAGCTGGGCAGCCTCAACATCGCTCATTTTCTCACCATTCTGGTGGCTGCGAGTCCAAGTCCATGGTGTCTGCAGGGCTGGTTTCTCCTGAGGCTTCTCTCCTTGGCTTGTGGATGCCGTCTCCACCCTGTGACCTCCCAAGGTTGTGCCTCTGTGTGTGTCACTGTCCAAATTTCCTCTCCTTAAGAGGACACCAGTCCCACTGCATTACGAGCCACCCCAGTGACCCCATTTTACCTCCGTTAGCTCCTTAAAGGTGCTACCACAAATATAGTCACATTCTGTGCTGCTGGGGGTTAAGACTCAGCATATGAATCTTGGGGAATGCAGGTTAGCTGGCTTGATGTCCCATGTAACGTGAGTCTCCCGGCATGAATGACCCATCTCACTGGAGTGGGCAGGGCACGGCCCATGCCTGGCTCAGCCCTGATGCCTGCAGGAAGTGGGTGTCATTGGTAGAGGAATCGGAGGAATGGACTCCCCTGCATTTGGGCCACTGAGTCCTCTGCTGCTTTCACTGTGGTGTGAGGCAACTTGGAAAGGAGAGTGGAGTCAGGCAGCGCCCTGCATGGAGGCCATTCTGAGACAGGCAGGCGCCCCAGCCCCTCTCCAGCTGGCTTGGTACAAATGCTCGCTGACCAGCTCCCAGCAAAGCTGACTCCTGGCATTATCACATGATTCAACTGTTCTCTGTGCAGCAATATTAATAATGCTCACTATTGTTGCAAGCGCAGCAGGAAGCGGCCGTGTGATGGGGTGGTGGAGGGGGGCATTGCTGTAAACACGGGCTTGCTGGCGGAGAGCTCATCCTGTCCTTAGGGCAGAAATTAATGTCACCTCTCAGAATCAGAATTCCGATTAGAGCTGCACTCAGGAAGTCCCTCCAGATGGGAGAGGACATTGTCTGAAGTCCTTAGCAGAGCCGAGAGCTGTGTCCCTTGCAGAGCCAGCCTGCCTCCTCCTGTGGTGAGAGTGGCAGCTGGTCTGGGCTCGTCCTCTTCAGTGAGATGCCTGTGAGTGCCTGGGAGGAGCTGCCCCATGCAGTGGGGGTGTGCCTCTCCATGGACCGGAGGTCAGGAGGCTGATGGATGTCCTGCATCCCTCACAGTGACTCCAAAGATTCAACCAGCCAGAGGGAGGCTGGGCTTTTCCACTAGCTGGAAATTTCAGAACCCTTGGCCCACATTTGTCAAACTGCCAGCTCAGAAGTAGGTGGTATTCAAATTGTTTTCAGTGGTGCTTCTCCAAGCAGGGTCCCCACCCTGGCGGCATCGGCATTACTTTGGGAGAGTTGGGGACTCCCATTCTCTGCCCCCCTACCCCAGATCTGCCGAATCAGGAGCTTGGGCTGGAGCTCAGGAACCTGCCTGTGCCCCAGCCCTGAGCTGCCGTCCAGCGGAAACGTGGTGGAACCATGGAGGGATTTTAAATGTCTTAGTGGCCATGTTGAAAAAAAAGTGGAAAGAAACAGTGAAACTAATTTTTATTGTGATGAATGTATTTAACAAAATTTAATCATTTTAACCATTTTTTTATGTGTACAGTCAGCGGCATTAGGTACATTCACAGAGTCATGGAAACCATGGCCACTGTTCATCTCCCGAATTTTTACATCTCTCCAACCTGAAACTCCATCCCCATTAAACACGCACTCCCAGCCACACTCTTCCCAGCCCCTGGCCCCCACCATCCTATTGTTTATTTCTATGAATGTGACTGCCCTAGGGACCCCAAACAGGTGGAATCATACTGTATTTGTCCTTTTGCCTCTAACTGTTTTCACTTAGCGTGATGTCCTTAAAGTTCACCCATATTATAGCGAGTGTCAGAATCTCCCTTTTTTTTTTTTTCAGACTGAGGTCTTACTCTGTCACCCAGGCCGAAGTGCAGTGGCACAATCTCAGCTCACTAAAACCTCTGTCTCCCAGGTTCAAGCAATTCTTGTGTCTCAGCCTCCCGAGTAGCCGAGATTACAGGTGTGTGCCACCATGCCTGGCTACTTGTTGTATTTTTAGTAGAGACAGGGTTTTGCCATTTTGCCCAGGTTGGACTCAAACTTCTGGCCTCAAGTGATCCACCCGCCTTGGCCTCCTAAAGTGCTAGGATTACAGGCATGAGCCACCATGCCTGGCCTCTCCTTCCTTTTTTTTTTTTTTTTTTTTTCCCCAAAACAGAGTCTTGCTCTGTCACCCAAGCTGGCACGATCTCAGCTCACTGCAACCTCTGCCCCCTGGGTTTAAGCAATTCTCCTGCCTCAGCCTCTCAAGTAGCTAGGATTACAGACGTGTGCTCCCACACCTGGCTAATTTTTGTATCTTTAGTAGAGACAGGGTTTCACCATGTTGGCCAGGCTGGTCTCGAAGTCCTGACCTCGTGATCCGCCCACCTCGGCCTCCCAAAGTGCTGGGATTACAGGCATGAGCCACGGGACTCAGCTTCTCCTTCCTTTTTAAGGCCGCATAACATTCCATCATAGGGCACACCACATTCCGTTTATCCCTCATTCACGAGTGAATATTTGGCTCACTGTTTTTACAGCTGCTGCACCATTTACGTTCCCACAACAGTTCCCAAGGTTCCAGTTTCTCCACATCTTCACCTATATTTGTTATTTTCTGTGTTTTGATAGTGACCATCCTAATGGGTGTGAAGTGGTATGCAGTCAGTTTCTTGAATGAGTTTGTTTAACCTAGTATTGCAGGAATGGTATCATTTCAGTGTGTAAAAATACTCAGCGTATTAATCGGGTATTTTACATGGTTTTAAAATTTTTATTTTGGAGGAAGCTTTTGAAATCGGTGTGCATTAGACACTCACACCCCAGCTCTGCTCAGACCAGACCCATTGAAGGCACTTGGCACAGGCCCGCCCCTCGATGCCCTGTGGACAGCGTGGCACTGGGCGAGTCTCCCCGCAGCTCCAGAAAGGGACAGAGGACATAGCTTACCAAGTGTGATTTTAGGGCCTGCAGCTCTATTCATTTTAATGAAGGGGGTGATTTTTGAGGAGGTGAAATCTTCGGACAGTTTTTTCCTGACTCACTGCCTTCGGGGAGAATTGGATATCTGTGCTCAGACACAGAGGCTGCAGGTCTCGGGGCTCCTCCAATTGCTAGTTTGAAATGACTTGGAACGGTGGAGAGGCTGAGCTGGGGAGGTGTTTGGAAACACCAATTCGGAATGCAACAAGACTGGCGCAGCCTGGCATTACTGCTCAGTAGAATAATATGTGGCCCGCAGAGCCGCCTGTGGGTGCTTGGGATAAAACCCAGATTCTGTGGCCTATTTCCTTCTTCTTCAGAAAAGGACTCTGTTGGGGGCATGCAGTCCTGGTCTCCAAGAGACTCACTCTTTCTCTCTTGGTCTGTGCTCTCTCTTCCCCCTCCCTCTCGCTCTTTTCTCCCACTCTCCCCCTCCTCCCTCTCTGTCTTTCTCCATCTCCCTCCCTCCCTCTACCTCTCTTCTCTCTCCCCTCACCCCTAGCCCCTCTCTCTCCTCCCTCTCCCTGTTACCAGCAAACCTGCTGAGGTCACCTCTTCCACCTTGAGCCAGCTGTGGGGTGTGGGGCCCGAGTGCCAGCTATTTCCTCCAAAAATATCACCCACGTGAGCCAGCACCGTTGAGTCTGGAGTTGGGAGTTGGGAATCGGGCCATCGGAACATCTCCCCTTCTGGGTTGATTACTGTCAACAACTGTCAGCCTTCCCTGGCCCTGTTTCCGGCTGGAATGCATTTCTGTATTGCTGTCTAGCAAGGCTGTAAATTGGCAGCGTGGATTGGGCGGCAAATTTCTAGCCGCTTCCCTCTCAGAACATGCATTTCTCCTGATTTGTATTACTCGCTTTACGGCTGGAGACAGGTGCACGTGGTGGGCAGTGGGCACAGGAGCCTTGACCTGACAAGGTCCTCGAGGCCAGGCGAGGTCTCAGGAAGTCTGATTTTGGAAGGCGCCGCCAGAGACTGCACTTCAGTGTACTGTGGTCCTGGTCCAAGGGGCCAGGCTGGGAGCAGCAAGGCCGTTCATGCTCAGAGGCCCACTTGGAAGAGATGGAGACCCCATCCCTTGAGTTTTCTGAGGGGTGCACATGTTCTCTCTTAGGGGCACGCTGCATTCAAGGCACCAAGAAGCCACCTGCTTCCTCAGACACATCACAAGCAGAAGTCTCACCTGCCTTTGCTCTTTTGCTGTTAAATGGCAAGTGCTGATTAAATGGCAAATGCTGATCAAGAAAGTAAAGGTGTCCATTGGCTTCGCGCTGGCCCTTTGGTCTCAAGAGACAGAGAAGACAGATGAAAGTGAAAGATGAGTTTGCAAGCTTCAGCCCAAACTTTTTTCTTTTTTTTTTTTTTCTCTTTTTTTTTGAGACAAAGTCTCGCTCTGTCCCCCAGGCTGGAGTGCAGTGGCGCAATCTCGGCTCACTGCAAGCTCCGCCTCCCGGGTTCACACCATTCTCCTGCCTCAGCCTCCCGAGTAGCTGGGACTACAGGCACCTGCCACCACGCCCAGCTAATTTTTTGTATTTTTTAGTAGAGACGGGGTTTCACCGTGTTAGCCAGGATGGTCTCGATCTCCTGACCTCGTGAACTGCCCCCCTGGGCCTCCCAAAGTGCTGGGATTACAGGCGTAAGCCACTGCACCCGGCCAAACTTTTTTGACTGAGGTGATTGTGTGAGCTGGTTTTTCTCCCCAAACCTCTGATTTCCCATCTGTCAGATGGGCTGATAATGGCACTTGCTGTACAGCCCAGTGAAATCGCGTGTGGAGGAATTAGTGTCCTGGAGGCTGCCGTAACGAAGCGCCGTCAGCTGGGCGTTAAGACAACAGCAGTTTATTCCTTTAGGGGTCTGGAGGCTGGAAGCCTGAGATGGAGGTGTGGGCAGGGCTGGTTCCTTCAGGGGCTCTGAGGGAGGATTGCTTGAACCCAGGAGGTCCAGGCTGCAGTGAGCTGTGATTACATGGCCGCACCCCTGCACCCCTCTCTCGGCTTCTGGTGGCTGCCAGAGAAAGCCCTTGATGTTCTTTAGCTTGTGGCCACATCACTCCAGTCTCTGCCTTGGCCCTCATACCACTTTTTCTGTGTGTCTGTGACTTCTCTTGTCATTGGATTTAGGACCTACCCTCATCCAGGTTGGCCTCAGCAAAGACCCTTTTTCCAGATAAGATTGCACACACCGGTTCCAGGTGTACATATCTTTCTGGGGGCCACTGTTCCACCCATGACAGTGGGTCAGTGTTTTGTCCATGGAGAAAGGCCTCACAGGGTTCAGTAGGACTGCTGGTTATGGGGGTGGGGCTCACTGCAGACGTGCCCTGAGCCCAAGATCACCCGTTCCCCGCAGCAGGTGCAGCTGACAGCAGAGGCGGCCACTTTGCCCAGGGCAGCACTTTTGGTTCTTATCTCCGCTCGTCAGTTTCTATCATACCCCGACAAATACAACCCCTCCCATCACGGCTGTTTCTGGGGCCTGTAAGGATCTCTCTGCCACCGCTAATCCTTACAGCTTAGGCAAGTTCGTGGTGCCTTGGAGATGAAACCTGAGAGATGTAAAGACTCCCATCCTTGGAAGTTCTAAAAGACACATTAAGATGAAAGAGGGATTTCAAACTTTACATCCCGGGGTAGCTTTCCAATCGGCTGTGCACAGAGCTAGGAGAGGGGAGTGTTTGGCTTCCAGGCCAGCCACAGTGGAGTTTCCACCAGGAAGGTTCTGGCCCTGTCTGCCTCCCCAGCTCCCTCCCCACCCTCCCCTCTTCGGCATCCTAGTTGCCTCTCTCTTCCCCCAAAGCCAAGGCCACCCTGCTCCAGGCATGGCCAATGCCGTCCCCTCTGCTAAGTATACACCCCATTCCCTGTGTCTGGCCAATTCCATCTAACCCTCAGGCCTCAGCTTAAGCCTTCCACCCCGGAGAGGCCATCTGGACAGCCCCGTGCCTGGCGCGTCCCCCTGCTGTGTTCTCCTAAGTACACACGTGTGCTCCCTCACAGCCATCGTCAGAATTGAAATTATACAAACATTGGCATCATTCAGTCAGTGATCGTCTTGAGGGCAGCTTCATGAAAAGCACCCAGCACACAGTTGGTGTCTGTTGCATGCACCATTTGCAAAGCCTGTGCATTCTCATTGAATTCCAGCCACAGCCCTCTTAGTGGGAGTTGTACCAAGAGCATAGAGAGGTGAAGGGACCCCCCGATGATGCCAGGCGTGTGAGGGGGCACTAGGCACTCACCCGGAGAGTGACTGCAAATCTGGGCTCTTACCAGTGGTCTCTAGCCACTGTCCCTCAGGAGTGTGAGCAGCTACAGGAATCCCCTGCCCCGAGAGCAAGCCTCCCTCTGCAGGCAGCTCTTCCTGCTGTGTGGGGAAATGCAGAGAGGGAGCCGGTCAGCACCAGGGCCTGGGTTCTGGAGCTGGAAAGGGCTGAAAGCACTGGAGGAGGAACCATTCGGGGGTGCACCTTGCTCTGGAAAGCATTGATCTTGCCACAAAGGCCATGGAATGAAAGGGTGCAGGAAGGAAAGATGGCATCTCCAGCCAGGGAGGAAAGATGCCATCTCCAGCCAGGAAGGAAAGATGCCATCTCCAGCCAGGGAGGAAAGATGCCATCTCCAGCCAGGGAGGAAAGATGGCATCTCCAGCCAGGGAGGAAAGATGGCATCTCCAGCCAGGGAGGAAAGATGCCATCTCCAGCCAGAGGCTTCCAAGTGCAGTGCTCCCCTCCCCACAGGGTCCCCAGGGGTGGGAAGATCTCACCACAATTTCTATTGACTGTGACTTTGTCGCCACTGAAAACAAAATAAGCAGGCCCAGCCATTCTGGAAAACCACGTGTCAGTGTCCAGTAAAGCTGAGTGTGTGTATTTCCAGGCATCCAGCAACTCTCTTCCTAACAAGGCCTAACAGAAACACATGCCCAGGTGCAGCCAAAGCCATGTTCTGGAAGGTTCGTAGCAGCACTCCTCCTAACAGTCCAAAGTTGGGAGTGAACCAGGTGCCCACGCACAGTGCACTAGTGAATAGGGTGTGGCATGTCCCACAGGGGAATAAGGTCAGGAGTGAGCCAGGTGCCCATGCACAGAGCACTGGTGAACAGAGTGTGGCATGTCCCACGGGGGATGATAGGACAGGGGTGACCCAGGTGCCCACGCACAGTGCACTGGTAAATAGAATGTGGCATGTCCCACGGGTTATGATAGGACAGGAGTGACCCAGGTATCCACACACAGTACACTGGTAAATAGAGTGTGGCATGTCCCATGGGGCATGATAGGACAGTGACGGCAAGGCCTGCCAGCCATGTGGATGGGTCTCAGATGTGCTGTGGAATATGAGTGGCAGCTTCCATATGTTACTCATTTCTATGGAGCTAAAGACAGGGAGGGGCAGCTGGTCCTTGTAATGGGAGCCTTTACAGCCCTTTTCCGTGGGGACGCTGGCTGGGAGGGGACACAAGGTAGGCTCCTGGGGCCGACGTCTTCCCCTTGGCTGGCTGGTGGCTGCATGGCAGTGTGCATTTCTAAGAGTCCCTCACTCAGAGCGGATTCTTTCCTCCATGAACGCAACACTTCAATTTCAGAAAAGCACTGAGGGGTCTTTATTCCATTCCAGAACAGGAGGAGATGTCATAATCCTGGACAGAATGGACTCACGTGAAGTGCGTAGACCTAATTTTGATCAAAAGAAGCTAGGCAGAAAAGGAAGCTTTCTGGATGCTTTCATTGATAGGAAATGCTGAGCAGTCAAACTCATCTCCGCTATCCAAAGCCAGGGTGGAGGTTGTATTTCAGGATGGAGGGTGTTTCATGGCTGAACGGAATCAAGGGGCCTTCTGGGATGCAGCTTGCACAGAGCCCCCTTGTGAAAATCCATGTGCAGCTGTACACTTAGGATGCGCATGTCTTCTCTGGAGATGTTATACTTCAAAAAGAAAAAGGAGGAACTGCGCTTCCTTGACACTGATGACACAGGTGAATGTGAGTCTCCTCCCCCTGCCACGGTTCCGGTGCCAGGATGTGAGGGGCAGGGCGTGTGCAGAAAGCAGTGGCCCCCATCATTTGTCCAGCGCTGGCTTATGGAGGCCCACTGGGTGTGCACTAGAATGAGTGGATTTATGAATAGTATCGAGTTCTAACTCAACCCACGCTCAGGGACTAAACCAAGCAGCTTTAACACAGCCCTGCCAGGAAACCGCAGCCTGGAGACGTTCCTCACCACGAAAGCGTTGAGCGATGTGGGGCTGACGCACATTCTTCACAGGCTGCGGCTACCACCAGCCACAGGCAGAGGCTCAAAAGCAAACAAAAACTTACGATCCAACCACATCTGAAAGATGTCAGCCCCAAACATGTGAAGTTACCAAGATGACTTTTTGAATGTATATCTATACATTCCATTGCATTGTCATTAAAGACAAATCTCGCCAGGCGCGGTGGCTCACACCTGTAATCTCAGCACTTTGGGAAGCCGAGGTGGGCGGATCACCTGAGGTCGGGAGTTCATGACCAGCCTGACTAACATGGAGAAACCTAATCTCTACTAAAAATACAAAATTAGCCAGGCATGGTGGTGCATGCCTGTAATCCCAGCTACTCGGGGGGCTGAGGCAGGAGAATCGCTTGAACCCGGGAGGTGGAGGTTGCGGTAAGCCGAGATTGTGCCATTGCACTCCAGCCTGGGCAATAAGAGCAAAACTCCATCTCAAAAAAAAAAAAAAAAAAAAAAGACAAATCTCCCCAAGTGTCTTCTTTAAGTATTTATTTACCAGTGGAGGGTTCAGAGCAGCAGTAAATACATTTATAAACATATAAATATTTTTATACTAAGGGTGCATGCCAGAAATTCTCTTCTGTCCATGGCGTACATGAGCACAGAGTTCAGAGAGCACCCATGGAGGAGAACTTACGGATCTGGCTCCGAATTCTAAATTAGGACAAGATGCAATTGCTGAGCAACTCAGCTGCGGAAGGGGCCTCACCTGGCCTCAGGAGGCTTCTGAGAGTTCCTGTTCTTGGCCACCTTGCACCTGCTTGCTCAGCGCTTCCTGGGCATGTGGGTGTGTCATGTGTCTTGGGCGAATCACCTGATTCCCCTTCCTGGGCTCAGCAGCCTCAGCGCTTCTCCTGCTGCTGGGAAGCCCCGCCCTCTTGTCAGGTGTCAGGTGTCAATCAGGATTCCGTCTGGGAAAAAACCCATGCGATAAGGGATTTTTTATTGGGCTTAAAACCTTACACGGTGTGGGAGAAGCTGAGGAGGTAAGATTCGGAGAGGTCAGAGGTCAGAGAAAAGTCGCAAACAGGATGGCTGAGTGGACATGGTAGAGAAATGCCTGGACGCTGTGGCCCTGCTTCACGTGGTGCACCTCGGGGCAGGGCAGACAGCTGGGGAGGGATGTCAGAAGCACAATGGGGGAAGCAAGGACCCCCAGACCCACGAGGATGGGACAGACCCAGCATCTGCCTTGCACATATCAGTGATGACCTGCAAGTGAGGCTGGCAGGAGGTGGAGGAGCTGTGGGCAGTACTGGTGAGCCCGCAGGGCAGGCAGGTGTCCTGAGCTGTTCCAGTGCCCCGGGTGTGCACTCACCTCGCAGATGCAGGGGCCGCTGCCTCATGTTTCTTTCTAAATCTCATGTCCCCCTCATTGCCAACCCTGACCCAGACCTGTATGGGCAAGAAATGTCTTTCATCCTAGCTGAATTGACACATTGCCAAACTATCCCAGAATCCAAAACAGAGACTCAATATGGTAGAGACCCCTGTCTCCATTTCTTTAGTTCTGGTGTGGTTTAATATTGCAATTGCACTTGGATGAACTTAGCTTGACTTTCGGATCGTGTTTTGAGAAATTGCATTTATAGCAGCAATGGCTTGGGATTTTTTTTGTTCATGACTGTATTGCGTCCCTTCTTTTACTTGGCAGGTACATTTGTCATTTTTTTTCATTTTGAGATCTACACACTTAAATCCTTTGATTTCTGCATCATTAATAACACTTCCCCAGGTCCTAATGAAAGGCGTCTTTGCCTCTCTCAGCATCTGAGCAAGCAGTTCTACGTGGATGGTCCCATCACAATCAGGCCAAGCTTCTTCAGTGGCTTCTAAAGCCTTTCCTCACCTGGCCTGTGGTGGCATCCTCAGCCTCACACCTTGTCACTCCCGGTGCACACACACACATGCAGGCTGTGCACATGCTCCTGTACACATGCACCTGCCCACACCTACAAATGAACATGTGTGCATGGGCATGCGCACACAACACACATATATTCACACACAGTATCCACACACACTCGTATATACACAGACATCCACACACAGCACACACGTATACCCACACATATCCACACACATATATCCACACGTAGCACACATGTATCCACACACATCCACACACAGCACACATGTTTACACACATATCCACATGTATCCACACACATATATCCACACACATCCACATACAACACACATGTATCCAAACACACTCATATCCACACACATATCCAAAAACATGTATACACACACATATCCACACACAGCACACCTGTATCCACACACATATCCACACACAGCACACATGTATATACACATATCCACACATAGCACACACATACACATGTATCCACACACAGCACACACAGATGCACAGGCCCTGTAGACCCTCCACTGTAGCCACTGATGTGGTCCTCCCATGGGCCTTGTCTCCTCCTGGGTCTCTGTAGAGGCCACTCCTAGGCCAGGGATGTCCCCTGTCACCCACTCTTCCTCTGTTTTCACTCCAGCCAGCTCCAGCTCATCACCTTCCGGATTTCAGCTTCGGTCCATCTCTTTTGACCCTGTCTCCCTGACTCCCATTCTTTAGAGAAAGTGTCATCCTGACACAGGCCTCAGTCATCCCTGTGCTGTGGGCATTTGCCCTGCCTGTTTCCCTTCCAGTGTCCCCCCTCTGTGCTGTGGGCATTTGCCCTGCCTGTTTCCCATCCACTGCCCCCCACAGAGCAAGGCTTGGAATCCACTTCTGGCTGTGACAGCACAGTGCCCCACATGCTCTTGAAGATGGGAAGGGCATGAGCCTGTGCCGCCTGGTCCACCCGGAGCCAAATTTAAAAAACTGGACCCACCACGTGCAGCGCCGTGGGCCTCACGCAGAGGAGGAGCCTGCAGCCTCCTAGCCGGTGCCGGCTCCTCCAGGAAAGTTTGCTGTGCCCCAGCTCTGTGCCAGGCATAGGTGGACCAGGAGCAGCAGGTCACTGCTCTGGTGAAGGATCCCCAAGACTGCCCGTGTGGCTCCGCGAGCCCCTTGAGTCACAGCTCAGGACCGTGTGCCCCATGGTGCAGAGCTCCCTGCAGAGCTAGGTCCAGCCCGGCACAGAGGCATGGCCAACCCTCGCCCTGAGCAGGGCAGGCACCACAGGAGGCTCCGGAGACAGGAGCAGGGAGGGAGGCAGCCAGGACCGGAGGGCAGTGGCACCCTGAACCCGGAGCCACCCTCGACACTAGGACGCTCAGTGTGGAAGCGAGCTGGCCAAGGGAGAGCCAGGACAGAGGCAGGGGTCGGGGGGTCCTTCAGGGGACAGCTGGGACTGGCTCCTGTCTAAAAGGGGGGCTGGGGAGGTGAAGGAAACCCCATGTCTCCAGCCTGGATCCCCGAGCAGGACGTGGGCTCTGAGGTCGAGCCTAGGAGAAGGACAGTGGGCAGGGCAGACGCTGCTGTGATTATCTGTGAGATAAAGCACAGAGCACATCCTGCAGGAGGGGCAGAGCCCAGGGAAAACAGGGCGGCAGGCAGCGCAGGGAAACCCGGCGACTGCGCAGCCTGGACAGGACATTCTCGAGGGCCCCGCCCAGGGCGGGATGGCCAATTGCAGGACGTTCTCGAGGGCCCCGCCCAGGGCAGGATGGCCAATTGCAGAAGGTGCTGATGTCCTCAGATCATCTGAAAACTGAGGCATGTGCTCTTGTGTTTCTTAAGTCGGGGCAGTTCACATGGAACAAATAGTTACCAGGGCTGACCTTTCTGGTGAGACCACGGGGAGATTTGACTCCTTACTAACTCATTGCAGTTAAAAAATATATTAAGAGGTGTTAATTTTATGAAAAAAGCAATAAAAGAAGTAGAAGAGGCCAGAAGAATGTGTGATGTATTCAGTGGGGGTTTCTAGTTGTTTTGTTTCTTTTTCATCTGAGAGTTAAAGGAATCATCTCATTTTTTGACACAGCCAGGTGCTTTAATCTAGCTGATAAAACTTTTGCTTGGAAAAACACTCTGGCTTAATATATTAAGGATGAGAAATATAGGAAGATGTAGGTACCTATAATGAATAATGCTCATAGCTGAAAAACGCCGTGTCTAACTCACAGGCACTGCATTCGGGTGGCCCCAGCACAGCAAGGACATCATGTGGGTGGAGGGTGGGTGGCAGGGGATGGGGGCGTCCTGTGTGGAGGGCTGTAGGTAGACTCTGGGTGCCTTGCTCAGTTCTGAGCTTCAGCAACTGCAGAGGACGGTGTACCTGTTTGCTAATCCCTTCCCTGTCACCTGCCTTTCCGCTTTATGTGGGAGTGACTCATAGATCCCAATTATGACTGTCACGGAAATTCTCCATCAGAATATGGTTGTGGAGTGCAGGCTTGGCCATTCCCAATTTTTTGAGATTGCAGCACTGCTTTCTTATCAAAGTGACCTGAGCTGTTGACACCAGCGAAGGTGGAGGGAGGGCTTTGGCCCCGCAAATTCCTGCAGGGAATCGGGGCAGAAGCATGGATGCTTCCTTCATAGACCCTCCCGTCTCCGGAGTAGGCTATATGCAGAGGTGTGTTCAGATGTTGAGGATTTCAAAATGAAGGTGTTCTTCTAGATAAAGATCTTGGCTTATGGCCTATTGTGTTAAACCAGCTGTATAGTCCTGGGCTAATTGTTAGTAATTTTTTGTGATTGGGTACTGTGTTCCAGGCAAGTGATGTTTCTCTTTGGTAATGTTCATGTCACTCATTTGTGACCGAAGTGAGAGTTGTATGTACAACAGCAGCTCCAAGACTAACTAGGGAGGAGAAAAATCAGGAAAGTAAATACATCACAGGCTGACATCTTTGGAACAAATAATTAAGACAACCTTGAGGCCAGTTGCACAGCTTCCTGCTGCATTTGCAGAGACCGTTGAGCCCTTCCTCCCAGTTCCACATTCCCAACATTGCAGAGAGGACCTGTGCCCTGTGTGTGCAGGGAGCTGACCCTGCTCTGCCCTTTACTGTCTCTTTTGCACAGCCTGCCTGATTGGGACCCCCTGGCCCATTTCTCCGTGGGCCAAGGTGGAAGATGATGTGTCTCTTCTCCCAGCACAGGCACTGCCAAAGGCCAGGGGCATTAGCAATTTTTCTGCAGGGGTTTTTAGGGGCTGTGGCATGAAATCAGAACGTCGTCTTCCCTGATTCTGGATCTGTGTGCCATCCTGCATTCATCAAAACTGTTTCCCAACTGAGAGGTTTTTTTTTTTTTTTTTTTTTGGACCACCTGGCAGCTCCAGCCTATCTGGCATCGTCTCTCATCCCTGCACTGTCTACCTCCTGACATATTTTGCATATTTCCAAGCTGCCCCTTCCAGTTTCCTGAGCAGGATTCTCTACTTGGAGCCTCTGGGGTGTGCAGCTTATACTCTGTCTTCTGCCCGGAATGCCAGCTCCAGACCCCCAATTTCATGACAGGCCAATGCCTACCCACGTATTATTTGTCTCTGTGCAAGCAGCTGTCTCCCCACCCTTCCCTCACTGCAGGCAGGCAGTGCATACCTAGCTCCAAGGACCTCCAGTTACCATATGGTAGAGTGGCTGGTATCAGACCAAGTCACTGAGAATCAAATGCTGTATTAGACAGCAGAGAGGTGGGGAGGGAAGGAGGAAGGCAGGAGAAAGAGAGGGAAAGACTTTGATAGCATCAGAAAACAACCAAACCAGCGGGAGAAGTCAAAGTCCCAGAGAAAAGAGAACTAGCGAGGAGTGAATGAAGACGGTGCATGGTATTGCCTGAGACCTTGCTCACTCCTAGGTCGCACCCTTTCAGAGTCATAGACAGAGACCCCCAGCAGGAAGCAGCTGCTGAAAAGTGGGGCCAGGTAGGAATTCCTTCTGCTTCTGGGATTCTTAACTTGGGACGGTGAGTTCATTCAAAGCCTATCTAAAGGCAAAAATCAGACACTACCAAGTGTCGACAGAAATGTGCAGCACCTGGGATCCTGACACACAGCAGGTGGGGTGTGAACTAGTCTGTCTTTTGGGAGAATCATTGCTTCTAAAGCTGAATATATGCATATCCTATGCCCCAGAAATTCTACTCGTGGATGTCTCCCTAACAGAGATACAGAGATTCTACTGGTGGACGTCCCCCTAACAGAGATGTGTGCATCAGAAGACAAACACAAGAACGTTTACGGCAACATCATTTGTTATGTCCCCAAGCCAGAAAGCATCTGGCTTAATGGGTGGTAGATTCATCAATTGGACAAGGAGTAGAATAGGAGAAAGACATTGTGGGCTATTCATACCCCTAGCATGGAATACTATGCAGCGTTCAATAAGAACAAACCACTGCCCTTTACCACGCGGACTACAGGTGTGCTGATGATAGGAGGCAGAGTGGAAGGTGCCGGGATGGGTGTCCAGGACTTCTGTGGTCCATGTGATGTTCTCTTCTCGATCTGGATGCTGGTAACATGGTGTGTTTGTCACTTTGAAAATCCATCTGGCCATGCATCGTGATTTGTGCATTTTATCATGTATATACTTTAATATAGATTTCAACTAAATCGATGGGGAGAGAGAGATAGTGAGAGAGAGTGAGCAAGGGCAGGCGAGCTTTCCAGCTATGTTCCAGGGACAATGGTGCACAGACTGAAAGCCATTTCTCCCACATTCACAGTGCATATGTCTCCCTCTGCCCCTTCCATAGAGGTTAGTGATTGTATTGTATTAGTTTGCCTTAGTTATCTAACTATATTGTATTAGTCCAGAACCTACTTGCTAGACTATAGAAAGATGTTAACAAAGATGACGGTAAAATAATGATCATGGCAGCTTATATTTAAATGCTCACTTTTCTCAGATACTGTTCTAAGTGCTCAGTAACAATTAAGTCATTTTATCTTTATAACCGACCCTTGAGGTAGGGACCACCTTTATATCCATCTCACAGATCAGACACATTTGAAACTTGGAAAATTTATTCAACGTACCTAAATCCACACAGCTGGTGAAAGGCAGAGGCAGCATTCCACACCCAGCAGGCAGCCTCCAGAGCCTACACATGCCCTGGCCATCAGGCTCTTTTTCCTAGCCTAGTGATTAGGTGCCAGTTTATAGCAAATTGTATGCCAGATACTATAGAGAGCACAGCACCCAGTGAGGTCTCTCATCTCTGTATCTCCAGTACCAGGCAGCAAATTAATGCCTGGTGTGTGTTGAATAAATGGATAGGTAGATGGGTGGGTGTGTGAGTGGATGGACGGATGGGTGGATGGATAGGTGGACAGATGGGTGGGGGGGTGGATGGATGGATGGATTGGTGGGTGGGTGGATGTGTGAGTGGATAGATGGGCGGGTATCTGGATGGATGGGTGGATGGATGGGTGGATAGATGGGTGGATGGGTGCATGGATAGATAGGTGGATGGTTGCATGGATAGATGGATGGATGGATAGGTAGAAGATGGATGGATAGGTGGATGGATGGATGGATGGATGGATGGTTAGATAGATGGGTGGATGGGTGGATGGATGGATGGATGGATGGATGGATGGATGGATGGATGGATAGGATGATGGATGAATGGATGGATGGATGGATGGATGGATGGATGGATGGATGGATGGATGGGAAGATGGATAGGTAGATAGTTGGGTGGATGGATGAGTGAATGGCTAGATGGATGGATGGGTGGGTGGGTAGGGTTTTCAAAAAGCACTGCATCTGTAGCCTTCCTCTGGCTGGATCTGCAGGTAAGAAATTCCCTGAGAAAGGCGTCAAAAGTTCAGGCATATTTGTGTGCCGAGCATGGCTTGGAGCCGTGCTTGTCACCTGGAGATGCCCTTAAAACAGATTCCTTGGCCCAGCCACAGAGATTCTGAGTCAGCAGATTTCCCATGGATCTGGACACCCTGAATTTCCAACAAGCTCCCAGACGATGCCCCTCTGCTCGTCTGTGGACCACAGCAGACAGGCAAAGACATAAAGCCCTCCAGTGCCTCTGGTGCTGTCTCTCTTGCAGCAACAGTCAGTAATGTTTCCCTAAACCCTCTGTTAATTGGACTAAGCAGAGATAATGAAAGAATGATTTCTAGGGCATGCCTTCAGGGCCCTGCAGAGTGGGTGTGTGCTTGCAGAGAAGGGGGCGATATGTTTTTTCAGCAGCCTCCTCCAAACCTGAGTCTGCACTCAGCTTTGAAGCCTGGCTCATCAGTGTGCCAGGCGGCCTTCTGCCTCCAGGCCATTTATAGTGCAGAAGCTTGTGAAGCTAAAACAGTTTGATGTGTAATTGCAGGAGGAAATGGGAAACCTGCTGAGCGTGGCAGGATATAGTGCCTTATCACCCTTTATGTGCAGCCACTGCTTGCTGGAATTGCCAGCAGATCCGCACCATCGACAGAACGGTGACATTTTTCATGGGCCGCCGTGTTCTGAATCAACACTGCAATGGTGCGATTAGAGGAGGTAAAGGAAGGAAACAATCCCAGCCTCGCCGGTGACAGATCAGTCGCCAGTCCTGCTTCCCTCCTTATTACCTGCTGTCTTGTGTGATATGCAAAGCAGCTGCTCCACACGCATTACACCTTCACATTACCCAAAAATTGAATTTTATTTGGTAGCCTGCATATCATTTATAATACTCCTCCCATACACTTCAGCTCTTATTTGGCTAAAAGTATATTCTTTACTTCCTACTGGCCAAGAAACAGAGAAAAGAGTCTGTGTGTTCATTGGTGCTTGCAACCCCCAGGCTTCAGGGTTCCTGTGGAACAGGGTGTCATTGGCAAGAATTGAAGAGCATTTCCCTGTCTCCAAAATGCCCAGACACCTCCTTGCAGAGGGGCCACATTGCTGCCATCAGCCTTGATCCAGAGACTGTGTTGCTCTGTGTCTCTTTGCTTGGCTGTAGCATGCTGGCTCCATGTATGCAAAGAAACACAGCACAGCACACACAGACCCACCCAAGGAATTCCCAGTCTAGGGGAAGCACATGGATAGAGGATCAGGTGGATTTTAACTTTAAAGCTTATCATAATAGTTCTCTTCTAAAAAGCAAACAAAACAAAACCCTGCCTCTCCCCACTGTTTCAAATCTTAGATTACTATGCAAGGAAGTTTTATTTGTCAAATCTTGGCTACTGGAGTTCCAGAGTAGGAGAAAATCTTGCTTGGCCAAAATTACTCTCTTTTTTTTGTTGTTGAGACAGGGTCTTGCTATGTTGCCCAGGCTGGAGTGTAGTTTTGCGATCATGGCTCACTGCAGCCTCGACCTCCCAGTTTCAAGTGATCCTCCCACCTCAGCCTCCTGAGTAGCTGGTACTACAAGTGCATGCCACCATGCCTGGGTAATTTTTGTATTTTTTGTAGAGACAGGGTTTCACCATGTTGCCCAGGCTGGTCTCAAACTCCTGGGCTCAAGCGATCCACCTGCATTGGTCTCCTAAAATGTTGGGAGTGAACAGCCGTGCCTGGCCCAAGTTGCTCTTTTTAATCAAGGTTTTAAGTGTACACTTTCATGAATTTTGACCTATGAAAACATGAAACCACCACCATAATCAAGGTAGGGCATTTCTGTTCCTCCCAAAAGTTCACTTTGCCCCTGGACAGTCTCTCCTCCCCTCCCCGATCCCCTGGCAACCGGCATGGAACCAGACCAGCTGGCATCTTCTGCAGTTTCATGTAAATGGAGTAGTAGGGAATAGACTTTTTTGTGCCGGCTTCTTGCACCGATACATGGATGTCAGCTTCATGACTTGAGCTCTGAGCGCGTCATTGTGCATGTGTGCCCACCCCTTCTAATGCCGAGCAGCACTCCAGTTATGGAACACACATCCTCTGTATCCGTTCCCCTTCTGATGTGCACTTTGAGCTGTTTCTTCGTTTTTGCTACTGTGAATAAAGCTGCTATCCACATTCTTATATCGGTCCTTTATGGTTCCACCTATCTGGAGTAAATACTATGAAGGGAGTAGCTGGGCTGTAGTAGAGAAATGTTTAACTTTTTAAGAAATTGCTCAGTAGTCTTCCAAAGTGGTTGAACCATTTTACATTCTCACCAACAGTGTGTGGCTCCAGTTCCTCCACATCCTAAGCCACACTCAGTGAGGTCAGTTCTTTAAATTATGGCCATTCTAGTGAGTGGGGCTTCATTCTAATCTCGCTGTAGTTTAATTTTCACTTCCCCAAAGACTGATGATATTAGGCATATTTTCACGTTCTGCTTCATCATCTCATGCATCTTCTTTTGTGGAGTGTCTGTTTGCATCATTTAACCATTATTCAGTTGTATATCTTCTTCTTGTTGGGTTGTAAATGTTTGTTTATATATTCTAGATATAATTTTTGCCAGATATACACAGCATATTGAAAGTGCGTGTGTGTATGTATGTATGTGTATGTGTGTATATATATATATTTCAATATACATATTTGCCATTCTGTAGTTTGTTTCTTGTGAGTGTTTTTCAAAGAACAAAAGTTGTAACTTGGATAGAAACCAGCATATCAGGTTTTTCCTTTTGTGGTTCATACTTCCCATGTTCTATCTATAGGAAATATTTTCCTACCTCAAATTCACCACGTTTTCTCCTATGTTTTCTTCTATACCCTTTCTAGTCCTACATTTAGATCCATGATTTTTTTTTTTTTTTTTTTTGAGACAGAGTCTTGCTCTGTTGCCCAGGCTGGAGTGCAATGGTGTGATCTCGGGTCACTGCAGCCTCTGCCTCCCAGGTTCCAGCGATTCTCCTGCCTCAGCCTCACGGGTAGCTGGGATCACAGGCACGTGCCACTACACCTGGCTAATTTTTGTATTTTTAGTAGAGATGGGGTTTTACCATGTTATTGGCCAGGCTAGTCTCAAACTCCTGACCTCAGGTGATCCGCCTGCCATGGCCTCCCAAAGTGCTAGGATTAAAGGCATGAGCCACCACACCCAGCCTATGATGGATTCTGAATTAATTTATGTTTGGTGTGCGTGAAGAGTCAATGTTCTTCTGTTTTTTAAATTTTTTCCATATGGTTATCCAATTGTTGGTGCACCATTTGTTCAAAGGGTTCCTTTCCCTGTGACGTTACCTCGGTGGTTTTGTCAGGTATCAATCAGCCGTCTGTGTGTGGCCCTGCCTCCTGTCGCCCTGCTCTGACGCCTTCCTTCTGGCGACACCACCCTGTCTTGATTCCTGTGCCTTTCAAGTGAATCTTGAAATCTGGTAGTGTCAGCCATTCGACTTTACTCCTTCCAAAATTGCTTTGGCTCTTCTAGGTCATTTGCATTTTCCTATGAATTTTAGAATCCACTTGTCATGTAAAAAACAATAAAACCTGCTAGAATTTTGATTGGGATTGTCAAAATCATTCTCAAAAATCACTTAAGTTGACTCTGAAATGCAGCATGCAAAGGTTTGGGTGTGCAACTTGTACGTGAGTTCTTGTGCACAAAAGAGTGAAAGCCAGCAAGCCGGGCTAGAGGGGATAAAGGAGAGAGCCGCAGTGCATGTGCCCAGGCGCCCGTCAGTCCCTGAGAGCTTTCCTTTCCCGGAGTGACCCCAGCGTGGGTAGGAGGTTCCCTAGGATCCCTGGAAGGTGTGTCCCTTTATTAATAATGATAAAGGGTATGATGTAGACTTCTTAACCTTACTACCTGTGAAAAGAGTGTTTATTGCTGAAAGGATTAAATAAGATAAGACACTGAGTAGTTGAGCTGCAAATGTTTGTGGATTTAAATCTAAAGCCAGCTTACGTAGACCCACCTACCTGCCCATTTCCTGCAGTGGCCTCCTGTGTCCCAGCCACCACCATCATCCCATGGGGCATGGCTGACATGCTGTCCTGCAGAGGGACCCGTTACCCTCTAGCGTGTACCACTCCCCACTGGCTTCGTTCTAGGGGCTCATGATACATATTCTTTGGTTACTTCCACCTTGGAGTATCACAGGTCAAATCAGCCAGTAACTCGTGGAACTAACCCACCAGTGGTGTTTACGCCTGGATAATGGCCCAGTAGAGGGCTGGCCTGCAGCTCACGCCCGCCATGGTTTTGCTGAATGGTGCTCGTTAGGCTTTGCATAATCAAATTTAGCCCAGCTCTATGAAGGCTCTGCACAGGCTAGTCCCCTCTCTCCACTATTTGATGGAATAATAGATCCATAGGAGAATTCATTTGCAACTCTAAGCCCCGAGTTAAAGACGTCTCAAGGGATGAACGTGGGTGATTTGTGGAACATTGCAATGCATTTATGAGATAGATTGCACGTTCACCGCGGCGCTCAAAGAAACCAGATCGGGTTGCATTAGAGGCGGCGCTGTAATCCAGCTGTCCTCTGGGAGAGAATGCAAGCTTCGCAGTGTGCGAAGTACGAGGGGCTGCAGTGGAAATTGCTTTGGTGGCTCTGGTCCTGGGAGCAAGTACCTGCTTCTCGTTCATTTAAGCACATTAGCGAGCTTCATAAACACTTAAGTGGCTCACAGGATGCTTCACTTCCAGGCCTCGCCCCACCTCCTCTGCTGTCACACAGAGGCCACCAGAAACCACGGTCTTCTGGGTTTGACAGCCGGGCAGACAGGACCAGGCCAGGCTGCAGCCGCTAAACCCTGCGCCGGCAACTTCCAGACCCCCTGCACAATGTCAATGTCCAGTGGTTCCTCCCTGGGCTGCCTGCCTTCATGGGGTCCTTGCAATTAAAAAAAAAAACAAAAAACTTATTCTCACTCCTTTTTTAATATGTCTTATTAATAATTATAAATTTGTTTACTTTTTAGGACTCCATCATGATGTAAAGTAGATAAAACAACCAATTTGTCTTTCTTTTTCTTGGTACATGGGTGTCCTGCAGCCTTTATTCCTTCCAACCCCCTCTTCACGTTCACGAGTATGAAGTTGATTAACTCATGCTTTGCTGAAGCTAGATTGTGAGATTGTGTAGGCAGACGTGGCTTCTCTTCTGAGCCTGCAAAGCAGCAGAATTCATGACAATGGGTTCTGTAGTAACAGGGACTGACTGCACTTATGCTGTCTCTGTCCATCCTTATAGCGCTCAGGAGTTTGGATGCCATTACTGGGCCCATTTTACAGAAAACAGACGCTCCCAGGGGCAACGTAACCTGCCCCAGGACAAGCAGCCACAAGGCAGAGAAAAGAGGGTTGGACCTGCACCTGTGAGACCACAGCCCTGGGGCATGGCTTCTGAGACTCATAGCTGGGGCTGAAGATCCCTAGTGGGGCTCTGCTGGGCTCACTGCTCTCCAGAGTGGTCCAGCCCGGCTGCAGGTGCTGCTTCCAGCTTGGTGCACTGAGGCAGAAGGAGGTGGAGGATGGAAAGTAAGATTCAAAGACAGGGAGTGCAAGGGGACAGTGATCCTTGAGGACTCCGAGGAGGAAGTAGAAGAATCATCCGGAATGGCCAGCCTGGGCCGAGCCTGGGCCGAGCCTGGGCCGACACCTGGGTTGAGCCCAGCCCCCAGAGCAGCTCCCGGGTCCTTGCACCTGCAGGAGGCCAGAGCTGCTTGTACCTTCAAATGTTAGAGGAGGTGCCAGCACCTGGACAGGAGACGTCCTACAGTCAGCTCACAGACATGGGGGTGTCGACTCCCCAGTACCCTTCCTGAGGACGCAGAAGTCAGGGTTTTAAAGTGGGGCTAAAAAACACCAGCTGCCTCATTTGGGTATGGGGATCATCCTATTGGCCCGTGTGCTGGGGAGGGGCTCCAGGGCTCTGGCCACGTGTGTTCCATGACCTTCCAAGCCAGTGTGGCCTGGCCCTGCCCCATCTCCCCTTGCCTTCTCCACTCTGGCCACACTTGCCTTCTCCCAGCCCTACCACAGGACCTTTGCACATGCTCTTCCTGCTGCCTGGAGTGCCCTTTCCTGATCTGGCTAGCCCTGCTCATGCTCCAGATCCCAGGTCAGCTGTCACTTCCCAGTGGAGCTGGCCCTGCCCTCCTCGATTAGGTCAGGACCTTCCAGTCTTGGCTTCAACCCCCACCTTGGGCTCACCTTGCTCCTCTCTTAAGCACCATCATGATCACTCTTGCACCTTCACCCCCAATTGCGTGGATTCCATTTCAACCCCACTGGCCAGACACCAGCTGGGTAGCCTGCAATTCACTTCTGACTCTGTCTAGCAGAAACAGCTCAGACCCCACAGGTTAAGGACAAAAGTCTCCAAAAGAACTACCCCCACTTCAGATGCAAGCCACAAGTCCCAGGAGACCTTGGCTACAAATTCTAGAGTTCCCACAACATGCTCAGAATGGGTAACTCACTGGAATGACTCACAGAACTCAAGTGCCTCTAATTATGCTTTAATTATAAAGGAAACACATAGAACGCATAGGGTGAGGTCTGCGAGGGGCAGAATTTCCATCCCTCTGTCATGGAGTCAACAGGGGTCAGCAGGGGTCTCCTTCCAGCACATCCATCTGTCCACCAGCACAAAGCTCTGCTGAGCTTCAGTGTCCAGGGTTTTTATTGTGTTTTGTTATGTAGATACGATTAATTAACACATTGGCCTCATGATTGAACTCAGTCTCCAAGGATGTGAGCAGCCACCCCCATCTGGAGGTCAGGCTGGCTCCAAGTCCCCAACTCTCTGGTCCTGTGCCTGGTCTTTCTGGCAACCAGCCTCCCCATCCTAAAACCACCCAGGGGCCAACAGTGAGTCACTTCATTAGCATAACAAAGACACTCCAATCTCTCAGGAAATTCCAAGGGTTTTTAGATACTCCATGCCAGGGCCCAAGGACAAAGGCCTCTTGTCTGCTCTGCCTGCAGCAAGCTCAGAAAGGCAGGGCCTGGCCTGTTTTGCCCCCTCCTGCATCCTAGCACCCAGCACAGGGCCTGGGACATGGTGGGAACTCACCAAATGCTGATATTTGAAGGATGCAGTCAGTCAGCCTGAAGGTGGCAGGGCCTACAGCGGACTTGCAAGGAGACCATAGAAAGGAAAATGCATCTGTCTTTGAAAGCAGCAGGAAGGGCTCAGAGGTGCCCTGCTCGGCAGCCCCCCACCTTGTCTTGCCTTTCTCAACTGCTTTTCAACCAGAGAAACGACTCCTCTAGCAAGATCCTAGGCCCTTGGTAGAAAGCTGTTTATTTGCCTTGATGTACATTTCTTTTTCCTTTATGGTATATGTTATTTTCCTCTGGCAAGATCCCTGTTTTCTTTGGAACGGTGCTTAAAATGATAGCATTTAGCCAATGAAATAGCAGCCCATCTTCTGTCTCCCTGTGACACAGCAAAAACGCTGTGACTAGCCAAAATGCCTCGCTTCCTTCTCGTTGGCACAGCAAGTCCTTGTGCTGGGCACTGATTGCTAAATAAGGTATTCTGGGCTCCAGTCATTTCATCCTAAGAGCAGTTGTAATCAGAGTTTCAGCAGCACACACCACCCTCTCAGGGAGGGAGATGCTGGCTGGGCCATCTTTTACAAATGGATCGTGAGTGTGTTCGGGTAATAAGGAAATGAGAGGGTTTTTCTTTTCCTCCCAAGTGCCACTGTGCATGGCGGCTTCTCTTACGGAATCTGGGTGCATTGTACTCCATTTAAAAGGACTTAGGTCGCTGGGGACCCTTTCATGACTGCCCTGATGCAGATGGTCCCATTCTGTTGACACACTCCACACGACTGTTAGGAAAATCCCATGGGACCTCCAGATGTGCCCCTGGAAAACAGAAGACATTCTGATGATGCCAGAAAGACTGGTCCTTTTCTATCCATCCAGGAGTCGGAAAACATTTTCTACTAAGGGCCAGTAGGTTTTTCAGTTTCATGGGCCAGATGTCCATCAGAACCACTCAGCTCCACCACGTCAGCAGGAAGACAGCCACAGACAGCACTTAATGAGCCGTCCAGACTCCAACAACGTTTTATCTTAACAAACAGTGCATGCCAGGTTTGCCCAGTGGGTTATCGTCTGCCACCCTGAACCCGCTACAGTTCGGACTCAGGTGTCCCAAATTAGGCAAAATGCACCTTGCATTTCCATGACTTATGGGTCAGATTTTTCCAATGATGCCTTTAATTCAAGGACAAGTATCTTGAGAAAATGTGTTGTTTTTTTTAAATTATACTATCATAGAAATAAATAAACCCACCAGGATGAAAGCACAGTTTCCATGAAGAATTCACATTATATACTATGAAATCTATACCCCGTGCAATTTGAGTGTGTTTTTTCTAAAGAAGCTGGGAAACCTTTCTGTGAGTTTCAGTTTCATAGCGTGTGTTTTGTTCTCCTTGAGAGGACCTCATAAATCAGTTGGACACATTTTGCTATAAAAGAAATATTTTATGTGTGAAATGCTGTCTTCAAGACTTTTCTCTTTTATCAGGGGTTTGTAAAAGTAGAAAATGGCACGTGGGTATAATTGGTTGGCCGTAGTCCTTAACTGTATACATCATATATCTCTGCTTATGCAAAATTTATTTGCATGTCAGAACTTTATTTGAGTGGATAAGGGCAGAAGGAAGCTGCTCTGAAAACATTTCATATGAAGCATATTCTGTACTTCAAAAAAAAATGTTGGTCAAAACTTTGCCACCCTGTGTTAGTAGGGTGCTAAAGTCCACTAACTACGCACAGAAAACAGCCCAGCAGTGTCCAGAAGGAGATCCTTGGCAAAAGTAAATCCTGCCATGTTATTAAATCAATAAGATCCCCAAAATCAGTGGAAAGAAGCTCAATTCATTTTCAATGCCCCCAAAAAAATAGTAAAAATTAGCTAAAAAAAAAAAAAAAGCCTTAACTTACCTAAAAACATCAAGATCATAAAATTTCATTCTAATTTACACAATGAAAACACATTGGGTAAAGCTTTTCAACACCTCTTTCATTTCTCCCCCCAAGCCTAGCGTCTGTCTTCGGTGTTGACTGTTCTGACTGAATATATTTTTAACTTTTAAAAGACTTGTCTTTAAACTCAAAAATAGTTTGACTTTTTGTCAAAATGGTCAAACAATCTTGGTGCTTGAAGTTGTGTTATCTGAAGACGCAGGCCTGTCTTAAAAGCGAGAGCCCAAGAAGGGTGTTGCAGTGTGCGTTTCGGTTGTACTGCAGCGTGCGTTTCGGTTGTACTGCAGCGTGCGTTTCGGTTGTACTGCAGCGTGCGTTTCGGTTGTACTGCAGCGTGCGTTTCGGTTGTACAGTGTGACACAACAAACCCCTCAAAGCTCAGAGGCTTCAAACAGCTGCTCTGTGGCTCTGAGGGTTGACTGGGCTCAGCTGGCCTGTCCGGACTTGGAGTTTCTCATGCACCTGCACTCGGTGGGGTTGAGGCTGGCATCATCCCAAGCCATGACCAGCCAGGGCATGCACGATGGCGCATGTATGTGGCTAGTAGTGGATGCTGGTCACCAGCTTGGAGATATGCTAGCAGCAAAGACTGGACATGGTTCAGCCTTCTCATGGCATAGGGACTAGGTTCTGAGAGCAGATGTCCCCAAAGGGAGCCTTCCAAGAGTCCCCTGTGGAAGCCAGAAGGCTCCTGTGACCCAGCCGTCGAAGGCGGGAACATCCCTTCTGCAGCATTCTATGAGTCAGACAGTCACTGGCCAGTCCAGGTTCAAGGGCCGGGCATTAGCCCCTCCCTCTGATGGGCAGTCCAGCCCGCAAATACAGAGAGGGAGGATTCGAGGCGCCTCTTTGGAGACCATCACCCTCAGCACTAGAGGGGACTAGCAGGGAGGGCTGCTCACATTCTAACTCTTTGTATCACCCTAGTCACATGGTGATATTGGGGAAAAAAGGTATTCTTGTACAGACCACTCCTAAATTGAATTCCCGCTCTAACATGCCTCACTGCTCATCACTGAGATCCATCTCTGCCTAATACACTCAGGTCATCATGGCTTGATCTTAGCTGATTGTTTTATATTGCATCTGTCCTATCATAAAGCCTCAGTGCAACGGAGTTGGTTGCAAAGTGAAAGTGCAAGTAATGCAAACATGCAGGATTTCATGAAGATGATGAAAGCGCTATCAAGAAAGTGCAGGAATTGCAGCCACAATTATTGAGAAAGGAGGTGGCGTTCAACCAGATAACCACTGAGGAGGCAGAGATCCAGTTAGCCGGTGAGAGTAGAAGACACTTACTGAAGTGATGAATGATTAAGAGAATAGCTTCAGGATATTAGTAACATTCTAGACTCGTTTTTTGCAAAGATCACTCTCTGCAGTGGTGCTCTGAAAGGCAAATGTAAAGGGAACACCCTGCTGAGCAGCCACAGTGCTTGTTAGCCGTAATAAGTCAAGTAGGACGCGGTCACTACTTGCACGTTCTTTCACCCTAGAAGTTAGCATTTAGTTGCAGTTATAAGCAAAGTTTTATTAAATATAAAATAAAATACATCTATGTTTGCAAAATTTTAGTTTTGTTTTTTGGATATGAAGTGCTAAGCAAATACTGGGTTTGCACTCTTGACTATAAAATTTCAACCCTGGTTTTCAGTGTATTCCTGTTGAAGCCTTTCTGACAGTATGGATTGTCCTTCAGAACAAAGACCTCCTGAGATGTGAATCCGGAGGACCAGGGCTGCAATGCCTGCTTTCCCCTCACCCCATGGCGGGCGCCATGGAGGACGCGCTGTTGTTGGTGTCCTCGGCAGGTGTCCTGGTGCCTCTGGTTGTAATGGCGCTTCTCTGAGACAGGCACAGCATGGGGAGAAGTTCTGGCAATCACGTCAGGTGTCTAAATGCCGCTGCCCCTGCGGTGGTAAGTTCTGGAAGTCTGCAGTTTTTGGGAAGAGCCCAGGTCAGCAAATCGGCAGGCAGGTTGCTCAGAAAAGTGTCAGAACAGTCAGACTTCGGATCTGAGCTGGAAGTTTCTTTTGAGTTCAGATATCACTTCAGAAACATTTCCTGTGTCCAGCTTCAGTCTTGGGGTGAAAAAGACACATTTCTTTATCCATTTCAGAGCAGAGATGACTTCTTTGAGTTCTAAGCCTGTGCTATGTGGCGAGCTTTCCCACGGCTCATGCAGAATCTCAGACTCGAAATGCAGCGTCCAACACCAGCCCCGCTGTCATCCGTCCATGGCAGGAGTCAAACTGTCCATTCTCTTGGAAGAGTCACAAGAGAAAGGACTGAATTTCAGAATCAGGGGTTTCAGCAGGAAAGGAAGCGGAAGGAGCATCCAGGTCTGCCCCTTGGCTTCAGAAAGGACTTAGGCAGAGGAACTGGGCCGGGGCCTCACAGCTAGTTGGGGCAGAGCTGGGCAGGATTCTGGGCTCTGCTCACTCATTGATGACGCTGGTTATACCCACTCCAGGTGGGAGAAAAGACCCCTTTCCCCACTGCCATTTAACCACTGTTTGATCCTGCTGTGTTCTGAATGTCTGTGTCCCTCCAGAATTCATCTGCTGAAACCTAACTCCCAAGGCGATGGTGTTAGAAGGCAGGGCCTTTGGGTGGTTACGAGGTCATGAGGACTCTGCCCTCAGGAATGGGATGACAGCCTTTATAAAAGGAACTCCAGAGAGCTGCCTGGCCCGTCTTCCATGTGAGCACACATAGAAAGTACCATTTAGGAGAAAACATGCCCTCACCAGACACCAAATCTGCTGACACCTTCATCTTGGGCTTTCCAAGCTCCAGAGCTGTGAGCAATAAATTTCCATGGTTCATAAATGACCCAGTCTAAGCCTTTCTGTGATGGCAGCCCGATCAGACTACGACAGGACCCCAACAACAAGAAGGGCCAGGTTGGGTTGTGCAGTTTGCATGGCAGGTTCATCCAGGTTCTCTCCAACCCTTCTTTACTAGCAGGACATAGCTTCAGAAAAACTCGAGCCCTGGTGAGGTGGAAACTCTTGCAGCTTTCAAATCCAATCTTTTGTATCAGCATATTCTTCTGAAGGACAGTGATGAGCACAAATGTGACCCACACTTAAAGACCACCCAGATGCAAATGCCCCAGCAGCTTCCAGAAACAGTTATTACCGTTTTAAGTGCGTCTATTTAGCATGATGGATTTGATCAGTCTTTGCTAAATTGAGCACATAAACGAGGATGTATTTAAAGGAGTGTTAGTGCACTTTTCATAAATCCCAAATGCAGGGCAAGCTGGCTCACACTGGTGTTGAAAAGCAGGGTGTGTCTGAGGAAGGGCCGCATCACACCAGATGTGGATTGAGCCGTGCCTCCCCGACGTGGAGACCCTCCAAATACTCCACTTGCAGAACCTGTTTTTAAACAAACATCATTATTATCAGGTCAATGAAACATCCCCATATCTCTTATGCTCATCATCCTGCTGTGCAAATATTTGTGGTTTTAAAAAGGTAACAGATTGTGAGAACTCCAGTAAAATGATTGCAGAACTAACCACCCTTTTAAGTAGAAGTGACATTTCTAACACGCCCACTCAGACGGTTCCAGCCTTTGCCTTGAAGGCAAAACATGGGATGCTTTCCTGCACCCGCTGGAGCCTCATCCACTGTCAGTGACTTCCAGAGACAGGCAAGGGTGTCAGGAGGCTCCTGGGATGCACTGAAGCAGCTCCTTTTATGAAATAAGTGGCAAAGAAGAATTTTAACCCTCTTTATGCTGATAAAAAAAATACACATATGTGGGAATGCATGTCTTGGGTTTGAGCACTGATCCTTTTTCTGCAGTTCTCCGGCCTTGGCACTGTTGGCCTCGGGAGCTGAATCGCCCCATGGTGGGGGCTGCCTTGTGCATTGAAGGTTGTTTAACAGTGTCCCTGGCCTCAACCCTTTAGATGACCCCTAGGTGCACCCCTTCTTCCTTCTCCCATCCCCAGGTATGTGAATCACAATGTCTTTAGACGTTGCTAGTGTGTCTTAGAGACCAAAGCAACCCCTGATTGAGAACCGCTGCCTAGGAAGACACACTTTTCATTTGTTTGTTGTTTTTAATGTACTTTATAGTTGAGAGACACCGTGCCCCACCTAGGTGTGAAGCACCTCGCTTTACCTGGAAGCCTCGGCATATTTAAATACCACTTCCCTGCACACTTATTTGTCGCAGAGTGGTTAATGCTCTTTAATTGGTGCAGTAAATATTCCAGAGTCTTCCTTGTTATGCCAGAGTCATTTAGAAATCAGCCCTGAAATGTGGCTGCTATTTTAGGGATCATCACACATCATCTGCTGTTTGGTGTCAAACCCTGAGCCCCTGTTATTTAACACTGATTAATAAATGGCAGGTTGTCAGCACCGGTAGTGAAGACACTTCAAGGAGCCATTGTTCTTTTAAATTAAAACATTTAAACATTTAAATCCAGGGCTGGTTCTCGCGGCTCATTTTAATTATTCCTTTTGTCTTGGCATACCTTTCTTCTCCTGATCACACAGCTGTCATGCCAGCAGTACCTGGAGTCGGAACAGGACAGCCCTTTCCCTATTAGCTGCCATTATTTTCACCAGGGAAGCTGGAAGCTGCTGGAGCAGATGTTAATTTTGAGAGAAGACTGCTAGCTAAGTTATTAAAATGAGCGCATCCGATGGCGGCGACTCATATGATTTATACGCGGGCAGGGCCTGCAGGACCAGGTCTTGCTTGGCTCTGTATGTGTGTGTGTGTGTGGATCTGTGTATGTGTGTGTCTCTGTGTGGTGTGTCTGTGTGTGTGTCTGTGTGTGTCTGTCTCTGTGTGTGTGATTATGTATATCTGTATATGTGTCTATATCTCTGTGTGTCTGTGTGTATGTCTGTATCTATGTGTGTGTATCTTTATGGATATCTCTGTGTGGGTGTCTGTGTGTGTGTCTGTGTGTGTATCTGTGTGTGTGATTGTGCGTATCCATATATGTGTCTATATCTCTGTGTGTCTATGTGTGTGTATGTCTGTATCTATGTGTGTGTATCTTTGTGGCTATCTCTGGTTGTCTGTGTGTGTGTCTGTGTGTGTGTGTGATTCTGTGTGTGATTGTATCTATATATGTGTCTATATCTGTATGTCTATGTGTGTATGTCTGTATCTATGTGTGTGTGCCTTTATGGATCTCTCTATGTGAGTGTCTGTGTATCTGTATGTGGCTGTGTCTCTCTTTGTGTATCTTTCTGTGTGTTCATGTGTATCTATATGTGTGTCTCCGTGTGTCTGTCTTTATGTGTATATATGTGTGTTTGTGTATCTGTGTATGAGTTTTTGTGTGTGTTTCTGTGTATCTGTGTGTGTCCATGTCTATGTGTGTCTGCATGTGTATGTATGTCTGGGTGGGTATCTGTGTGTGTGTCTTTGCATTCACCTGTGTGTGTGTGCATCTGTGTGTACATTTGTGTGTTTCTGTGTGTATGTGTCTATGTGTGTCTGTGTACATCTCTATCTGTGTGTATATTTGTGTATCCGTATGTATGTGTGTCTGCGTGTGTCTTTGTGTACATCCGTGTTTGTGTGTATATTTGTATCTGTGTGTTTCTCTGTGTGCATCTGTGTATATTTGTGAGTTTCTGCATGCGCGTGTGTGTCTGTGTGTGTCTGTGTATCTATTTGTATGTATCTGTGTGTACATGTATGTATGTGTGGGTTTCTTTGTGTATGTATTTGTGTGTATCTGCACGTGTGTTTCTCTGTGTGTGGCTGTGTATATTTGTGTGTTTCTGCATGTGTGTGTCTATGTGTGTCTGTGTGTGTATTTGTGTGTATCTGTATGTATGTATGTGTGTGTGTGGGTTTCTTTGTGTGTGTATTTGTGTATATCTGCATGAGTGTTTCTCTGTGTGTGTCTATGTATATTTGTGTGTTTCTGCGTGTTTGTTTTTGTGTATCCGTATGTATATCTTTGTGTGTCTTTGTGTACATCTGTGTCTGTGTGTATATTTGTGTGTATAGGTATGTGTGTTTCTCTGTGTGTGTGTATATTTGTGTGTTTCTGCATGTTTGTGTCTGTGTGTGTCTGTATCTATTTGTGTGTATCTGTGTGTATATGTGTGTGGGTTTCTTTGCGTGTGTTTGTGTGTATCTGTGTGTATATATGTGTGGGTTTCTTTGCGTGTGTTTGTATGTATCTGTATGTGTGTTTCTCTGTGTCTGTGTGTATCTCTGGTGCGTGCACGCATGTGTTGATGGAGCGTTTTCCCTTCCCATCTTGGTGCTTGCTACGGGGAATTCTTGTCCCCAGTCTTTCTTCTTCACTCTTCCCCCACTCCCTATTGCAAGAATCCCAGCCTGACCCTGGCCACCTCTGGCCAGGGAATGTGTTCAAAGACTGTCAGGAAGCTCTGGAATCAATGGAGCTGGGGGACCCCAGCTGAACAATATCCAGGAACCAAGGGGCCTGTGGAGAGCCAGACAGGGCCCCAGCCATCCCCAGGCGGGACAGCATCGGTTCTCAGAGTCTGACTCCAAAGGAAAGGTCTGCTTGGCCAAGCCAAAGGCATGAGCTGTTGCCCCAGGTCCCTCCTTCAAAGTGAGTGGCCATAGCACCCCATGCCAAGACCAGCCACAGTGAGGGTCCTCTGAGGCAGGCGGGGCACGGGAGTGCCGATGATGGGAAGAGTAGGAGTGACGAAGAGCTGGGCAAGACCAATGCCCCTCAAGCCTCCCCGGCTTCCCTCCAGCTCCTCCTCTCCCTCTCCCTTCCTCTCCTCTTCCTTCCTTCTTCCAACAGGTCAGCAGGAGGCAAAGGGACCAAGGCCATTCTACTTTTAGTTCTACAGATGCAGTTTTCTCACCAACTTCAGAATACACCGGGTTTGTGTTATATTTCACCGTGCTCTTGGTTTTTAAAAAAGGAGAAAGAAGGAAAGCCATGTTGCAGCATTGAAGGTAGAGACTTGCCAGACCTTTCCCAGGATGTGACGTGCTGGCTGGACGCCGCGGTCCTTCGCCCTTTCCTGATCTGACATGGGGAGGGAGGGTGCCCAGCCCATCTGAGCTAGTCCTCCCCGCAGTCCTGAAGGAGGCCATCTGTGGTCCAGTGCCTGGCGTCATTTCCTCCCGAACGCTGGCCCTGGCACTCCCATGCCGACTGGTGGATAGCAGTGGGTTACAATGTAGCAGACATGGCAGTGAAACTGAAACCACAGGGAAACTGTGGGTGGGCAGTTGATTTAGAAGTGATGATTCACCGGGCACGGTGGCTCACACCTGTAATCCCAGCACTTTGGGAGGCCCAGGCGGGCAGATCACGAGGTCAGGAGATCGAGACCATCCTGGCTAACACGGTGAAACCCTGACTCTATTTAAAATAACAAAAATTAGCCGGGCATGGTGGCGGGCGCCGGTAGTACCAGCTACTTGGGAGGCTGAGGCAGGAGAATGGTGTCAACCCGGGAGGCAGAGGTTGCAGTGAGCCGAGATCGCACCACTGCACTCCAGCCTGGGAGACAGAGCAAGACTCCATCTCAAAAAAAAAAAAAAAAAAAAAAAAGTGATGATTCCTAGGTCCACTTTAAGAAAGACCATGAAAAATGAAATCAGAGATCAAAAGTGTGGGTGATACTTGGGAAGGGTGTCTTTTACTCAGATGACCTTGGAACCAGATTGGACTAGCAGTCACTAAGCACTGTCAGCCAGACATAATAATTTAAAACACATTTATTAGACCAAGGCCTACTGATATTTTCTTATAAAACTCATTTCTACAAGTTTATCTTACTTTTATTTATATATCTAAAAATAAGTAGGGGTGCAAAAATGTACATAAATACTTGATTAATTATTTTGCTTACAAAATTACTTCTCCAATAAAAAAGACTATACTTTGATCATACCCATAGTTGAAGTTAAAACAATTTTAAATAAGATCTAGTTTCACACTTTTAAACAAACAGTCTTAGTCTATTGGCATCACTTGCACTGTTCCGTGTCATCAGACGTTCCTAGCTGCATAAACATTCCATCTCATGGATTATCATTGTTCAACTGATCCACCTCATCTTAAAAAGTTGGGTTGTTTGCACTTCTCGTGATAGAAGGTGGCTGTAAAGCGAAATTCTCGTGCATGCGTTTTTCACGCATCTCGGTTCATTTCCTTGGGGTTGACTCACAGGACTGAAGAACTAGAATGGTTTTAAGGTTTCCACATGTGTTGCTGGTCTGCCCCAAAGAAAGCCCAGCCCACTTATCAATTCATGAGTTTGTGTGTGTCTGAGCACCTGTCTCACCTTAACCCAGGGTATGTGTTGGGGTGGAGAGTGTGTACAATTATATATATATATATATATATATATACACCTTAATAAATATATTCAGTTTGGCCAATTTGTTAGGGGAAAATTGTTATTTACCCATTTTATGTGTCATTATTAGTGAAGCTAAATTTTTATTGCCAATTGTTTGTTGGTCATTAGGTTTTTTCTTTGTAAATTCATTATCTCTTTGGATTTCGTGTGTGTGTATTTTAACTTACGTTTTTTCCTCTGGAGTACTTATCTTTTCCAGTGTGATTTGGAGGAATTCTTTGTATACTGTTTATTTACTAACCTTTTTGCCTACCATACTCATTACAAATACTCTCTGTGATTTTGTCTTTTGGGTTTCTTCATGGTGTTTTTTGTTTGTTTGCTTGTTTGTTTTTGAGACGGAGTCTCACTCTGTCACTCAGGCTGGTGTGCAGTGGTGTGATCTCGGCTCACTGCAACCTCTGCCTCCTGGGTTCAAGCAATTCTCCTGCCCCAGCTTCCCAAGTAGCTGGGATTACAGGCATGAGCCACCACGCCTGGCTAATTTTGTGTGTGTGTGTGTGTATTTTTAGTAGAGACAGGGTTTCGCCATGTTGGCCAGGCTGGGCTCGAACTCCTGACCTCAGGTGATCTGCCCACCTCGGCCTTCCAAAGTGCTGAAATTACAGGCATGAGCCACTGTGCCCGACCTATTCATGGTGTTTTTGATATAAAGGTTTTCCTGGTATTTGGAAGTCATGCTTTTCAGTCTTGTCCCATTTCACTTACTTTTTATCATTCGGGGTCTCCTACTTTCCCCTTTCCCACTCAGATCCATTGATCCATTTTCTCTCCCCTGCTCATTCTACTTCCTTTTTTTTTTTTTTTTTTTTTTGAGACGGAGTCTCGCTCTGTCTCCCAGGCTGGAGTGCAGTGGCGCAATCTCGGCTCACTGCAAGCTCCGCCTCCTGGGTTCACACCATTCTCCTGCCTCAGCCTCTCCGAGTAGCTGGGACTACAGGCGTCCGCCACCACGCCCGGCTAATTTTTTTTATATTTTTAGTAGAGACGGGGTTTCACCGTGGTCTCGATCTCCTGACCTCATGATCCACCCACCTCGGCCTCCCGAAGTGCTGGGATTACAAGCGTGAGCCACCGTGCCCGGCCTTCTTTTTTTTTTTTTTTTTTTTTTTTTTTAGCTTGAGATGGTGCGTGGAAAATTTTAATAAGATGCATGGGAAGGGAGGAGAGGAGATAGGAGCAAGAGTAGAAAAGGAAAAATAAGACTTGGATGGCGAGGATGAGAATGTCACCTTTTGCTTGTATCTTCAAATTCTATTTTTATTTGCTTTTTAAAACATATAAGATGTACAAGACTCTCATTTGGAAATTATATCTCCATTCCATAACCCTCTTTTTTACCTTCCTTTCATCATATTTTCTGACACTTTCCCCCAAATTCTCCCTCTTCCTTCATTTTCCTTCTTCTCTTTTTTTCCCAGCACCCTGAAGCATGAACTTACTTTTTGGAGGTCATGGGCTTTTCCCAAGATTCTGCCACCGGCATCCTGTTTGTCTTTCTTGTTCTTCCCTGGGGCCTTCTATGCTGATTTCCGTACCTAATTAAGGTAGAAAAGAACCAAAAGGATCTTAAAAGTGGGTTGGCCCAGGCTTCTCTGGTTTGTTTCAGCCCAGCAGGTCTTTAGACTCCATGCTGGCTGGAAGCCAGTGCCCCAGGAGACATCTGCACTTAATTCCTTCTGTATCCCAGGAATCATGGGCAGCTGGGCACCTTGTTTTTACATTCTGCTGACTGTGAAGCAGGTGCTTTTATAGTTGCCATAAGAGATGTTTATTAAACAAACCTGCACTCTTCCAGACCGGAAGGGTATTATGCGAACGTTTTATGAGCAGAATGTAGAAATTAATGGAGAAAAACTACTAGAAATTTGGGTCGTTTGATGTTGTTTGCTACTCGCACCCAACAGAGTACGGTTAATCATACATCATGGCATAGCCTCCTCCAATCTCCTTCATAATGTGTTTTTTTATTTCCATTTGTGTTGGGGGTTTTGTAAAATAAACACACATTGTGTTCCCTGGGAAGATAATGGGTGTCTCTGAAAGGACAAAGTGGACTCTGATTTAGTCGGCTCTGTGCTGTGATAGGAGCAAGAGGAATTTTATGTATTGCATTATCACCGTTCTGGTGGTAGAAAATGACTTAAATAGACCTAGCCTCCGAAATCGTCATTGTGTTAAGCCTTGTTATGATGAACTTTTCCTCGCGTGCATGTGCAGTTCTGTATAATGAATATACAGATAGGCACCTGCGCATCTGAGGTTTTCTTTTTGATACTCTGAAAAGGCTATTCTTTCTTTTTTTAGGCCAATCTTCGAGGTTAGTGATGGAGAAATAGCAATAATAATAATAACAACAGCATGAAAAATAAAACAAAATCGAAAAGCTCTGGCATATTTAAATTTTCATTAGAAGCCAGCTGCAGTGTCTGGATTCTACAGTAGGTCATGTTAAGGGGCTGCTGGGTCCTGAACATGCAGACTTTTTCTCTACTTTTTAAAACCTGGATCCACATTAACTTCTGTCACTTCACACACAGCCTCTGGGGAGGCAGTTGGGGATGGGATGGCACCTGCCCACTGTGTGCAGTGCCAGGGGCTGGGTAAGGGTGTTCAGGCTTCATCTTTGCTGCTTCAAGGGGCACGGGTGCCAGCCACATTAGCGTTTTAACCCAAGCCAAGGCTGTCCTCAGAGGCCCACAGCATGGTGCATTTATCTTCACGGGGGGCCACGGGACCTTGGAACAAAGGTCAGTGTGGATGGCTGGGCCAGCTGCCATTGGACCCAAGGAAAGGGGAAATTAAAACCATTCATTTACGTATTCCTGATTCTCATGTTTGCTCCCAAGCTCTGTGCAGAGGCTAGCTTCCACTCTTCCCAGCAGCTCCACTCCCTGAGTCCCTCCGCTAATAAGGACTATCCAGCCTGCTGTCTAGTCTCTCTCCGTAGCCTGTGACGTGGGGATATTTTGTAATCGGATGTATAGTCCATCTTGCTTAAATGGTAATTTGTACAGTCTCCTAATAGTGTATGAATAGAAGGAGGATAAGAGAGAATTCCAACTTTTATTGCTTTGTAAAGATTATTTTAATAGTAGTGTATGTTGATGGTAGAGAATTTTAATAAAAAATGGATAAAACTTAAGAACTTGAAATCACCACTGTTAATATTTTGATCTGCAAATACCTTTTCTAGCCTTTATCATTAACTCTACAGAAGTGAAATTATACCAAATACTTTTGGTTTTTTCCTCAATGTATCTGTGTACTGAGGCTATTTTCTTATTAGACTTAATTTTCTATACCATTTTTAAGAGCTGCGTAGATTCTGTGGTATTTTTTAGTACTTTGTATGGTAATTTCCATAAACAAGTCGGAAAATATGCTTTGTTTCAATTATCCTATCATTAGATGGGTAGAAGGCACTTCCACACACCTTGCTTTTGCGAAACCAGCGAGAACTCTGTGTTCCCTTTTGGAGCAGTTGCCATTTGCAGCACGGCTGGCCTCTGCCCCTGACTAATCTCAACCCTTATTCACAATGGAAACTTGAGGGTATGTTAATTTCTACAGTGTTGACAATGATGTCATAACAATCAAAACTATCTTAGTGGATTCTTTTAAGTCTTCTTGAATGACCTTCTGTTTATGAATGTTTAACCCAAGTCTGGTTCAGGGCTGTCTCTGTATGACCCACCTTCCTGGGATAATCCTCCAGGACAGGGCCTTGGTGGGACCCCAGCCTTCACACTTCTGGACAGTTGCGACTAAAGGGAAATGATGCTTCCAAGACGGGCTCAACAGGACCCATGATCGAGCCTTCCACACGTGCGTTGGCCCAGCCATGCAGGGAAAGAGTCTGGGGGCTGGGGGTTCTCCCAAACTGTTCTCCATGCCCTTTTAAGTCTGTTTTCACAGCAGTGGGGGCTGAGATGCAGTGTGATTTGCACCAAGCCCTAACCTCTAAAGACACAGTTTATTTCAACAAACCTTTGTGCTGGGTCTTCACTTGACAGAGGATTTATTAAGGAAGACTTCAGATGCAAATGGCTGCTTTGATGTTGAAATATGCTTTAAGTTTTGCAAATACATTTGAGGTTCTATCTATGTCTATTCCTATTAAAAGCTCAGTTCCCTCATCATTGTCCCAAACCAAGACGGTGTCTGAGCTTGCTGTGATAAGACAAGGACTTCTCAGGGCCTGGGTCCACAGCTCCAGGATTCATTCAGCAAACTGCTGGGCGGCCACTGTTGTCAGGACACTGGGTTAGGGCAGAGAGAACCCCACTCTCCAATGGAGAGAGTCTGCTGCTGTGCTCCAAGAGGGGAGGTGGCTAGAGCGGGGTTTTCTCTGCTCTAACCCAGTGTCCTGACAACAGTGGCCACCCAGCAGTTTGCTGAATAAATCCTGGAGCTGTGGACACAGGCCCTGAGGCGTCCTTGTGCTATCACAGAACACCAGATAGCCATGATGCATCTAACACAGTCCATTTGTGAGGAAGTCCACATACCTGGATCATAAGCCTCCCTAGAGAGGGGCCTGGAGGCTCAGGAGAGGGGAGGGGGGTTTGTGTGAATAGATGCTCACCAGCTATTCTAGAACTCTTTTCCTTCCTCTCACGGCCCCCTCCTTCCCTCCGTGTCATCCTGCCACCTGTGCATGTTTCTTCAATAGAGTCTTGAGTAACTCTATGATAGACAGCTGTGCCTGGTGCTGTGGAAGCCTGATGGGCATGATACTTGGCACCTGGCTTCAAAAGGCGGCTGCATATAAGGAGGAAACAGCACGGCCCACTACGGAGCATGCGCGTCTCAGCCGCGTCGGAGGAGTTCAGCGTGCTTGGTCCCCCAGGCAGACCTGGCTATGAATCTCAGGTAGGACTGTTGCTTACCTGAAGCCACATCTTCAAAGCCTCAGTTTTGTAATCTGCAAAATGGGTATAATAATACCGTTATATATCTTAATGCTATTTCCAAGATACAGGCAAGCTAACAGGCTCAAATGAGAAAATGCTTCTGGGGCAAAGCCTGAGGCAGCAGCATTTCTTCCTCTTCTACCTTCCAAGTAGGTCCTTGGCTTACTGGGTAAAGGGAAGATTGCCGGAGCCTGAGAGGCTGTGTGGACTTACCTAGGAGAGCGGGGGTCGTCAAGGAAAACTGCAGAAGGTGGGAGGGAGGAGGGCACTAAAGAGAGGAGAGGGGAAGGAGGAGGAGGGGGTGGGAGGCTGGGAGGAAGGCATCCAGGGTGGACTCTGGACCGGGTAGGAGGGCTCCCTGGCTGTGGTGTGCCAGGGAGCCCAGCATACAAGCTTCCATTTGTCTCCAAAGGCCTGATCTGCACGACATAAATGAGGAGGGATGTAGAGACTTGCCAGCTCTTCTCTCATGCATAGGCACTTAGATGATTTAGGGAGATACCATTGGAAAATTAATTATCCAGATAATTGCCTAACACTTCACTTCACTTTATAAAATGGAAACTTGATTGTGAGTCTGACATCCACCCCTTCAGTGTCCTTCAGAAAATGGCTGCGGCCCCTTCCTGAGAACCCAGAGCATTTGCACTTTTCATTTGTCTGTGGATTATGACGCTGGGTCAGCCCGTGGTTGGGCCCCACTGCAGAGTTGCACAGCTGGTGGAGGCTTGTGCTCAGGTTGTAATAAAGCAATAGCCTTTCACCTTCCCAGGCCGGGCCCACAAACAGGCAAGGCGGCAGACTTACATGTTGAGTTCCAGGTGTCTTTGGAATTAATCTCATGTCAGAAAATTATATGAGATGATGCCTGATGCCTCTTGTCCGTAATGGACCTTAGTCCCTCGTTTAAGGATTTCCTTACACTGCTTGACAGAGAAGAAAAGCCAACCTTAAGTAGCTTTATGTAGGTAGCTTGATTTCTGAAAAGATTGCTAATCCTAGTGGGAATTTATGTAAAAGCGTTCAGACTGCAGAATAGTCAAGATTTCGATATTTATCAAATGCAGCTCTTCTTGTGTGAATAATGTATTCTGGGGCAGGCTTGGTAAATTGCTTTAGTTAATGAATTTCAAAGGTAGAGATGGTTGTTGAAGCACCTCATCTGGTGAGCTTGCTGTTTGAGTTTTGCTATGTATTCCGTTTTTAAATTTTTCCAATTGTTGAAGAGTTTTCCCACACCGTATGGAAGGCAGGGAAAGCAAGAGGTGTGTGATTTGGTTGATTCTTCACACTTCATCTTTGTGATGCATTTTTTTTTTTTTTTATGTGTAAAGGCCTTGCAGGCCTTGCGATTCAGGCAGTAAAACCTTGAGAAAGTGGCCCCTGGCAGATGGAGAAGATATGAAATAGGGGAGTGAGACAAAAACAGAAAACTGAGTGACTATGTTTCTCAGCTTTTCCACCATCCATTTACACCACAGCCCTCGGTTCTAACCAATCTGCCTTCTTATAATAACACACTTAAGAAAAAGCATAGCTGGTATTTAATCTTGTAACTTCTTAAAAGTTAAACTAGTGATGTGTTTTCTCCTAAGTTAGCAGTATAGAAAAAGGTTCTATTAAGAAGCAAATAAAGAAATGAAAATCAAACTTCCTGGGAAGTAATTATATGAGTTTATAATAAGCCATAAGACATTTGAAAGGAAGGGGAAAAAAGCCAATGAAAGAGTGTATTGAAGATATTAAATTAAGTAATTTTAATGTCACCATTTGATATCCAGGAACTTGAACAATTTATAGTTCTTGAAACTGTCAAATTGAAGCATTCATTTTTCTGTCATGGGAGCAGTGGCAGTGATGGGGGATTATATATCTCAGCGTATAGGAAGAAGGAACTCGCATTGCACTTTGAAGACGCAAGTTCCTGTGGGGCGGCCCAGCAGAGACTTCAGGGCTGAGCTCGCTGGGTTCGCACGTGTGTAGTCCCAGCCGGCTGTGAGGTCCTCCAGGAAGGGACGGGACCCCTCTGAGCCTCCTCCAGTGTCCTGTCTCTCATGGGAGAAGGAGGATGCTGTTGCCACCCACTTCTTAGGTCCTTAGGAGTAAAGGATTCAGTGTGTGGAAAAGGCTCTGTGTGGAGCTGGGTCCAGGGTGCACTCAACCCATAACAACCAGAGCCACAGAGAAAGATGGTGCCTTGTGGGCAGCTCACCTGTAGACAATCTGCAGGCCGTAGATTTGATTCTGTGTATTTAAAAACCAAATATTTGGCCTATCTTTCTTTGCGGAATTATAAGAAATAATCTGTGACCTGATATGGTTTGGCTGTGTCCCCACCGAAATCTCATCTTGAATTGTAGTTCCCATAATCCGCACATGTTGTGGGAGGGACCCAGTGGGAAGTAATTGAATCATGGGGGCAGTGACCCTCATGCTGTTCTCCTGATAGTGAGCGAGTTCTCACAAAGATCTGATGGTTTTATAAGAGGCTTTTCCCTCTTGCTCTGCACTCCTTCCTGCTGCCTTGTGAAGAAGGACAGGTTCGCTTACCCTTCTGTCATGGTTGTAAGTTTCCTGAGGCCTCCCCAGCCCTGTGGAACTGTGAGTCAATTAAACCTCTTTCCTTTATAAACGACCCAGTTTCGGTAGTTCTTCATAGCAGTGTGAGAATGAACTAATACATGGCCATCCTGGTGACCTGTGTGCACCCTGATGAAATTCCGCAGCATGAGTCTGCCCGTGTGTTCACTGAGTTCCCTTCTCCCAGGCCCTGGGCCGGCTGCTGGGATACAGTGGTGACCAAAGCGGAGACAGTTCCTATCCTCACGGAGTTTATACTCGAGACGGGGAGTCAGCAAAGTAAACAGGCAGCCACAACCATGGGGTGAACTTTGTGATGGGGACGTGCACCTGGGGGGAACGTTGTGATGGGAGGGGCACCTGGGCCAAACACGGGTGATTGTTAGTGAAGGGCCCATAAGACAGAGTAGGAGTCGGGGGAACAGGGAGGGGGGAGCATTTTTTTTTTTTTTGAGACGGAGTCTCGCTCTGTCCAGGCTGGAGTGCAGTGGCGGGATCTCGGCTCACTGCAAGCTCCGCCTCCCGGGTTCACGCCATTCTCCTGCCTCAGGCTCCCGAGTAGCTGGGCCTACAGGCGCCCACCACCACGCCCGGCTAATTTTTTATATTTCTAGTAGAGACGGGGTTTCACCGTGTTTGCCAGGATGGTCTCGATCTCCTGACCTCGTGATCCGCCCACCTTGGACTCCCAAAGTGCTGAGATTACAGGCATGAGCCACCGCGCCCTGCTGGGAGGAGCATTTTAGGCAGGGGAACAGTGTATATGGTAGCCTGCAGGTCAGAGGTCTGTGGCAAACGCAGGAGCCTGCACCTGGTGTTAGTTTTCCCCTCTGCGTGGGGCAGGGAGGGGGGGCAGCGGTGCAGGAGTGGTTTGAAGGATGGGTTCCATGACCAGGGTAGGAAGCATGGATTTTATTGCAAGCAGTTGAGAATTTAAGTGTTTTATTTTCTTTAACAGCTTTATTGAGATATAATTCACATCCATAAAATTCACCCTTTTAATGTAATTCAGTGGTTTCTAGTTTATTCAGAGTTATGCAGCCATCACCACCAATTCAAGCACATTTTCATCACCCCAAAAAGTTCTATGTAATTTTTCATCTCACATGTAGATTTGTGTAACCACCACAACCAACATCCCAGAGTGTTACAGCTCCACAAGCATATACTTTGTAAAGACATCAATATCAAGTCCAACTTTTAGATACAGGAAGATGAGATGGAAAGCGTATACACTGCGTGGTGATGTTCAGTATGTAAGTGCTCTAAAAGAAAGCCCAGCCACAAGGTCTGTGGCTTGTCCACGACACCTCTGTGAGGGTGACAACTGCAAACAGCCCAGGGTGGGCTGGTGGTGCGAGTGCCTCAAATCAGCGTGCCTGTGGGTGGTGTGATTCTCTGAATTGGTGAAGAGCTCTAGGAAGGTTCTGAGCGGCACAAAGGATAGCTTCCCTTCTGTGCATGTGGCAATTGCACTCCTGAAAAATTCAGTGAAGGATTTTAATAAATCCCGCAAAAACCAGGTGATGTTTATATGTAAAACAAAATGAAGATCTGGACTCGGGTAATCCTAAACTTCTAGGACTAGCCAGCGACTAACCAGCCACATGTGGAGCTTCCCATATGCTACACAAGGTGCATCAGCTTCTCCGGCCTGTGCCCATAAGAAGCTAATGGCATCCCTACACACTGGAAAAACCCAAATGTACCTCTCACATTTCCAAACTGCCCCGTGGGGTGGTGCCACCCCCATGAGAGCCACTGTGCTTGACTCTGAGATCCTCGAGGACCCTGTGTATGGTCCTTACATGTCATCTGCAGCATGGGCCAAGCAAGCATGAAGGAGCCAAACATGCATGCAGGTGTGAATAGATGGGTACATGGGTGGATGGAGAATAGGATGGAGAGAATGAAGGATGGATGGATAGATGGATAGATATATGGATGGAGAGAAGGAAAGATAGAAGGGAAGAAAGGAAGGAAAGAGGGATAGAGAGAAGGAAGGAAGAATGGCTGGATGGTTGGATGGATAGATAGATGGAGAGTGGATAGATAGATGGGTAGGTGGGTGGACAGGAGGACTGATGGCTTTTAAATAACCTCTGCCTGCAAAACCCTCAGGAACCTGCTGCCCAGCATTTGTGCTGAGTTCACCATCTCTACTCTTCAGGCACAATGGGCCTCTCCACTGCTAAATAGAATGTGTTGGCAACATGGCAGGTGAAATCTTAGGTTGGCTTTTGGAAGAAGATTAAGTTGTTTAAGAATCTGAGGTTTTATTATAGGCCAATGGTTCTCTGCTAGGGTTGATTTTGCTCCCCCTCCCCCCCAGTGGGCGTTTATAAATCCCTAGGGAAATTTTTAGTTTTCACAAAGCAGGGGAGTGTGAACTGGCATCTAGTTGGTAGAGTCCACCCTGGGGATAAGCAGGGATGCTGCTATACATCTCTCAATGCTAGGGCAGCTCCCACATCAACAAATAATTCACCCACGTGGTTGAAAGTGCTGGGGTCGGGAAACTCTGCTGAAGGTGAGGAGCTATATTATTTCTTAAAAGCCTCTATAATGTGCATAATTGATCTTTGGAATACTGAAGACTGCAGAAAGATCTCTTGTGCCTTCAAAAGACAACAGACACGGGAGAGGCAGCTCCAGAGAGGAGCTCCGTGAGGAAGCTTCCTGAGGTGTCTTTAGAGCAGAAACTGTGTTCTGTATGTTGGATGTATCATTAGTATGATTATATGTACTTATGTGAAGACACAGTTCTATAAATGCAGCAAAGCTTCTGAGAATAATAGGAGAACTTCTCCTGGGGGTGAACAAGTTAACATGCAGAGAATGAGAAGCTTGGATTCACAACGGGATAATAAATGGAAACTCGCTGCACAAAGAAGAATTGGTGTTTTAATTTGTCAGAAAATTACTGAGAGGCAAAAGGGGCTTTGTGCCAGACTTCTCCTTTCAGAGCGTGAATTTTCCTTAAAAGGGAGCAAATTTTACAGCATCCACCTGAAACAGAGAAAATGATAATGACAAAAGACCTGCGTGGGGTTCACAGACAAGCCACAGTGTTGCTATCACCACGGGGGCCCTTTTGGAGACAAGGAGGGGACAAGGTCATGGTGGTGGCTGCAGTCCTGCTCTTCCACTTACCTGGGATGTTACCAACATCCCCAGTCACTTTCTCTGCCCACCTCTACTGTTTCTGTCACCCTCTACCATCTGTGGAGCAAAAGAGTGGCTTGTTGGATCCTCCTTCAAATAACTGTTAAAAAAGACACTAGGGTAGAGAAAGCCAGAGATGTGAACAGGATATAGAGCCACCCTGAGAAATTCAACTCACAAAGCAGGTGAAATTTGGTGGTGACTGTCATGTGAGTGACAGTGGCAGGGATGATGACAATGATGGTGGTAGTTATGGGGGACAGAGGTGACAGTGATTGGTGGTGGTGGCAAAGATGGTGATAGTTGTGATGATGGTGTCACCATGGTGATGGTATGATGGTGGTCACCATGGTGATGGTATGATGGTCATGATCATGATGGTGCTGACAGTGCTGGCACTGGTGGTGGTGATGGTGATAGTACGATGGTGATGGTTATGATGGTGCTGACAGTGCTGGCACTGGTGGTGGTGATGGTGATAGTATGATGGTGATGGTTATGATGGTGCTGACAGTGCTGACACTGGCAGTGGTGATGGTGATAGTATGATGGTGATGGTTATGATGGTGCTGACAGTGCTGACACTGGTGGTGGTGATGGTAAGATGGTCATGGTCATCATGATGGTGACAGTGCTGACACTGGTGGTGGTGGCAGTGATGGTTATGGTCATGATGGTGATGACAGTGTTGACACTGGTGGTGGTGGTGATGGTGATGGTATGACTGAGACTAGTGGTGGTAATGGTCGTAGTCATGATGGTGGTGGCAGTGCTGACACTGTGGTGGTAATGGTGGTGATGGTATGGTGATGGTCATGATGGTGATGACAGTGCTGACACTGGTGGTCATGGTGGTGATGGTCATGGTTATTATGGTGATGGCAGTGCTGACACTGGTTCTGGTGGTGCTGATGGTATGGTGATGGTCACGATGGTGATGACAGTACTGACACTGGTGGTTGTGATGATAATGGAGGTGATGATAGTGATGATGGTGATAATGATTTGGATAGTCATAATGGTAATGGTAATGACTGGTAACAGTAGTGGTATTGGTGGTGGTGATGATGGTGATAATGGTAATGATAGTGATGGTGATAGTCATGATGGTGATGAGTGTAGTGGGGGTGAAGAAGATGGTGATGGTGGTAGCAGTGGTGACAATGGTGACAGTGGTGGTAGTGATGATGATGGTGGCAGTGATAGGACAGTAGTGGTGGTGGCAACGGGTGAAGCCCTGGCAGAGTCAGTGGAACGATCCCTCAGTCCTGCTCTACCCTTCAGTGAATGCACGCTCTGCCCCACACACCTCATGGCTCTCAGCTCCTCCTGCTTCTCTTGTTCTTCCTACATCTGAGCTTCCGCCATCCCCACTTTTTTTTTTTTTTCTGGAGCCTGGCAACCTTGGTCCAGCCTCTGAGCCCTGGCATTGTCTATTCTCTCTGGAGGCTTCTCATCCACACCTCCCCCTGGCTGTCTCCTTTTTTTGTCAGTTTGCAGCTCACACTGTGCCCTGGAGAGGCCCCAGTGGCCCCAGCATGGTCTCTGCCTTCATGGGCTGGTGTTGCCTGGTGGCTGCTTTAGCTTCTTTAGGGCTTGTGTGGCCTGGTGGCTGCTTTAGCTTCTTTAGGGCTTGTGTGGCCATCCCCTTCTCCAGAAGGTTGGTCCTGTGGGAGTATCACTTTATCTCAGTTTTCAGTCCATGCTGATCAAACACAAAGTTGCCAGTGAGAACCCTGACTCAGAGCTTTGTGTTCACTTGTGCGGTTGGGTCAGTGTTTGGGTGGCTGTTGGCTCCCAGCCAGGAACGGGCACAATGGAGCAGTGGTCAGGGACCCCAACCCCGGGGATCCCACCTGATCACAACTGCAATTCTTCACTGGTCACGTATTGGTATCGTTTAGGGAGTTGGGGGGTGCCTGTACCCCCCAGGACCCAAGTGTTGGCCATTCACCAAGCTCTTGGAGGATTCCCACAGCAGCTGAGGCCAGGAACCAGTGCCTAGGAGGGGGGACGCTCACAACCAGTGCAAGAGAAGTGGCCCAGGGAGGGATGGAGAGCGGGAGGGGACATGGTGAGGACACCATAGATGCGGGGTGACAAGGCTGACCTGTGGTCCAGGGACCCTGTCTTCACCCTGTGAAGAAAAACACAATGATTTATGTTCTCATGTCTCTTCCTGTGGTTGTCCTTAAAGTACCGGGAGTTAGGCCAGGACCTGGGAGGCAGAAATTATTCCCCCAGGCTTACATGAGCACATTCGCAGCCTGAGTTAAGGACTTCTCAGAAGGCAGCTCCGTGAACCCACACACCACCCCAGGGCAGGAAAAGGGAGACAGAGCCTGTGACCCACAGAAGGTCACACCGCAGTACCTGATAAAGCTCCGCAAGCTGACCCCAGGGCCCCAGGTACCCCCACACCTGGGACTTCACACTCCAGGAACCAACGGCAGAGTGATGGGTTGCTGGGTGTCTTGAGGCCCAAGCAGAGGCTGACGGTGGGGCCTGGGACCGTGCATTGTCAATCAGTGGATATTCTCCCTTAGTAGAAATTCAATAAATATTTGTTAAATGAATGTGCAAGGTGTAAAACTCAAGGAGAAAGGCTGTTAACAGGGCGCACTTTGCCCTCGGCTAGCACATAATAAACACTGAATAGCCAGGTGCCCACTGTCAGACTTTTCATTGGTGCCTCTGCTCCTTCCCTAAGGAAGGGAAACCTGCAATCAATGTGAGCAGCTCATCCTGACAGCAGAATTTTGTAGCAGAAAAAGGGTGCTCTGTCTCCTTAAGGAATGCAGGTATGCCCAGGTGATCTGAGGGTGAGACCAGCTTCTCTCAGCTGGGCCCTAGAAACCTTGATGCCTGGCCTCATTGGAGAAAATGGGGAGGTTTGGATCCCAGTTTGGCCCAACCAAAGGTGGGCAGTAGGGGGCCCCAGAGCCCCCAGACTCACCTGCCACTGGAAGCAGCCTCATTTTACAAGGGTCTGTGTCTGGGGATAAGGGCCTTAGGCCAGGAGGTGGTCTGCTGAGGCTGCAAAGGCCAGGCCGCCCTGTCCAGGTATGCACGGAGGCATCCCTAAGTGGTGAGGTGGCACCCATAGGAGGAAACATGTTGAGTGGGTGTCCTAGGAACCCTTGAGGGGCTGCAGAGCTGTCTGGCAGTTCTGCAGAGAAGGGGCTTATGGTGGGAAAGGGAGCCGCATGTGTTGAACTTGGCTTTAGGGTGGCAGCAGGCCTCTCGAGAGCTGGGGTCTTGACAAAGTCATCCATGGGAGTATCTGGCTCGATGCGTCGCCCCAGCTCTTCTGTGATTGTTGCTGTGAATGATATTACTGTTATTCCCCGGTGGCCCTCCTGCCAGCACGGGCTCTCTGCTTTGGTTCCATCAGCCCCCATTAGGGCAGACCCCTCTCCCTGGGCTGCCCTGACAGCAGTATCCTGCTCCCATCTAAGCCCCCTGTTTCCAGGGCCATTACCAGGGAGAATTTGCTGAAGACCAGGTTCCTAATACAGGACTTGGTTGCATTTGTGGAAACACTGATCTAAATTTGAACTTCTAAAATGAATGTTGGAACCTCCCCTTCCCCCAATTTTACACAAATTATTTTAAAGAGAATATTGGCGATCTAGGAAGCCACTTTTTTTAAAATGCAAAATCCGTAAGTCTGGAATTTCAGGTGCATCAGCAAGAAAGACAGCAAGGAAGACAGCCTTATGCTTTCCCTGCAATTAAAAAGGGTATTAAGAAAAGCAAAGCTTCGCAGACACTGTCTCTTAATTGTCAGTTGTGCAGGGTTAATGAACTACATTAGTTCACTGAAAAATAACATATTGACTGTCAGAACCTGCCACAGCAGCAGTTAGGAGCCTCCGTAGAATATCTGTGTAGGAAATTAAAAGTGACTCGGCTTCTGCTGGAAGGAAGAGACTGAGGGGGCCTGCTCAGAGGGTTCTTTCTGAATGAGTGGGTTCAAGCAAGGGTGATGCGACTTACTCCTGAGTCCAGGCACGGATGCCTGGGAAATGCAACGGGACCCACGTGGGAGTGGGAGGGGAGGTGGCCCGCGGCGGGGGTGTGAGGGGCGATTACATTTTTCCTGAACTGTTACTCTCTGGAATTTGTGCCTGTCCTCTTGTGTTATTTCCACATTTGTGAGGTTGTTCATTTAACCTGTGCGCTGACCTGGAATTGTCCCCAACAGAGACGCGTGATGTTTGCAGGGGAATCTCACTGAACAAGCACCGTGTCTCTTTACACTTGACTAGCAAGTGATGAGAGAGATATATTATTCAGTGCTTTGCTACCCAAAGCTCTGGAGTGCCGTGTGTATTCCCAGGGCCACATGAAGCCCAGTGGCAAAGTCCATGAAACATGAAGATGCCCATTAAAGATGGAGTTGACAAAAGGAGTCCCACTTTTAGTCCTGCCAGATCAGGTTCCAGCACAGCACTCGTGTGCACTTAAAATTATTACACGGCAGTAAGGCTTCTTGACAAGAAAGTTGTCAAGGGTGGATGGTAGCTGGGTTAATGAATAAATCCAAAATTAACCCAGGACTGGAAGCACTGTGGCTTTGCAAACCTGGCAGATGGAATGCATGATAAGAAGGGTATTTGAACCGTCATCTCCCAGCCTTGCCAAAATCTTGTTACAGGTTAGAACTTTCTGCTGAAGTTCTGCCTTTATTTCACTGGAGTCCTCTTGAAGATGAAGATACCTTAAGATTTCAGTGGTACAAAACCAATAGGACTGGCCCTTCCCTATCTGGGGTGACCTGGTGCATTGCATCATCCATGAGGAAGAATTAGTCAAAGTAGCTGTGGATCTTCAAGGTGTGGAGGAGACTTGTTTATATGCAAATGATTTTTAATATGATTACAATTTATTCTCACCTGGTAAATCAAGGGGCTGTAGTAATTCTGAGGATTCCTGCATCATCTTCTGCCTGTACCGAAAATAACAAAATCTCTTAAAAACTAAGTCATCCCATAGGCTTCCCACCACTCACTCAGCTTGTGGCTTGCTCCTGAGCAGACCTGGGTGCTGAGAGTCTCCCTCAGCCCCCTTTGTGCTCCCAGCTGCTCCTCCCTCTCTGCCATGCCTGGGAGGACACTCTCAGCTCATCAGGGCTCCCCCCTCTCCCTCCTTCCCTAGGTTTCATCCTCCATCCTTGTCATTGGCCTGACTTTTTCACAATCCCAGGTCAGAATAGATCTCGTCTTTGCTGGAAATGTTTTTGTTGCTCTGAGGAAGGTTTACATCATCCTCCGTAAAATCCTGCCAGAAAGGAGGGAGGTGGACAGTCAGCATCATGGGGTGGGCACCTCACCAGCCAGAGTCTTCAAAGGGGAGGAAGCAGGAGGGTAAGGATCAGGGCAGGTGGTGAAATGGTTTGACTGTGTCGTCATCTAAATCTCACCTTGAATTGTAATAATTCCCCATGTGTCAAGGGCAGAGCCAGGTGGAAATAATTGAATAATGGGGGCAGTTTCCACCATACTGTTCTCATGGCAGTGAATAAGTCTCATGAGGTCTGACGGTTTTTTAAATGGGAGTTTCACTGCACAAGCTCTCTCTTGCCTGCTGCCATGTAAGATGTGCCTTTGCTCTTTCTTCTCTTCCTCCTTGATTGTGAGGCCTCCCCAGTCATGTGGAACTGTGAGTCCCTTAAACCTCTTTCCTTTATAAATTGCCCAGTTTCAGGTATGTCTTTATTAGCAGCATTAGAACAGACTAATACAGGTAGGCACCAGGGCAGGAGTAGGCAGGCAAGGCCCCAAAGTAACAGCAACAAAGGAAGAAAATCCAAGCAGATCTCTACAGAGGAAGAGTGCTCTCAACACCAAAAGACCAAAGTGCAACCAAATGAGGTCTCTATAAGATGCCCCATGTACAAAACTGGTGAGACTTTTCACACAAAGATGCCTGGGACTCTAAACCAGCCTCAGGAGTGGACTCAGAATCCTGGGAATCAGGATCTGTCCACACCATGCATGCTTTCACTGCACCATTGTGCAGGGCACTGGATCAGGAGTTGGCCTCACTGATGGTTCCCCAACCAATCAGTCAGGAGTGAAGACAATGGCTTCAAATGTGCATAGATGGGTCCTGGGGGAGAGGGCTGAGGGTCTCATGTTGAATCCCATCCTATGTAAGTCACAGCACCAGAGCTGTAAAAGAAGAACTGCACCAGGGCCGTCAAATGGGTGGGGAAGACTTTATTCAAGACTATTGCAACAGGGGAGAGAGACTGAACTCAATTTCACTGAAACAAAAGGCAGGAGGGATTTTCAGCACTGCGTGAGCTGGCAGAAAGGATAGGAGGATGCTAAGGAAGGTGGTCCCTGTGATTAGGCCATCAGGGGATCAGGGAGGTCAGGGGCAATGGTCAGGAAGAAACCTATCAAGTGTAGTCACACTGAGCAGAACATTGAAGCTGTCTTGGCCCCAGGGAAATGACAAAGGAAGGGTTTGAACTTATACCTCTCTGACAGTAGCTCCTGGCTAATGACCCTCTCCTCAGCAGTTCAGGTGCATACTAATGTGGTCACTGTCCATAAGCTTATGATTCAGGTAGAATTAGTGGAGTTGGGGTTTTTCTTCTGTTAAACTTGTTGGTTTGCAACGTATCACTTTCTAGGAAACTTGGCACGTTGGGACTCTGGCTGGTGTTGGGGAGAAGGTGCTGGGGGCTGGGCAAACTCTGCTACTACAGATGCAGAGAGGGATACAAAAGGAAGGCCACAGTATTACTTTAAAAAAAAAATCCCAGTAAGTTTATTTCCAGGTACAGTTATTATGGATGTAATCCTGCTAACCTGCATTTTGAATCCAGATTGAACATAAAGAGTGAGTGTTTGGAGTCTGTTCTAGGCTATGACTGGGTGGTAGGAGACAAGAAGTTAACGCTGCTCCTACGATTCAGTTGAGAAACGACAGTCCAATGCCTGGCTATAGACCAGAATAGCTTCGTTTATCATTATCTCTGAGGGTCCTGCCTGCTGATGGGCTGGGACATCATCTTGCTTTTGCACGCAGCACTTGGTCCCTCAGTAGTGACTAATACCAGGGAAGGTTCATTGATTTGGGCAATTTTGGACACAGATGCTCTCCCTGGATCCTTCGAGTTGAGGCTAGAGCAGCCAGCTGGACTGTGAGGTCTCTGGGATCCGGTCCTATTAACAGCCTGGTAACTAACATAGGTGTCTCTGCTGTTCTAGGACTGAGACACACTAGCAGAGCGCAGGTCCCCTCCTGAGCAAGAGTGGACGCTCCTGCCAGCATCCACTGGGGGTGGAGGGACAGGGCTCGTCATCCACTGTGGACTTGGAGCTCTTACCAAACTAATTTTCACTGAGAACAAAGAAGCCGGCTTCAAAACTGAGAGCCCAGTGAGAAGAATGGCTCTTTTTATCCAGGTCATGCATTTTACATTTTCCCTGTTTAATAAGCTAAAAGTCTGAAAATGCCAAATTTGGATCTGTTATTAAGCAGGCCCTAAAAGTGTGCACGGGCCTGCAAAAGTGTGTGCGAGTCTTATATGCCTTCACATTTAAAAGATGTATTTGAACATCCCAGGTGACCGTCCACAGGGACTTTGATCAGGCATACAGAATGCTGGAAGGGCAAGGTATTGTGTATCTTTCTGTCCCTCTGGAAACAAGGAAGGGATCTGCCAGAGAACTTGCTGGAGAGTCGGCATTTTGATTACACGAGAATAGCTAACCTGCTGCTTTCTAATTTTTAGCATAGCATCCAGGAAGGATGGGATTTCTGTTGGAATTATGCATTTAAAAAAAGCTTTCCAGGGAGATATGATAATGGGGGAGGAAGAAGTGGATATTGAACCTGGGATTTTTTTTTTTAACTTCTCCAATTCTCCTCTCTTTTCACACATGTGAAATGTTTTCTAGCAAATTTCTAGCATATGTAGTTACTCATGATAGTCAAGTTGTACTTTTATTATCTTAAAAAGATTGTTCTTGGTGTGGTGAGGCTCTGCAGGAGGGACAGTGCCTAGCACCTCTCTGTAAATTGTATGGATGTATTGATTTTATGTAGAGATAGCTAAATGCATCCGAAGAGAATTGCATCTTGGTGGACATAGGTTTGAACTGTTGTCAGTAATGAAGGTAAATGGCTGTATTTTAATTTTGAATCTTTTTCTCGTGGTTTTTGTTGTCAATCCTTGCCAATAATTTTGAACTTGATCTTCATTTGTGGACAAGTTTCATGCTTGCAAAGGTTACTTTCAATTTTGACCCTATGGAATTGTTAGAAATCATAAACCAGAAGAATCAATTCCTGAATCTTGTGTATTATTTTGTAGGGTATAAATAGGACTTTTTTTTTTTTTTTTTTTGCAGGGTGGCGGGGGGATACAGTTTTACTTTCTAATGTTCTCCATAGGCCAATTTCCAAATTACTCTGCCTGCCACAGGTTCACAAATGAAGAAACCATCTTGTTTAGAATGGCCAGGCAATGAGATTAAATTTCCTCTTGGACATTCTTTAATTTTGAGAATGCATCAACATTTAGCTCACCACGTGGATTGCATAGAATGTGTTCCTGTGCACACAAGGAGATGTGGATTTCCATTTATTTCTCACTATGGCTGCCCTTGTACCACAACAGCCAGCTGAAAATGGAAAGGTTTAGTCAGGAATTTACAAAGAACCAAGCAGAGTCTCTTTTTAGATATGTCCAAGCATCAGACTGTTTGATTCAAATGTTTTTTAAGCTTCTCTCCAGATGTTTGACAATATGTGAGCACAGCTGGTTTGTCTTCACCAAGATAGGCGGCTTTGCTGCAGTCCTGTTAGAGAATGTTTTCTCTTAACATGCTAAGAAGGAAGAAGGGCTGGACCCCCATTGTAATAAAAGCACGCATAGCAGGTGCATCATATGACCAAAAGAAGAAATACATAACACGTGACTCAGTACGATCCCAGAATTACCATCTGGGACTGACAAACTTGTTTCTCATGTAAGAGGTTGCAGCACCCTCATTTTGGTTCTGGTGCATTAAGAATTCATTATTTCCTGGCTGGGCACGGTGGCTCATGCTTGTAATCTTAGCACTTTGGAAGGCCATGGTGGGTGAATCACTTGAGGCCGGGCATTCAAGATCAGCCTGGGCAACATGGCAAAACTCTGCCCCTACCTATACAAAAGTATAAAAAAAAATAGCTGGGCTTGGTGGCATGCATCTGTAGTTCCAGCTAATTAGGAAGCTGAGGCGGGAGGATCACTTGAACCCGGGAAGCAGAGATTGCAGTGAGCCAAGAACACACCACTGCACTCCAGCCTGGGTGACAAAGTGAGACGCTGTCTCAAATAAATAAATAACAATCAGTCCTCTCCTGGCAGGTAAGACTGAGGGCGGGGGTGGGGGCAACCAAACTGTAGTTTCTTAATAGCTGCTAAAAGTATTGGTTCATCTAAAATTACTATCTTGGCCTCTTTTTGACCCACCAAAGCAATGGTGTTCTCACTGGTTTTAATATTTGCCATTTTATGTGTGTTCACTGTGAGCCAGGATTTTTAATAAACCACTGCACACATTATTTCAGTTAGTTCCTGTAAACTACTGATGAGGAAGTTTGAAATCATCTCTATGTCACAGATGAAGAAGATGGCCTCAGAGTGGGAGTTTCCTCACATACTGTCACAGACCTCATTAGTACAGATTCTCAAAGCCATCACCTGCTTCCTTAAATCAAGCCTGCATCAAATAAATAACTAGCAATGAAGAAAGTTTTCCACATTTCAATTCACCGCACTGATGTTTGTTAATCACTTACTACATATCAACGTTCCATTTGGGTTGGTTCTTTTTGAAATATTCTGTAGAAGCATCTGATTCTTAGCACTCTGAATTATTTTGGGTATTCTGTGGCCATTTCTCTGAAACCTGTGTCTTGAGTATGATAAGTAATAGTACATTTTGGCAGTACGATAGGCATAGTGGCTTACACCTGTAATCCCAGCACTTTGGGAGGCCAAGGCGGAAGGATCTCCTTGAGGCCAGGGGTTTGAAAAATAATATGTCCCCTTCCATCCCTGCCTTCACTATTTATGCTGCCGTTGACAAATTCTACATAACGTAATTACACATGCTGCTGCCCAGCAAGAGTGGGAGACCTTCTTATTCATGAAAACTCTGTGGTTCTTAATCAGTGATGCTTTTTCCATATCCATCATCTTTATGGTTTATGTGGAGGTAGACAACTACAAAGTTAGAGGGGACATTCTTGAAGACCACCCTCACTGCTGACACCAATTTCAAGTTCATGGATTCCCCAACCACCCTTGGATTCGATAATTCTCTAGGAGGACTCACAGAGCTCACTGAAAGCTGTTATACTCATGGTTACCATTTATTACAGGGAAAGGACCACAGTTAAAATCCACCAAGGGGAAGAAGTGGCACAGGGTGGTGTCAGAAGGGCACCAAACTTAGAGTTTCTGTTGTCTTCTCCCCATGGAATCAAGAAAGTGTTATTCTTCCAGCACAGGGTGTGGCGGTGTACGTGGAATATTGCCAGTGAAGGAGGCTCGCTAGATCCTCCATGTCCAGAGTCTTTATTTGGGACTCCATCACCTAGGGGTGATTCATTGCCCATGTGGCTGACCCAAGTCTCAAATCTCCAGCCCTTCTGGTGGCCAACTGATTCTATATGACCCAAACTTCCACCCCATATCACATTGTTACTATCCAGCTGGCCCGAGATGCCCAGGGAAAGAAATACACTGCCATCAGGAATGACATTCCAAGGGCTTAGAAATGGCCTCTCCCAGGGCCAAAGGGAAGAGCCAGACCTCTCTTTGGGTAAGGTTAAATTCTTTCTTTTTCTTTCTTTGGTTTTTTAACATTTTTTTATTTTTTATTTTTCTGGGTACATAGAAGGTATATATATTTTTGGGATACATGAGATATTTTGATTTAGGCATGCAGTGTGTAATAGTCACAGGTAAATAAGGTATCCATCACCTCAAGCATTTATCTTTTGTATTCCAAACAATCCAGTTACATTCTTTTAGTTATTTTAAAATACACAATTAAATTATTGTTGACTACAGTCACCCTGCTGTGCTACTAAATAGTAGGTCTTACTCATTCTAACTACTTTTTTGTACCCATTAACCATCCCCACTCCCCCCTGCCAGCCTGCAGTACCCTTCTCATCCATCCTTCTACTGGTAACCATTCTTCTACTCTCTATGTCCATGAGTTGAATTGTTTGAATGTTTAACTCCCAGAGATAAGTGAGAACATGCAATATTTATCTCTCTGTGCCTGGCTTATTTCACTTAACATAATGATCTCCAGTTCTATCCATTTTATTTCAAATGACAGGGTCTCATTCTTTTTTATGGCTGAATAATACTCCATCATGTATAGGTACCACATTTTCTTTGTCCACTCATCTGTTGATGAACATTTAGGTTGCTTCCAAATTTTGACTGTTGGGAATAGTGCTACAAGAAACATGGTAGTGCAGATGTCTCTTTGATTTCCTTTCTTTTTTTTTTTTTTTTTTTTTTTTTTTGAGACGGAGTCTCACTCTGTCGCCCAGGCTGGAGTGCAGTGACACAATCTCGGCTCACTGCAAGCTCCGCCTCCCGGGTTCACGCCATTCTCCTGCCTCAGCCTCTCCGAGTAGCTGGGACTACAGGCGCCTGCCACTACGCCCGGCTAATTTTTTTGTAGTTTTAGTAGAGATGGGGTTTCACCATGGTCTCGATCTCCTGACCTCGTGATCCACCCGCCTCGGCCTCCCAAAGTGCTGGGATTACAAGCGTGAGCCACCGCGCCCGGCCTCCTTTCTTTTGGGTATATACCTAGCAGTGGGATTGCTGCATCATGTGGTAGCTCTATTTTTAGTTTTTTGAGGAACCCCCAAGGAGGTCTCCATAGTGGGTGTACTAATTTACATTCCCACCCACAGTGTATGAGGGTTCCCTTTCTCCACATCCTCACCAGCATTTGTTATTGCCTGTCTTTTGGACTTTTGGATAAAAGCCATTTTAACTGGGATGAAATGATATCTCATTATAGTTTTGATTTGCATTTCTGTGATGAGCAGTGATATTGAGCACATTTTCATATATCTATTTGCCATTTGTACATCTTTTGAGAAATGTCTATTCAGATCTTTTGCCCATTTAAAAAACCAGATTATTAGATTTTTTTCCTATAGAGTTGTTTGAGCCGTTTATGTATTCTGGTTACTAATCCCTTGTCAGATGAATAGTTTGCACATCTTTTCTCCCATTCTGTGGGTTGTCTCCTCACTTTGTTGATTGTTTCCTTTGCTGTGCGGAAGCTTCTTAACTTGATGTAATCCTATTTGTCCATTTTTGCTTTAGTTGCCTATGCTTGTGGGTGTTATTCAATAAATCTTTGCCCAGTCCAATGTCTTGGAAAGTTTCTCCAATGTTTTCTTTTAATAATTTCATGGTTTGAGGTCTTAGATTTAAGTCTTTAATCTATTTTGATTTGATTTCTGTATATGGCAAGAGATAGGGATCTGGTTTTATTCTTCTGCATATGGATATCCAGTTTTCCCAGCACCATTTATTGAAAAGACAGTCTTTTCCCCAGTTTATGTTCTTGGCACCTTTGTTGAAAATGTGTTCACTGAAGGTATGTGGATTTGTTTCTGGGTTATCTCTTCTGTTCCATTGGCTTATGTGTCTGTTTTTATGCCAGTACCATGCTATTTTGGTTACTATAGCTTTGTAGTATGATTTGAAGTCAAGTAATGTAATTCTTCCAGTTTTGTTCTTTTTGCTTAGGAGAGCTTTGGCTATTCTGGGTCTTTTGTGGTTCTATATACATTTTCGGATTATTTTTTCTATTTCTGTGAAGAATGTCATTGGTATTTTGATAGGGGTTGCGTTGAATCCATAGATTGCTTTGGATAGTATGGACACTTTAATGATATTTATTCTTCTAATCTAGAGACATGGAACATCTTTTCTTTTTTGTGGCCTCTCTTTTCATCAATGGCTTATAGTTGTTATTATAGAGATCTTTTACTTCTTTGGTTAATTCTTAGGTGTTTTATTTTATAACTATTGTAAATGGAATTACTTTCTAGATTTCTATTTCAGATTGTTCACTGTTGACATATAGAAATGCTACTAATTTTTGCATGTTGATTTTGTATCCTGCAACTTTACTGAATTTATCAGCTGTAATCATTTTTTGTTGGAATCTTTAGGGTTTTCCCAAGTATAAGATCATATCATCTGCAAACAAGTATAATTCAACTTCTTCCTTTTCAATTTGGTTGCTCTTTCTTTCTCTTGTCTAATTGCTATAGCTAAGACTTCTAGTACCGTGTTGAATAAGAGTAGTGACAGTGGGATTCCTCAACGTGTTCCAGATCTTGGAGGAAAGGCTTTCAGTTTTTTTTCTCATTCAGTGTGATACTAGCAGTGAGTCTGTCATATATGGCTTTTACTATATTGAGGTATGTTTCTTATATACCAAGTGTTTTGAGCATTTTTCTTAATCATGAAGGGATGTTGGTTTTTATCAAATGCTTTTTCAGCATCAACTGAAATGATCATATGGTTTTTGTCCTTCATTCTGTTGATATATCAGATTGATGGATTCATGTATGTTGAACCATCTTCACATCCCTGGGATAAATACCACTTGATCATGATGAATTATCTTTTTAATGTGCTGTTGAAATTGGTTTGCTAGTATTTTGTTGAGGATTTTTGCATTAATATTCATCAGGGATATTGGTTTGTAGCCTTTCTTTTTTTGATGTATCTTTGTCTGGGTTTGGTATTAGGGTAACACTGGCCTCACATAATGAGTTTGGAAGTATCCCCTCCTCCTCTATTGTTCAGAATCTTTTAAGTAGGATTGATATTAGTTCCTTAAATATTTGGTAAAATTCAGCAGTGAAGGCAGTGGGTCCTGGGCTTTTCTTTGCTGGCTTTTTAGTATGGCTTTGATCTTATTACTCATTATTGGTCTGTTAAGATTTTCTTCATGATTAAATATTGGTAGGTTGCATATGTCTAGGAATTTATACCTTTCCTCTATATATTCCAACTTACTGTCATACAGTTGCTCATAGTAACCACTAATGATCCTTTGCATTTCTTTGTTATCAGTTGCAATGTCTCTTTTTTCATCTCTGATTGTATTTATTTGGGTCTTCTCTCTTTTTTTTCCTCAATCTAGCTAAAGGTTTGTCAATTGTGTTTATTTTTTTTTAAAACCCAGCTTTCATTTCATTGATTTTTTTGTATTTTTTTTCAATTTTATTTATTTTTGTTCTGATTTTTATTATTTCTTCTACTAATTTTGGGTTTGGTTTGTTCTTGCTTTAAAGTTTTTCTACTTTGTTGATGTAGGTGCTTATAGCTATAAACTTCCCTCTTAGTACTACTTTTGCTGTATTCCATAGGTTTTGCTATGTTTTGTTTCCATTATAATGTTTCAAGAAATTTTTCAGTTTCCTTTTTAATTTCTTCATTGCCCACTGGTCATTCAGGAGCATAGTGTTTAATTTCCATGTGTTTGTATAGTTTCCAAAATTCCTCTTTTATTGATTTCTAGTTTTCCATTGTGATCAGAGAAGATACTTGATATTATTTAAATTTTTTAAATGTTTTAAGATTTGTTTTTGTGACCTTGTTTTATCATCTGTCCTTGAGGATGATTTATGTATGAAGAGAAGAATGTGTATTCTGCAGCCATTGGATGATACATTCTGTAAATATCGATTAGGTCCATTTTGTCTGTACTGCAGATTAACTCTGACATTTCTGTGTTTACTTTCTGTCTGGAAGAGCCATCCAAAGCTGAAAGTGGGCTGTTGAAGTCTTCCGTTATTATTGTATTGAGGTCTCTCTCTCTCTTTAGCTCTGATAATATTTGCTTTAGATATCTGGGTGAACCCTTGTTGGGCACATATATATTTATAATTGTTATAGCTGCTTGCTGAATTGACCTCTTTATCACTATGTAATGACCTCCTTTGTCTCTTATACTTTTTGTCTTGAAATCTATTTTGTCTGATGTAAGTGTAGCTACTCTTGTTCTTTTGGTTTCCATTGGCATGGAATATCTTTTTCCATTCTTTTATTTTCAGTTTATGTTTGTCTTTATAGTGGAATGTGTTTCTTGTAGGCAGCAGATCATTGGGTCTTGCTTTTTTTATCCATCCTGTCTTTTGATTGGAGAATTTAACCCATTTTCATTCAATGTTTGATAATTATTGATATCAATTATTGATTCTCGATTATTGATATCAATTATTGATAGCAATTATTGATTCTCGATTATTGATAGCAATTATTGATTCTCGATTATTGATAGCAATTATTGATTCTCTATTATTGATATCAATTATTGATTCCCGATTATTGATATCAATTATTGATTCTCGATTATTGATAAGTAAAGACTTACTCCTGCCATTTTATTATGTGCTTTATGGTTGTTTCGTGGTCTCTTCTTTTCCTTCTTTAGTGGCTTTCTGTCTTCATTTTGGTGAAGGTGATTTCCTTTGATGATATGTTTCAATTTCTTGCTTTTCATTTTTTGTTCATCCATTGTATGTTTTTTTATTTGAGGCTACCATGAGGTTTTCAAATAATACCTTATAACCCACTATTTTAAACTGATGACAACTTAACACTGATTGTACAAACAAACAAATTGTCTACCTCACAGCTTGACTGTCAGAATGAAGTTTGAATAACTGCATGGTTTTGACTTTTGCCACTTCTTGGGAGGCATTATTATTAATTTAGTTTTTTGTCAGTTGTTCTGCTAACTACAACATTTGATTATTAATTTTTTCAGCAAATAATACTGCTGAATGTATATAGAATTTTATACAGTTCTGCTTTTTAGTCAAATATAAATCATCTATTCTCATTTTGCTAAAAAAGAGGCTTAACCAGCCCTCCACAAAATTAGATTATATGCTAAAACTTGTTTTTACCTAATGCTCTTTCAATTAAAAACTGTTCTATGAAGTTGGTGGACTATACCAAACCAGGTCCTGGGTAGGCTGTACTCTGGTGGGGCAGGGGAGGGGAGGGGATTGAGCCCTGATTCCTAGTCTTTGCCAATTGCCATGGTGTAATTTTGTGATCTATTTCAAGCTACCAACATTACATCATCGAATGTGGAGTTGGGAAGAGATGAAAATAGCACATTATAATATTTCTATCTCTCAGATATAATAGGTCAAAATATTCTCTTTAGCATAGATAAGAATAAGGTGGTAAAATCATTCTGAAGTGAGAAATTATGAGTATTCCTCACCTTTATCTTAATATGATGTATTAATTACAGTTTTCTACAGGTTAGTTTTTCTCTGTGGCTATGTTTAACAACAAGCAGGCAAATTTCTGGATCCTTAACAGCAGGCTCTGGTGAGTCTGCAGGAGCCTGCTGCAGCTCGGTTGGCTATGGCCCACCTAAGAAGCTGTGGCTAGAGAGCTTATGAGCCCCTCCAATGGAGAGCTGCATATCATCCTGTTTTATCTCAGCCAGCACACTGTTTTCTCCAGTGCTGGGTCTTTCTTTCCAAAACAGCCTATTTAAGGAGCTCACATTTTAACCAATAGAACCATAATTTAACTCGTAAGCAGAAGGTTGAATTTCTGGTTCATTTAGGAGTTTGCTTATAGTTCTGGGTTCTGTGATCTTGTAATAAAATACGCTATGGAGAATAAAGTCCACCGTATCTGTATGATTTTGTTAAAGTGACTTTAATAAGTTGATGAGTGCAGAATGGCATGCACACATACACACACACAGACACGCAGACACACAGACACACACACACCCAGAGACACTCACAGACGCACACAGACACTCAGACAGACACACAGAGACACTCAGACACTCACATACCCCTCCTCTTTTTACAGCCATGTCAAGATAGAAGGGTGATTTTGGTCATCAGCTGTGGATGAATAGCCAGGTATAAATCTTGTTTCCTTCCCTGTTTCACTAATTAATATATTTATGGTGCTTCTTCCTTGATTCTGCTGTAAGGAAAACACTGTGGGATTGTAGATGACTCTGGCTTACTGTAAAGATCCAGACTGTTCTGCTGACAGCCACAGATGATGAGTTTAAACTTCTTCCACTCTGGATTTTAGAAAACATCCACTCAATGAGGTATTCTTTTGTCATGGAATAGGACTTTTTTTTTTTTTTTTTTTTTTTTTGAGATGGAGTCTGACTCTGTTGCCCAGGCTGGAGTGCAGTGGCACAATCTCGGCTCACTGCAACCCCCACCTCCCTGGTTCAAGCAATTCCCCTGCCTCAGTCTCCCAAGTAGCTAGCATTACAGGTGCACACCACCACACCCAGCTAATTTTTTTTTTTTTTTTTTGTATTTTTAGTAGAGATGGGGTTTCACCATGTTGGCCAGACTGGTCTCAAACTCCTGACCTCAGGCAATCCGCCCACCTTGGCGTCCCAAAGTGCTGGGATTACAGGCATGAGCCACTGCACCCGGCCAGAATAGTACATTATTATTGGTGTTCTTTGATACAAAAGAAATGTAGTACCTTCAGGATAGTAAATATCATTGATTCATGTGGGCTTGAAGAGATGCTGTAATATTTTTTAGATTATTAAGAAGGTTCTACTTAAACAGGTGACTTTTTATAATCATTGTGCCATGGGTGACTTGAGTTAAGCAACCAGACCCTTTCTTTAAAACATAATTACAATTGCTTTCAACATTCTTTTTAAAAAAAAAAAAAATTCTTTTTTCTCCTTTTTCCATTTTTGATACTTCCAAGGGCATTTTTATATGTTCTATTAAGAAAATCCCTGCTGTGGCAGATGCTAGCAGCAAATACTCTAGAGCTGTCTGTTGTTTCTGCCTTGGATGGGATTTTATAGCATTACTGAGCATTTCAGAACATTATATCAGAAGTGCACGCTGCAGAGTTTGGTTGTAAACTTAAGGTTCCCATTGCCATTTTAGAAACCTGCTTCCTAACATAATTTACTTTCAGTATCTGAAAATATTAAAAGACCCAAAGCAAATAAAACAAGAGCAGTATCTTTCTATTCAGTTTTCATTTGTGATGCTTTTTGATTACGGTGATCTCACATAATTAATAATGTGCTTTATTTGAGAATTCTGCATTATATAAGTTAGCTATGAAAGTCACTGTACAAAAGGGGGCATGTGTTACACTTTTTTCCCCATAATTTGAGCACAGTACCAAAAAGCACTAATAGAAATGTGGTGTCTGTTGACTTCGTATCTGGAGAATAAAATCAGCCAAACCACAGGGGTGGAATTAAGAAGTGCCCTCTTCTACCAACCCCAGCCCCCTCCAACTTAGTTTCCTTCAAATGCCCAGACATGAAATTCTGATCCACCAAAAATGACAGTGTTTAGAAATCTGACTGTTCTGAACTAGAATCCTCAGTGACCCTGCCTCCAGCCTCCTCCACCAATTTCTCCCCCATGGAATTTACCTCCCCCTCTCTCTCTCCCTCCCCTCCCTCCCCCTCTCTCTCTCCCTCCCTCTCCCCTCTCTCCCTCCCTCTCCCCTCTCTCCCTCCCTCTCCCCTCTCTCCCTCCCTCTCCCCTCTCTCCCTCCCTCTCCCCTCTCTCCCTCCCTCTCCCCTCTCTCCCTCCCTCTCCCCTCTCTCCCTCCCTCTCCCCTCTCTCCCTCCCCCTCCCCTCTCTCCCTCCTTCCCTCCCCCTCCCTCCCTCCCTCCCTCCCCCTCTCTCCCTCCCTCCCTCCCCCTCTCTCCCTCCCTCCCCCTCTCTCCCTCCCTCCCCCCTCTCCCTCCCTCCCCCTCTCTCCCTCCCTCCCTCCCCCTCTTTCTCTCCCTCCCTCCCCCCTTTCTCTCCCTCCCCATCCGCCCTCTCTCTCCTTCTCTCTCCCTCCATCCCCTCCCTCCTCCTCTCTCCGTCCCTTCCCTCCCTCTCCCTGCCCCTCCCTCCCTCACTCTCTCTCTCTTTCCTTGTCTCTCCCCCTCCCTCCCCCCTCTCCCTCCCTCTGCCCTCTCCCTCCCCTCCCTCCCCCCTCTCCCTCCCCTCCCTCCCCGCTCTCCCTCCCCTCCCTCCCCCTCTCTCACTCACCCACCTCTCCTCTCTCTCTTCCTCTCTCTCTCCACCTCTCTTCCCCCTACCCCACAACTGCAGACTCTGAGACATAGGATCTGAGCTTCATGGCTTAAGGTAAACCTTATTCCCGTCTTCATGGCAATCTAAAAATATTCATGCAGTTGCTGGTTGATCACGAACTACAAATGAACACCACTTGTGAGATAAATTCAGTGTGCTTTTATACTAATTCTGAAAGAAAGCTTTCTTGGACAGTATGGTTTTGCATCTGCCCATGAGTGTTGCAGCCAAAGGCAGAATTCCAGCTAATGCCTGAATTAGCTTCAGGAATGTCACAAGTTCTAGGCCAGTGTGAGTCTCTAGAACACCAGAAGAGATCTTCACGTGGTCACCACTAGACCAGTCCTATTGGACGCACAGGAATAACAGTAGTGGTGACATAAGCCACGAGCTTAATGTGGGTTAATGAGGACACTTGATGGCTCTCCTTTGTTGGAATACTAATCAGAGTGAAAATCAACCACATCATTTTCACATTCAATGTCACACTGATTCAAGTTTTAATTTTATTGGAGTTTCCTTGAGTTCTTACCCCACAAATATTTTGGTAATTTCAGTCCTGCGTTAAGCTCTGAACTAAGCCCCTGGAAAGTGAGGAGGCATGCGCCCTGGTTCCTGTCCTTGGGAGACGGAAGTCAAAGCCAACGTTTGCAGGACATTTCATGCCTGCTAGACTCATCTAGAAGTGTGTGTGCACATGTGTGTGTTCTGAACATGTGTGGTCTGAACATATGTGTGTATTTTTCTAAACATAGACACAACACATAACACACATTTATATCCATATGTATCCATTTAATCCTCACAACAGTGCTATGGGGTAGGTTGTACCTCCACATTACAGCTCTGGAACCTGGGGCTGGAGAGATGAAGGGAGTCCCCCAGTGAGACACAGGTGGAGAGCGGGAGCATCAGCCACCACACCTGGCTTCAGAGCTGCTCGCCCCACCTTCAGGCCTTCTGTGTAGCTGAAGAGCTCTACAATGAAGTGTTAGGCTGGGCGAGACCAGCCAGTGATTTTCACACTATTACATTTATTGCTGTAAACTTTTCTCAACCAAAACAATGTTCCTGAATATGGTTGAAAGGACATGGCTGGGGCAGGATGTCTGTGCATGGATCCCAGGAATACTGGCACAGGCTGCTCCATGGTCTGTCTGGGCCACTGAGGTGGGATGTGTCCAAGTCCAGTCAGGTGGACAGGATCACACCTGGTACTGTTACAGAAGAGTTGAATGCAGGAATCTGGGTTCAGTTGTTAGAAGACCACAGAAGCCCCGGGAGAGACAGGGAGGCCAGCCAGAGGTGACAAAGGCAGGCAGGGGCTTCTGTCAGCTCGAGGGAAAGAGCCAGGGGCCGGGGCTGCCTGCAGGGGCCAGGGAGGACGTGTGGACACTGCAGGGGATGCAGCCTGAGGCCAAGAGATGGGGAGAGATGCCTGGTCCCTGCCTCCCCACGCCTCTGCCTGCCAGCAGAATCCTGTGGGCAGGGAAGCCACTCAGTGTGCCTGGAGGGTCAGCTCCTTGCACCACGGTCCAGGGCAGGAGGGGTCCTATGGCCAATGGGCAAATGCAGTGCAAGGGGGCAGCGAGAAGCTCCAGCCAGGTTTCATTATGATGGTGGAGACATGGGCCAGGCCCCGTGGGGTTAGGCGTGGAAACGAGGGAGGAATTATGATGGTCAGGAACATAGCTGGGCCAAAGGCAGGTATTGTCCAGATGGCAGACCTGTGCCCGTGTACAGGGAGCAGAGGAACCGGCAGAAACGAAGCCTCATGATGGGTAGCTGCAGGGATGCATGCCAATCCAGGCCAGGACACGAAGACAGAAGAGATGAGGGCTGTGCTTTCTGTGGAGCGTGGAAGAAGGTCCACACAGGTCAAGAGTGCGCAGGCATGGGGGCCGAGGAAGTATGAAGAACACATCTCCCAGCTCAGCGGGAGCCCCTCCTGTGAGCATGCCTGGACCCGCGCTGCCCAGTCCTGGCCTAGCCACACGTAGCTGTTCAGATTTCAGTAACTAAAATTAAACACAGTGAAATGGTTACTTTCACTCACATCACCTACATTTCAAGCGCCCAGTACCCACGTGGCCGGCGGCTACCCTCCTGGGCCGGGTGGGTGTGTACCATCCCCATGGTTGCAGGAAGTCCTGTGGACCATACTGCAGGAACCGATGTTCTCCTGGCTTCACCAGGCTCGGCGTGACTGAGGACGCAGGGCCACGTTCGGACCACAGGCATATTCCACGCCCTTCAATTGGGAAGAAGGTTCTAATCTAACAATGAGATTTCAAGTTCAGCCAAACTGAACCCCTCCCGGCCTGGTAAAATCTTAGATATTTGGGGTGAGATTTAGGAGAGAGATGTCCGTACGCTGGCGTGGCTGTGCATTCTGCCTTCCTTGAGCTCAGTCTGCTCCCAGAAGACTGGGATGCAGGATGGTGCTTTTGCATCCTGCGGTTGACACACAGCGAACCTGCTTATCAAAGCCGTGGTCCTCCCGCAGGAGCCCATTCCTGGGGCAGCTTTCCCTCCTTCCAGCCCACTGCTCATAAAAGAGATGGCGTGTCTTTCCCCCGAGGGAGAACGACCTCCTCTTGGAACAGCTCATGTGTCTTTCCCCGAGGGAGATGTTCCTCTTGGAACAGCTCATGATCCCGTTGCTGGGTGAATGCTCTAAAAGGTAGTGTTCTCAAGCAGAACCTTCTCATTCTGTAGGAGGTTTCTTGGGCTGAGAAATCATCCCTCTCTCTCTCCATCTTATACACAGACGTAGAGCTTTTGTTGTGAAAAATAAGACACCAACATAGTTTATGAGATGTAAATATAACTTTGGTAAGATGGGAGTCTGAAGCTGTCTAATCGCTTGAGGACTGACATTCCCTTCAGTCTACTGGCAGGGATCGGAGCTGCTCTGAGTCCAAAAATATGCCTCTAAATTGGGAACTGTGAAAACGCCACCCCACACAACAAAGACAGGACTCCCCCAAAGGGTTCCAGATGCCACCTGCCCTGCTGGCCTGTGAGCACGGGGTGTGCAGCAGAGCGAGAAGGCAGGAAGAGGAGGCGCTAGGAGCTGTCATCTCTCCCAGAACGGAAGCGATCAGGAGACCTGGGCGGCACCAGGAGCCCCGTCTCTAGCAGCGATGGGTGTGTATCCTCATAACTGGCTCCGAAGCGGCACCCGGCTAGGGGACAGTGGTTTACTTATGGAGCAATGAGGTTTCTGCTGAGCGTGACGTAAGTTTGAACATAAAATGGATGTAGTTCAGATGTTTAACCAGTCAGGGCCAACTCTGTCATCCAACAGAGAACACGTGTGTCCAGTGTAGCACATCTGTGCATGTTACTATTGTCCACTGTGGTGTGAATGTGCCCGCTATATGTAGATTAACTTCTGGGGCATTTACGAATGCCTGATGTGTGTTGGGCACCATGTCTTGATCTGGGGGAATATGTGTTGTGGTCCTACAGGTCTACCAAGGAGTCGAAGCCCAGCGTGTAGCAGACATAACAGCAAGAAATCATGGTGATGTGAAAAATGCAGAAGAGCTACAAACTATGTTTCATTCACCATTTTCTAGAGATGAAAGTTGAAAATCACCCTTTTGTAGTTAGCGTTTCTGGTGCTGTCCATTCGTTCGTGTGGGCACCTACTTCTGTCTGGCTGCATCGCCCTCTGCCTGGAGGCGTCTTAAACATCCTGGCCGTGCAGGTTTGCCTGCGAGTGATTCTAACGGCTTTTCTATGTCGGAGAAAGTCTTTCTTTTGCCATTTTTTTTTTTTTTTTTTTGGCTGGATCTTGAATTTTAGGCTGAAGGAGTGTGTGTGTTTGTATGTTTTCTTTCAGTGCTTTAAAAATATGGCCACGTGGTCTTCTGGCTTGCATCATTTCTGAGAGGAAATCTGTTGTGGCTCTTTGTTCCTCTATACGCGATGTGTGTTCTCTCCTGGCTGCGTTTAAGATTTTCTCTTGATCACTGTTTTTTTTTGTTTTTTGTTTGTTTGTTTGTTTGTTTAAATGCAAGAGTTTTTTATACATATACATACTTTAAGTTTTAGGGTACATGTGCACAACGTGCAGGTTTGTTACATATGTATACATGTGCCATGTTGGTGTGCTGCACTCGTCATTTACATTAGGTGTATCTCCTAATGCTATCCCTACCCCCTTCCCCCCACCCCACAACAGGCCCCGGTGTGTGATGTTCCCCTTCCTGCGTCCATGTGTTCTCATTGTTCAGTTCCCACCTATGAGTGAGAACATGCGGTGTTTGATTTTTTGTCCTTGCGATAGTTTGCTGCTATAAAGACACATGCACACGTATGTTTATTGCAGCACTATTCACAATAGCAAAGATTTGGAACCAACCCAAATGTCCAACAGTGATAGACTGGATTAAGAAAATGTGGCACATATACACCATGGAATACTATGCAGCCATAAAAATGTTGATCACTGGTTTTAAGCAACTTGATTCTAAGTAGGCTTGGTCTAGTTTTCTTCATGTTTTATTTGGTTCTTTGGAGCTTGCTGAGCTTCTTGGATCTTTGGATCTGTAGTTCTCATGAGACTGGGAAAATCGTGGTCATGATTCCATGGTTTTTGTTGCTCTGCTCCCACCTCCTTTGGGAACCCTAATGACTCTGTAACAGGCTACTCAGGGTCGCCCCATAGCTCGCTGATTCTGGCCATTTCTGTTTTTGATAATTATGTTTTCTCCGGCTGTTTCATATTAGATACTTTATCTTCAAGTTCATTTTCTTTTTCTTCTGCAGTGTCTCATCTGCTATGAATCCCATTCTGTGTAGTTTTCATTTCAGACCTTATAATTTTCATCTATAGAAGTCTGATTCAGAACATCTTCTGTGTCTTGATCTGTTGATGTTTTCTTCTGCATTCTTCAACAGATATGGAATATAGGAATGGTAACTTTTTAATGTTCTTGGCTAATTCTGTCATCCTGATATATTTTATTGATTGCTTTTTATTCTCATCACGGGCCCTATTTTTCCCCCAACAGACTCCCAATCCATCTCTTCCACCCCAGGAGGACCCCAGGCTCCCCGTCTCGTGGTAGCCTGGAAACTCCCCAAGCGGAAGCCGGGGCAACTGTGGTGCCCCCTGGCTGTGTCCCCTGCTTGGGCCACTGCCCTGTGCTGCTGCCTCAGCACCATTGTCTGTCTATTTTGTTTGGGTTTCCCGTTGTTCCAAGGTGGGTAGTGGATACACAGTCCCTGCCATGCCATCTCCGGGGAAGCTTCCTTTCCCTCTTCGTCCGGGTTTTATCAAAGCGCCCGATGAGACGTGTTCCCTGAGGAACCCAGGCAGAACTGGACCCTGCGGGAGCCAGGCCCCTCCCTTCCCAGTGGCAGCGAATCCCCGTCCTGACCGGAGCCTGGTGGCTGGCTGCCTGCTAGGCTGACACAGGGGAAGGAGGTGTGGAGGTGTGGGGAGGGCGGGGCTGAGCCAGGGCAGGTGAGCATCTCCCTGACAGCACTGCGTGGGCATCTGGGTTGTGCCCTGGGAAGGCGTTGGAACGGCCGAGGCCTGTGGCCTGATGTTGCATTATCATTCCACCAAAAGAGGTCACGGGACTAGAATTGTGATCCAGTTTCCACACCTGCTGGTTGTTTGAAGTTAAGAAGTTCATGCCCCGTCTTTGAATTGCAAGTTTGTTGGCTGTGCATTAGGGCTGCTCCTACATGCATTGCCCACACGTGGATTTGTGCAACCAAGATTATACAACTCGGATGCTACTGTTTATTAAGTGTGTCCACGTTGATGATTCTACTTGGTTCTCAGATGACATCCATCTGACATTCATTTCTGTTCTGTGGACTGAAGTGTACCCAGTTAAGAACTTTGCCGAAGCTGTCACTCTAGGCACTGACCATCCTTGGTCTAGAACTCAAGTCTCCCAATGACAAATCCTCTTTCCTTTTTCTCTACACAGCTTGTTCTCAACTGCAGTTTCACCCCCCAGGGAACATTTGGTAGGGTCTGGAGCCATATTATTGCCACAGCTGGGGCGTGGGGGACGGAGATGCTTTTGGAATTGAGGGACGGAGGCCAGGGACGCTGCTAAACATCCTGCAACACCCAGGACAACTCCCCAACAACAGAATTTTCTGGTCCCACACGTTGGGGAACAGAGTTGCAGCTGGGAACCCCTGGTCTGCACTTGTCTGAGAAAATGCTTGGAAGGTCATGAAGGGCCATTGCAAATAAAATCTCAGCGTAGGGCATGATTGTGCCGTTGCTGTTATAGCCCAGGCTTTATTTCTGTCTTCAAGTCTAAAGGGGAATGCATCTCTTTAAATCCCTTATGTCATCTGTGCAACCATATAGTTGAATTTACCATCATGTTCTTTCAGCCATTTGTTCCAGATACATACAGTAAACATTTCTTTAGAGGGTGTGCAAGCTTTGAGGAAGCAAAAAACGATATTTCACAGAGTGCAGGCTCCTTTCTAGAGCACAAGTTTGAGCTAAACTCTGCTGGCTGCAAGCACACACGGTGTGGATACGAATAGGGGGTTAAAAACGCAATAACAATTCAAAAGAATCGTAGTTTGTCTCTCATTCTGTTTGTGCATTTATATGTATATAAGAGAACATCTTTCCAGGAACCAAACTGCCTCAGCAAATGGTTTTCAAATACAGTAAAATGCTCATAAATTTTTACTTATAAAATATTCCCCCAAAGCATATGTTTTTCAGTTCCATACATACCGATGACTTTTCCATACATATCGATGACTTTGTATGTCTCATCCATGGTGATTTTGTTTCTCTGTCCCTCCCACTCTCAAGGTTCAGCTAGCTGATCCCGTGCAAAAGGTCTGCAGCTTCATTTTTCAGCAAAATGGGCCCTGTTGCTATTGAGAACTGAGACCTTAGAATCCCGCTTTGCTCTGGGCCCATTGCTCTCACGTATTATTAAAGTTGCTGAAATTCTCTGCTTGCCACATTTTCTGGAAAGTACAGATTAATGGAGGCATGGTTCTGTAGGGCCTGGAAGAAGCCAGAAGTTATCAGAGCTCTGGCTGCGGAGGGATCCTGGAATGAATTCCTGCAAACATTGCTCAAGATGTTTGTACATGTCTGCCCCTGACTGCATTTTTTTTATTCATAAGGTAATACTTATGAAAATAATTGGTCCATTTTAACCGCACAGATCTTTCTGGCACACACTGCCAGCAATCAGAGTGGCTTCATTTAGTGCATTCAGGTGCCAGGAAAGGTGAGGTCGCTGTTTTCTCTCTTGTGGCGGCACCCAAGTTCTGTTAAACTTGAGCGGAGGCCTGGACGCGCCTGTGCAGCAGGTTGGCCCTCTTTTACTGTGGGTGGAGCCTGAAACCTAGTTCTGTTCATGGTAGGTTTCCTGGCTGGGACTGGTTTTTTGCCCTTCCTCTCTTACCCCGGTTCTCCTGCACTGCTTCTGCTGACAGGGCTGGGTTTTACTCAGCTGACTCGCCCCATGTGGTTGGATGCTCCTGGAACAGTCATGTGACCAGAACCAGCCAATCACTGTGCTTCATCCACCTGGCCTAGCTGTCTGTCAAGATGGGCAATGAGCCGAGTTGTTGATGGAATGACACTAAGCAACAGCAGCTGCCAATGGAGCACCTGCCACATGCCAGGCCCGGTCCTCCACTGTATTCAGGTTAACTGAGTGAATCCACACGTCCACCCTGTGTAGTACCTCATGCCATCAGCATCCCCATTGTACAGATCAAGAAGCCGAGGCACAGGGCTTAGCCAGGTTTACGCAGCTGGAAGATGGTAGAGCCAGGATTTGATACCAATGGGTCAGCCCCCAGATCTGCTGCTCTTAACTACCAGGCTGTGTTATGTCAGGATGGTCTGAAAGCTTCAGCTCTGCTGCTGTGAAAACTTTTCAGAGAGAAGCTTTCTTCCCCCTGGAGCTGCTGAGCCCAGAGCTGTGGGAGTCCAGGCAGGTAGGAACACTAGTGGGAGTGAAGTAAGACGAGCTGAGTGATGAAAAGAGAGAGCACTTGAGCTCCCCTTTAGAGGAGAGAGAGTGGTTTAGCACCTGGATCCAGCTGGACCTGAAAGAGGAGGATCCCAGACATAACTCTCCCCCTTCAACAGTTCACCTGGGCCCAGTTTGATCTGTGTTTGTGGTTTTTCTACCAAACTTTCCTGTTCTAATAACCCAAGTTCAAAACCATGGGAGTCATCAGTGTCTCCCTTGAGTTCAGTCCTCATGTCGATTGCTTGAAGAGAGGGTTATGGTTACAGGAATTCATCCCATGTCTGTGCTCACTCCTTGAGCATGAAATTGACTCCTCCTCTTCTCAGGGATGGGCTTGGCCATGGACTTTCTTTGGCTGATGCGATGTTAGGAAACATAGTGTGAGCCGAGGCCTGGACGCGCCCTTGCTTTGGGGCGGCCCTCTTTCACTGTAGTTGGAGCCTGAGACCAGGATGAGAAGGAACCTGGTGGAGAGGAGAACCAGCACCCCCTCCCCCCCATTGCCCCCAACACACACATAAATAGCCTAAGACCTAGTGGATGCATGCCCTGGAGAAACCATATGACTGACACCTTCCCAGGTGACCCCAGGCAAGACTTGCAGAAGAACCATGCAGCTGAGCTCCATCGAAATTGCTGACCCACAGATTTATGAATATTGAAGGGGGGTGGTTACACAGCCAAAGCTAATGAAAGGCCTGTAGTGTAGTTTTATCTTACCACGTTTTCTTTCCCTTTCGCTCCTGTCCCATCTTTCTGATATACTCATCACCTCATGGCTGGCCACTTGCAGATGTGTCTCTCCTGTGGCCTTCTCCTCACTCCAGATGCTGCTCTTGGTATTTTCTCTTTGCTCTCCGCTGGGGACGAATCTTCCTAAAGCACAGGCTTCGTCAAGTCCTACTCAGTTGGCCAGGTTTCAGCAGACCCTCCTCACCCCTAGGAAGCAGCATCACCTGCCTAGACCATACCTGAGGTCCCAACACCCACACTTAGCACATAGTATTTCTCCACCAGCACCTCCCCTCAGAACAAAAACTCGCCACCATGCCATGTACATTCCCACGTTTTATTCTTTTGCCCTTTCATCTCCTTCCCGAAATGCAAATATGCACTCTTGTCTTTTCTGAACTTCTGCCCACCGCAACCCCCACTTTCTCCCTAAATGCCCTTTATTGGGCATTTTTGCTCCTCCAGACTCTCATATCTGCAGTGCCCTCACTGGGCACGAGCTCCATTGCTGTTTCTCCAGCCTGGCCCACTCTTCATCAAGCCCGTTTATCTTCTGCTAATTTGCCACCTTGGATGCTGAGCAACCTTACTTGGCTTTGGTTTCTTTTATCACCACAACCAGGTGAAGAGCAGCCCTGGAGCCAGTGCCAGCTTCACGCAGTCAGTCGGGAAGAACATGGACCACGTTTGGGTGGCTTGCATTTGCTGGGCGTGTAAGGCCTCGTGGGCACCCTGGGGAGAAGGTACCTGTGTGCTCATTGGATCCCTAAGACCAGCCAGTGAGGAAAGAGCTATGATGACCCTTCACACCTGAACACAGAGGGCTCAGGGGGTGCGCCCAGCAGCCCAGCCAGGATTTGAACCCGCATCACCACAGTGTTGAGCCACCTTATCCAGGACCCCACAGCCCTCCTCAGGCTTAGCTACAATGACAGGGGCCAAACCCTGTTTCCATCTCATCTATTTGCAAAGCAGATTCAATATGTTCAGAGGATAAAGGTGCCAGTATTTTCTCCTGGGGCTGGGAAGAAAAGACTATTGGGATGTTACCTGTGAATTTCATATGAAAGCATTAATATGGTCACCGGCTGCCTGGTAAGAAATAAGAATTTCATCCCTTTCCAACAGCAGCTTCATTTCGTGAAATGAATTGGCATGCTGTGCTTCATTTTGATGATTTTGGCAAAGGACTTGGGTTCTTCAAAATTGAAGTCAGCACCCCTGTTCCATTGCGAGATGTGCTTGGCAGCCGTGAGCTTCTAAAGATCTCCCCGATAGAGAATTGTATTCTATTAACTTTCTAATATAATTATAGGGTGACAGGGAGACCTGCCCAACTTTTTGTTATTCCACTCTCCAACGCTTGGCTGGATTTGGGGTGGCGATTGTGGATCACTCTCTCCAAGAACATTCCCTATTGTGAAAGCATCCCTGTGGAGGAGGCTGCAGTTAGCACACCAGGGCCCTCCTTCCTCTGTGGATCCAAGTGTGCGCAGAGCCCATTCACTCTGCCAGGGTGGTGTTGGGTCCTGGAGATGCACAGCTGAAGAAGGTCCAGCCCAGGCTCCGAGGGGCAATCCCAGCCAAGGAGAGAGCTCCACGGTGCTCTGCCAGATGAGGCCCAGGTGTGGGCCCAGGGATTGCAGGGTGCTGGTGGGGAGGGTGGCTCATTGGCCTCTTCTGCAGACTCAGTGAAGCTGGTTCTCCATGGCAATGATGGAGGATTCTCCTGACTCTTGTGCAGAACAGGACCACCGCAGGGTGAATCGGCCCTGGCCAGGTACCACTGCCCATCTGGTGGGCCAGACAGCTGTCTGTGCTGTGGTGCCCAGGCACGGACCCTGTTTCTCTCAGCACCTGCCCCATACAGGTTTCCATCGACATCCAGCTCTTTGGAGCAGCGCTGAATTGCTTCATTCACACGTCTACACTCCATGTTCCTCTGATCCTCCCTTGATTGGAGAGACTCCCAACACACACACCCACTAATTACACTGCCCCCGTTGAGTCGAGACCAACAATCCGATGAGTGCATCAGCTCCAAATTATTTTACTGGATTGGGGTGCTAGAACGCCAGGCTATGCCATCTAACATGAGAGAAGTGGGGAGCATTGGCCCGCATAGGTGAGCAATGCCTTCTTTAAACTTCCAGGATATCACGAGCCCAAAAAATTCATAAAACACACAAAAGAAACTCAGCTAAAGCCAAAATGTCCAATTCCGCTGCATTCCTTGTTTCATCCTTCCACACCGCCATGCTGTAAGCAAAATACACCCCGGAAACCTGCACAGCTCTACAAACAGATCTGTGTACACAGCAGCCCTGAGGCCCAGCATCAGGCTTAGGGGCTGGAGAGTGACGGGCCAGTGCTCAGCCTGTGGGTGGGGGCTGTGCGTGACTGGTGGCATTCACACATGGACATCACAGTCCCAGGACAGGCCCTGTGTCCCCGTGGGGCCCTACCCTGTTCCTCTCGCAGTCCAGGAAGCGTTATCAGATCCAGGCTGCAGGAAGACAAGACTGGCTCTGAACGCTCATTGCTCAGTAAAGCCAGTGTCCAGCATGTGCTGGCCTTAGGATTTTAACCATTATTGGAAATAAACCACTTGTGTGGTGCCACCTCAGTTAATAATCCACTTTCTAAGATATAAATTTTAGGCCAGGTACGATGACTCACGCCTGTAATCCCAGAGCTTTCGAAGCTGAGATGGGAGGATCGCTTGAGTCTTAAGGGTTCGAGACTAGCCTGGACAACATGAGGAGACCTCGCCTCTTTAAAAAATAATAATAATAATAGTAAGTAGCCAGTTATGGTAGTGTGTGCCTGTAGTCCTAGCCACTTAGGAGGCTGAAGCAGGAGTATCACTTGGACCCAGGAGTTCAAGGTTCCAATGAACTATGATTGCATCACTGTACTCCATCCTGGGTGACAGAGCCTCTGTCTCTAAAAATAATAAAATAATAATGAGATACAAGATCCAGTTCCCTGGATATGGTAGTTGCTTGAAGGGAGATACTGTTTTATTCTCATGTGTACCCAGTGGTGCCTGGCAGAGGAAGGGCCCGGGAGTCATCAGTCAAGGTCAGCTAGATTTTTTCCTATGTTATCTTCCAGGAGTTTTATAGTTTTGCATTTTGCATTTAGGTCTATGATCCATTGTGAGTTAATTTTTGTGAAGGGTGTAAGGTCTGTGTCCAGTTTTATTTCTGTGTATGTGAATGTCCAGTTGTTTCAGCACCGTTTGTCAAAAAGACAATCCTTTCTCCATTGAATTGCCTTTGTCTTTTGCCAAAGATCAGTTGACTGTAGTTATGTGAGTCTGTTCTGCAGGGGAAGGGGGCTTCGTGGGCTGGAAGAAGTGGGAGGCCTGAGAGTGAAGGATTCCTAAGGAAGTGAGGGATGAGGAATGAAATTTGGGTCAGGATTATTGGCCTCGGCTCACCATGTGATTGTTAATGAGTCCTTCTCAGCACAACTTTTAATTTATTTATTTATTGGTACTCATAATGGAGCCTCCATTCATTCTAATAAGTACTATGAGCTTTAGCCTCTGAATACATGAGATGAGAATTTTAGGGAAATGGCCACGGGGAGTTTGTGTTTCAATTTGCCCTTTAAACAACTGGAGTTGCAGTGATTTTCTGATTCTCTGCTATTTCCCCATTCCTCCCTGAACAAGCATCAGAAGGAAACGAAACGCAATCTGACAAGGCAACCCTTCAGCAGGTTAATTTGTACTAGACCCTCAATTTTCCAGCTAGAAATCTAGCTTGAAACACTACTACTCAAACAACATCTCTCAAAGCCCAACATCTGGGTCTCCCAGCTGCCAAGTTCACCCCGTGAGGACTTGTCAGTATGCCAGTCTGCTTCGTAATTGAAGTACTATTCAAAGTGGCAAAGTCCTGTCCACGGACACAGTCTGCATATGCAGTTACAACTAAGTATGGGTTGGAAAAAATACAAGCTGAGGTCAGCTCTTCCTAATAGGAGCATCTAAGCAATGCCCAAGTCTTCAAACCACAGTTGTCATGATGTCTGTTTGTCACCGCCAGAGGCAAATGGAGGCAGTTCAATCGATGATTCTGTGGGAGGAGAAGGGCAGAATAACTTAGGCAAAGACAATCACTCAGTGCCATTTATTTGTCTTGTGTGATGCCGATGATCATGGCCAGTCCTGACCTAGTGTTAGCAGCAGTGATCTAACATTGCCAAGGAAGGAATCTACTATTGCTGCATTTCCCACAGCTATTGTTCTGCCCTCCAAAAAGCAAAGCACAGAGCAGGTATTGCTCTGACCTCCAAAAAGCAAAGCACAGAGCAGGTATTGCTCTGACCTCCAAAAAGCAAAGCACGGAGCAGGGTGAGGTGACTGTGACCAGCGGCCACAACAGAGCTTCCCACCTTTTTAATGGAACAGAGCCGTTTTTAATTTTTTAAAAGATCATTCCACATTAACTCATTTGTTCAGCGCCTCTGTAAACAAACGCTTGAAGTTCACATGGGTCTCCTGTGGAATGATCCTTCTAAGTAGCTTTGGCTCAAAGGCATCCCACGATGGTGACTGCTTTAGGACTGTTTCCACTGGAGCGAATTATACTTGAGGTAGAATTTGTACTGGGCTGATTTATCTTAAATTGCAGGATAAGTTCTAAAGTACAAGAAGTATGTACTCTATAAAAAATGTCGTGGGGCCTGACTGGTAGCAAGAGGACTGAGCGTGGAGAGACAAAAAAGAGAGAGAGAGAGAGAAATGGGGCTCTGCAACTGCCAATATTTGATGCCCTTGTTATCAAGCCATAAGGTTGAAAATGCTTTTGATAATGTTTTTAGAACTAAGAGAGCATGCTCCTGTCGGCTGTTCTCTGTATTCCTTGAGTAGTCTCTAAAAGATTGGAAGAATTTGTGGGTGCACCTAAAACAGTTACCATGGACCTTGCCATTCACAGTATGTCCTCAGATCAGCCCCATCAGTGTGGCCTGGGAGCTTTTTATTATGTTTAAAGATGCAAAGTCAGGAAGTCAGTATGTCTAGCCATCTTAAGTCACTTTTTTTTTAAGTTCATCCAGCAGTTTGGAAAAATAATATATTCCATTACTTTACACTTTAATGCGTTACTGTGCAATGCACTCATTGATGACTCTGAAACACAAACAGGACTTCCCAGACCTCTGCTTGGAAGCTCCTGGGTATTAAGTCTGGGCAACCCCATCTCCTCCCAGCCTCACTAACACGGGTCCCCTCTCCTCAGGAGAATTGAGATGAGAGCTTTGCACATGACAGCTCCACCCTTTCCAAGTGGGTCTTCAATTGCTTGACAGCCATTACTCTGTTAAGCTCCTGTGCCTCTCCTGTTTGAGCAGATAGAACCAGGTTCAGACCCAGGCACAGCCCAGTGACTATTATTTAACAAATGTACTGGGTTGGTGCAAAAGTAATTGTGGTTTTTGCCATTACTTAGGTCAGCATTGTCAAACCTACACCTACTCTATGACCCAGTAGTTTTTTTCCTGGATTTTATCCAAAAGAAAGAGATGCAAGAGAATGTTCAAAGCAGCTTTTAATGGCCAAACCAAAATGACTTTTGCACCCACCTAATAGTCGTGATAAAGTGGCATCAAACTGGAAATCTAACTTGACTTGTCACTCCTCCTTCCCCAGGGGGCTGAGCCCTGATTGCTGATGACCACAGTCAAGGTTGAGTTTTGAACCCTCAGCCACGGTTGATTCAGCCGATTGGCCAGTCCTGACATTAATAACTTGCACGGACGCTTTGCACGCGTTAAGCAATTTCATCTTCTCAGCAGTCCTAGGAAGAGGTTGCTGCCACGATCCTCAATTCATAGGTTAAGATACTGATGCACAGCCATTAAGTGACTAGCTTTTTGAACTCAGTTTGAGAGCCTCAGAGTCCACATCCTAAACCACTGTGCTGGCCCACCAGGGGCCTCCACAATTACTTCTACATCAGCATTATTTGGGGATGCTTCTGAAACATACAGCTCCTGGGCCCCTTTCAGGGAGAGTCTAAGTGAGTAGGTCATGGGCCCAAGGAGTTGTATTCTTTAAAAATTTTTCAGATCACTGTGATGATGGGCCAAGTTTGGGGACTGCTGTTTTAGCTCACAAATTCCTGGTTGATGACCATCACATTGGTTTTTGTTTTTTGTTTCAAAAAAGAAAATCAAACATATACCTAATCTGTGGCCCAACAATTTTTTTCCTGTATTTTATCCAAAAGAAATGAAAGACATTCAAGAGAATGGTCAAAGCAGCTTTATTCACAATAGGTCAAAAACTGGAAACAGCCCAGGTGACCAACAACATACTGGGGTTCATCCATGTGGTGGAATTCCACCCAGCGATGAGGAGGAGGAGCCTGCTAGAGTGTGCGGCCGCATAGCTGAGCCTTGAAAACACACGAAGTGGAAGGGGCCTGGCTTAGCAGTGCAAGTCCACTTACAGCCACCTCTGGAAGAAGCCAAACTAATTGGTGCTTTAAAAATTGTCATGGTGGCCGGGAGCAGTGGCTCATGCCTGTAATGCCAGTGCTTTGGGAGGCCGAGGCAGGTGGATCACAAGGTCAGGGGTTCGAGACCAGCCTGACCAATGTGGTGAAACCCTGTCTCTACTAAAAATACAAAAATTAGCTGGGCATGGTGGTGGGCACCTGTAATCCCAGCTACTCGGGAGGCTGAGGCAGGAGAATCATTTGAACCTGGGAGGCAGAGGTTGCAGTGAGCTGAGATCACACCATTGCACTCCAGCCTGGGCAACAGAGTGAGACTCCATCTCAAAAAAAAAAAAAAAGTTATGGTGTTTGCCTCTGGCAGTGGTGGGAGTCGGAGTGACAGGGGGCACTCCTGGACTGAGTAGGCCCTGCCCACAGCGCATGGCTGTGTAATTGTCAGGTGATGAATCCAACCGCAAGGCTCTTAAAATACCTCCCAAATCCTTAAAAAAACGTAAAGTTACATTCAGGATAATCAAAGTGCTAGCAAGGATGGTTGAGTGTACTTTAGTAGTCTGATATAATTTGTGTAAGATTATTGGTCACACTCAGGGTGTATTTGACTGATTGGAATTCCTCACCCACACTGGCTACCAAACGTAGGCTGCCTGAAATCCTTGGGAACAAAGTGCCTTATTCAAGCATAACATAGAATTTTATCATTGACTCCATTGCAATACAACATTTGGCATACGGTATAGCCAACACCGTGTTATATTATAGCAGGGTTTTGTTTTCTTTCTTATGTTGGGTTTTCTCATTACAAGTGTGTGCATAGTATGGATAAGCCCAAAGATAGCACACTGGTTTTCAGGAGAGTTTTCTATGTGATAAGTTGGGCCAAGGCAGCTTGGATCCAGCATGCTTAGTTCCACACAGGTTACTTGGTTGGGCTGTAAACTTGGTTCTTAAGTTCATCACCTCCAACCAAGGTGGACAGTACAGAGCTCTAGCCCTGAGCATTTGCAGGACAGGTGTTCTGAGCAGGCTCTATATGACTCATGATGCTGGTGAACTTCACAACTGAGGGCTAGTGAAAAGGAAAAGATGGAAAAAAGGAAGACAGCACAAAAGGGTGCCTACAACTGTGCATCATGGAGAGTTTACATAATGGAAAGAATATTAAAGATACACACAAACTGTGATTTAAAGATACGCAAAAATTGTGATGCAGTCTTGAAGAGAGAAAGTGAAATTTTAAGACAAGTCTGCCATTGTCTCTCTGTTGTTTTGGCCCCATGTACATAGATTTCCTCTGTTTTCGTTGGGGGTATTGATGTTGGTGGTGTTGATGTTGATGCTGGTGGTATTGATGTTCTTGCTGCTGATGTCAGTGGTGTTGATGTTGCTGATGTTGGTGCCATTGCTGTTGATGTTGATGCTGATGTAATGGTGTTGATGTTGGTGGTGCCAATATTGGTGTTGGTGGTGCTGATGCTGGTGGTGTTGATGTTGGTGTATTGATGTTGATGGTATTGATGTTGGTGTTGTCAATATTATTGATGCTGGTGGTACTGATGTTGCTGATACTGTTAGTGGTGCTGATGTTGGTGGTGCTGATGTAAGTGGTGTCAGTATTGTTGATGTTGGTGGTGTTGATGTTGGTGCTGTTGATGGTGGTGGTGTCAATATTGTCAATATTGGTGGTGTTGATGTTGGTGGTATTGATGTTGCTGATGGTGGTGGTGTCAATATTGTTGACGGTGGTGTTGATGTTGGTGGTGTCAATATTGTTGATGGCGGTGTTGATGGTGGTGGTGTTGATGTTGGTGGTGTCGATATTGATGTTGGTGGTGTTGATGGTGGTGTTGATATTGTTGATATTGGTGGTGTTGATGTTGCTGATGCTGATGGTGGTGGTGTCAATATTGTTGAGGTTGGTGGTGTTGATGTAGGTGGTGTTGATGTAGGTGGTGTCGATGTTGATGTTTGTGATGTTGATGTTGATGGTGTTGATGTAAGTGGTGTCAATATTGTTGATGTTAGTGGTGTTGGTGGTGGTATTGATGTTGCTGATGCTGATGGTGGTGGTGTCAATATTGTTGATGTTGGTGATGTTGATGTTCTTGATGCTGATGTTGGTGGTGTCGTTGTTGATGTTGATGGTGGTACTGAAGTTCCTGATGCTGATGGTAGTGATGTTGGTGCTGGCTGGGATCTATGCAAGTTTGTTTTCCTGATGAAGACTCAGATAGATGGTGGCATGCTTTGTGTCAGGCGTCATTTGGACTGGCAGTGCCATGGTGAAAATATCAGATGAGATGCCTGCTTTCATGGAGCTCACAGTCTGGGGGTGGGAGCCAGGCATATAATGAACAAGTCCATGTACAATGACAATATCAGGAAGCAAGAAGTGCCATGTACAGAATCAAAATATTAAATATTGAAAGACAGTATAGAACATTTGGGGAAGGGCTACTTTAAATAGTGTTGTCAGAGAAGACCACTTTGGGGAGTCCACAGTTAAGTCAAAACCTGGATAGCAAGTTGAAGCACCCATGAAAGATGAGGGATGAGCCAAGTTGGCAGTGGAGGTGGATGGAGAATCATTTTCAGCTTTGAGTTGTCATAGCTGTCAGCCTGGAATGGTGGACCAGGGCTTGGAATTTGTCCATGGTAGAGACGTAGGTGGAGCCCAGTAGGTTTGAATGAAGTATATAAATTAGACTCTAGTAAGTCACTCAAACCCATTTAATTTTAGCTCAGGAATTTTCCTGGAAATTGACCAAAGTGGACTTTTCTATCTCTTGACTGTTTTCTAGGAGACGCAGAATACAGGCCTGTGTCAGTGCTGTAGCCCACACTTGCTGTGGGCCTTTCCGGAGTTCCCTCGTCTGTGAAGTATGCTATGCCCTGCTTAGCCTAGAGATCTGTTTCCATCATATGCGAAGCGTGCTATGCCCTGCTTGGCCTAGAGATCTGTTTGGCTTCTCCTGGACAATGCCTACAAGTAAACTTTTAGTTCTCTGAGTTTTTTGCTTCTTACAGAGCAGTCTTCCCCTCTGCGGGTCATCACCTCTGTTGCCCCATAAAAATAAGTTGTTAGGAAACAAGCTGGAAAGTGGGTGCTGATGAGCTGCCTTAGGCAATGCCTTCATGGCTACACCCGTATGCCATTCCGGCTCTTCTCCTTCACGATGGCTGGTGGCTGCCAGTGAGATAAAATGGCAAG